>NC_092163.1:56756918-57072335 GCF_045791955.1 Oncorhynchus clarkii lewisi
AAGATGAGACCTCTTTCCACCTCTATAGTCACGCCACAGCATTTAGCATCCAGTAACTGTCTCACTGCATGAATCAACAGCCATACAAACGAATGGGGTTAGAATAAAGGATTTTCTATTGTTAGCAGTGCACCTCAGAAACAACTGTTACTTTACAGAGTTGTACCTGTAGAGCAAAGGAGGCTGCTGACGGGAGGACGGCGCATAATAATGGCTGGAACGGAGCAAATGGAATGGAATTAAACATATGGCAACCTTGTGATGTATTTGATACCATTCCACAATTCCGCTCCAGCCATTACCACGAGCCTGTCCTCACACATTAATAAATATTAAGGTGCCACCAAACTCCTGTGCTGTAGAGATGCATAACAGGGTGACACTGTATACTTTGCACAGCATAGTTTCATTTCTACCTCATTTGGATTTCATGAGGAGCATGACAAACTATCTATTAAGAACCCATTTAAGGTGAGTTACAGAGAGATGAGATACATTAGCAATTCCCTGAAGCACTTTCTGTTCTGAGAGATCGTATTCTCTTCACGCAGGATCTGGATGTTATTACTAGAAAGACCACCTCAGTCAGTGAGATAGGTTTAATAACCATCTGCAGAGAAAATGACAAGATATGTAACATCAGCCTGGTTTCATAGACTAGACATAACATAGTACATGTAAATTTGGGAAGATATGATATGTTATGTTTGGTATTGTTACATAAGACAGATAGTTACTTCAGGCAATAACGAAAGTAGGGTGGTTATTTGGGCATACAACACAACATGAAAGCAACCCAGAGGACGCGAGTTTGAATCTCATCACGGACAATGTTAGCATTTTAGCTAATTAGCAAATGTTCAACTACTTGCTACTTTTTAGCTACTTTTCAACTACTTAGCATTTTAGCTAACCCTTCCCCTAACTCTTACCGTAACCATTTTAGCTGACCCTTCCCCTAACCCTAACCTTAACCCTTTAACTCCTCACCTAGCTGACGTTAGCCAGCTATGTTACAAATTCTAGCCAGGTGGTTAACGTTAGCTAGCTGGCTAACGTTAGCCACCTGGCTAGAATTTGTAGCATATCATATGTCTACCATGGGTTTGCACTTCCCACTGCAGTTATGAGCTGATAGAATCATATTACCAACCTGGTCTTAGAGCATTTCCTATTATTATGTACGTAAATCCGAGACTCCATTTATATGTTACATTTCGTATGTTATTTATTAATTTGTCGATGTCCATTACACATTTCATATGATATGTTAGGAATTTCAATTCATATTATATGTTATGAATTTGCAAACGTACAACATGTTACAAATTTCCAAAATGTACGATATGTTAAGAATTTGTCAAATGTATTATATCTTACGAATTCTAGCTAGGTGGCTAGATGGCTAACATTAGGTAGCTGGCTAATGTTAGCGATGCTAGGGGTTAGTGTTAAGATTAAGGTTGGCGTTAGGGTAAGGGTAAAGGTTAAAGGGTTAAGGTTGGGTTTAGGGTGAGCTAACATGCTAAGTAGTTTCAAAGTAGCTCAAAAGTATTAAGTAGTGGAAAAGTTGCTAATTAGCTATAATGCTTAAGTTGTCCATGAAGAGATTCAAACCTATGGGTTGCTGGACGTTTACATTATATGCCCACCCATCCGTAGCAAAAAAAGTAGTAAGTCGTTGAAAAGTTGCAAATCAGCAAAACATTTTCATGAAGAGATTCAAACTCACAACCTTTAGGTTGCTAGACATTTATGTTCTATGACCACCCATCCACTCACAACCATACCAAACATAACATATGTTAAGTATAGTCTATGAGACCAGGCTGACAAAAGACACCTGGGTGGGAGACAGTGGAGAATAAAACCATCAGAAATATTTTATTTGTCTTCTGTCCTGGAACAGTCATTTATAGACTCATGGGAACAACACCAGATATTTAACTTGTGATTTATATTATTTTGAACACCTTACTTTTGTGACATGTAGCCTATGAAAAGTGGCCACTGTAACCAGTTCAGCCCGAATGCTTGTAATACAGTTGGTATGTTTGAACATGAACATATTTGCCCATATTCCAATAAATAGACTGGCTACATGGTCTAATGTTTATGATAACTGATTTACAGAATTGTGACCAAGACCAAGCAGCTGATGCTCACGTGTTTTTTTTGCAGTATGAAATAATGGGGTGTGCAAAGGGTTAGGCGGAAGGAGTCAGGCTGTCGTCACATGGTTTGTGTTTGCTGCCTGGTTAGTGGGAGTGGTTGAGACATTTTATGAGAGAAGTTGAACAGTTATGTGTTAAATCTTCAGAAACCTCAAAAGTTGAAGGGGACCACAACATCTGCATTGCATTGGCCTGAAAATATGGAAATTCCTGCCGTAAACCTCAAGGTAAAGTCGGTTGTTAACATGTTTGCAATAGTTGTAAGTCATACATACAATGCTGACTTTATTTACACTGCTCTTACTTGATACGCGCTTCGACAGTATTTACATTTTATTATTAACGTGTCAGCCCAGTTACAGGAACATAAGCGCTATGTCATTGTAGACTAAAAAATAGCAACAATTGTGTAACAATCTTGTCACTTCTATCGTGCGTGAAATGACCCAGTCGGGGCTTATCACGAGATGCTGAGTTCGTGGTTAAACTTCTTCAATCAATTCACGTTCTTAATTTATTGTAAATCATTGATCGTTTAATGAAATGGCAGGCATCCGTTATCAATTCAAGTGGAGTTGACGCAAATTGCCTCATTGGGCACTAAAAATGTGAAAGTCACGTGTATGATGTTGACTTTCTTTGTCCCCACAGGCCATAGTACTAATGCACTGGCTACTGACCATCTGGTGAGTAAGTGGGTGGGTTGGCTCCTCAAGGGTTTTTCATACACCTGTGGAATTTCGCTTGTTGCCGACTCCAACTGAGGAAAGTGGTCTACATGGTTCACTTGTGTTGCGTTTTCTCTATGGATGGCTGCACAAACATAATGCTCTACCTGAAGACTTCATAGTTACAGTCAGTCACAGAAGAGGCTAACTTTAACCACAAGCTGATAATGGACCACTTCTCAGCTACATGCTTTGCCTCCAGAGTTTGTCAAATACAATTGTCAATTTGGAGATTTATGAGGCCTACTCTTTTAGAGATGCTAGTGTATGCTGAACATTTGGAAGTGTCTGTTGGTATTTTTTTACTGTGTGTGGTTCCTAGGGGCTGCATGGCCTGGCTACCCCCCTCCTATGCCTGGGGGAACTTCAGTGTCCTGGCTGTGGGTGTGTGGGCCATCGCTCAGAGGGACTCCATCGATGCTGTACTTATGGTGAATCACTTCCTAAAACTCCTGTACCATCTCAGACAGAAAATGCCAAAGAATAACCCTCAATTACACACAACATTACAGAAAATGACATCGGCGCTCCAGTCCGCCCAGATTAGTCGCTGCTCAACACCATAGTAAATCACGGAGTTGAGTTTAGCCGGCTAGCTATCAATAAGAATCATCCTACCTCATCAGGCTCTTATATGCATTTGTCTAGTTTCTCCATCTGCATTTCCCTTCCAGTTTCTTATTGGGATTGCAGTGACGATACTGACGGACATCATCCATTTTGGGATCTACTATCCGCTGGCCGAGGGTCTAGCAGAGAGGAACAGGGACACATTCCGCTTCAGTGCGGGCATGGCCATCCTGGGCCTGCTACTCAAACCTGTCTCTTGCTTCTTCGTCTACCAAATGTACAGAGAACGTGGAGGAGATTACAATGTCAACTTTGGTGAGTGTGAGTAGAGCCACCATTAGTTTACAGTAGGGCTAGTTACTCACTGTCACTTCTAATGGTAAAAATAAGGTTTTGGGGTTTGCAGAAATAGTCTCAGGACTATCCCTGGACTGGTATGGACAAAGTCCGAAGCATGGTGTGATGTGATCATCCTAGTGCCAAGGAGATTTTGAGAGGAAATGACATTCTCCAGGCTATAATCTTGCCTGGGCTGTTTCATGTCGTTGGACATGAGAGGATTGTAGTGCACAGGCTGGCTGCTCAGAGCCTTTGTGTAAAACTGTACTGCAGGCAGATCAAACCAGAGTCAAGCTAATTGAGTTACAGAGACGGTCACAAGACAAATGCGCCTGAGACACCCACTAACTAGTGGACCATCCTAGCCAGGTCACATTATATCATCGATGAGCAAAATAATCTGATTGGAGTTCCTCTGTCTTTCCCAGCTAATTGGAAGAGTACAGTATACAGTAAAGGACAATTACACAGTGGAATCTATAATGGCAGTGGCAGAACCCATTCCCTTCTCAACTTGATCGAAGTCAAACTGAGATGTTAGCACAACACAAGTCCTGGGTGTTTTTGCAGAGGTTTGGTGACTGTTCTCAAAACCTACTGGAACAGGAAGGGCATGTTATGCTACCCCATAGAGCAGTAGGACATGCCTGAAATCCATTTGAATGGTGTGTTCATACTAGATAATTTGATGGTTCTGTCAGGCCTTGTTACCCTGAATAGACAAAGATAAGTTTTGTTGAAAGTTGTATAAGTTGATCAACCCAATTTGACTCTCATGGATATTCAAATAAGAATAGAGCATTAATGAAGTTGACTTGTCTGTGGTAAAGTTGAATGATGCACAGCAGGGACATGTGGCTTTGATTGGAAACTAGGTGATTAATAAAGTTAATGTTCTAAGTTTTCAAGGTCTCTTTTAAATGCTCTCTGATTGCTTGACATGGGGGTGGGGGGGCTCTGGGATCAAGGTGGTGTCCTGCAGTGCTATACACCAAGGAGAAGGCAATCAAGGTGTGTGTTGATTTAAAACCATTTAACGCTGATAAGTACAGTACATTATGTAGAATTACGGTACCAGAAGTTAGTATTTTGATTGGCAGTCATAAAAACACTTCTCACATTACTTTGCCCCTTGACATTACTTACAAGAAATTATGTTGTAGTCTATTTCTTGTACCAGTGTTTCTATAAGCATTCAAGTGCAAAATGTCTGCCGTACATCACCCTTCTACATTATTACACATAAGAGTAAGTAAACCATTTATTTATTCCACTTTCATCAATAATATTAAAGGTAAACTCAGCAAAATTACATTGCCATCAGCAGCACTGCAGATATTGAGACTAGATGCAAGACTTCGCCCACACACAGTATCTGGTGCATGGTAACCTGGACACCAAAACAGAGAAGTTGAACCTTGCACTTCAATGCTCTGTTGTGGAAATTGACCAACTATGCTGTTTACTTTCTGCATTTACGTTATAAATTTAAGTCTGGGCACAAAACCCTGTTAGTCTGCTTTTGTCATCCCATACCAAACATCCAATAGTTAGCATTTCACTAAACCTCACTCTGTCACACTACTAGTGTTTGAATGTTGTCTTTAGCTTTCTGTCTGTGAGTGGAAACAATCCTCTGTCTTGTCTGTTGTATCTGTTCTGACCCTGTTTGCGATTTGTCTCCATCTTCCCCCCCCCCCCCCCCCCCTCTGCTGCTTGCCTCTGACCCCTCAGACTTAGACACCTCAGTGGACAGTCGCTGCACCACGGATAGTGCCGACAGTGCCTTTATCGGCCGCCGCTACTGATCCTCTTCTTTTTCATCATTCCTTTATTTCCATCAATCCTCCCCTCACACAGGAAGTAAGGGAAACTGCTGGGCTGAAGAACTACAGCCATGCCTCTACTTCTTGTCTTGTTTTTCTGACTGTCCAGTCTTACCTCTTGCCACATGACTCCAGTATCTGTGTTTGTGTCCCATCATCCTCCTCTGCTAATCACACGTCATATCTGCTTGTCACTCCTTCCTACAATTCTGAAAGTCACATCTGTTTCACTCCATGAAAATGATCTTTACATGTTCTTGCTTGACGTTTGTGCTTTTGATTGAATGAATGTTTTTATGACTTTATGAAGTAAAGAATATTTTGGACTGCATCTGTATTCATCAGAATAAGGTTGAAAATTAAGGTCATAAATGGATGATTTGAGATAAACAACTTTGCACTTAAATATCAGTGTTAGACTTTTGAAAATTTATGCAGACATTTTAAAGTAATATATTTTTAATAAACGCTATTTAAGTGAAAATGCTCAATCTATTTTTGCGTCAGTGTTATCTGATTTTCATTATCCATATTGTGGTTGAACGCTAAGGTTGGCTCTTACAAGATTGATCACATGTCGTGCACTCAATTCTATGTTCCCAGGTTTGGTTTTAGGCAGCCATTGGTATTCTGTCTGCGTGACCATACAGGACTGGGTGACTGTTCAGTATGCACTAGTGGTTCATCATGAGTGAATACTGCAGCCTGTAAGATTAGCCCCACACATTTCCTCTTCAAAAGTGTGTTATAAATCAAGTTTGTTTGCGATGTGCTGTTTTGAAGGGACTCTCATATACAGGGTTTTCAGTGTAAACAATTCCCAAGGAGTTTGGCTTTGTAGATATGCATTCCTTTTATCTCCTGGGTGGTGTTCTGTTCCTCCCTTTTCATTCTCTATCATTTGACTGTGGGTCACCTGACTGTGGTAGTCTAACACCGCTATGATTGTGTGAGTCCTGCAGCTTGGTGTCATTGAATGTAATTCATCAAATGTAATTTGCCATTTTCTGTATGAACCTTAACATGGAGGTTGACGTTGGGTTTTATGTTGAAAAATGATAACATTTGACAGTTTAATGTTCTGTGTATCAGCTATATTTTGAAAGATCTCTTGTCTCTACACAGCAGGCTTCCCCAGTGTAACACGAAACAGAGATGCTTACCAGTCCATTGACCAGCAGGACCAGTCCACCAGCTCAGCCAACCCCTTCAACCAGGCCGAGGGCACCAAGCCTGGACCACCACACTCCTACTGAGATACACCACTCACTTTATTCTCTTGGAATTACATGGTGTCAAGAAGACATCCATAATGTTCTTTTCCTTTCATATGGGTATTTGCGAACTGCAAAATACCTTTGTCCTGAGCTTTATTCAATCCCTTACCAGTAATGCCTCATTCTAAATACTCACTGTCATGGTAAAATAATATGATATGCTTACTGTATGCTTGATGCTCAGGGTAATGTCACATACACTGGAAATACCTTGGACCCAAGCCCAACACTAAAAGGAGAAGTGAAGTTTTTGAACTTTATGGTGTAGTAACAGTGGGATAATACAGAATTATACAGCAGAGTTTGCCTGCCGCCTTACCAATATCTACCCTGTCCTAAATGCTACTATATTTCTTACTTTGACTTTATTTAAAAGATGCCTGATGAAAGGTCTGTGTTGTCCTAACCCTTAAAGATGGACATGAGCGTTTACAACAGTATTATTGCCAGTGTTTGGAATAACCAGTGCTCTGGTTTTGTTATTTTAGCAAGCATTATGTTAGTGTATCATAAGCTATTCTCAGCACCACCATCTACTCAAATCAAAATGTATTGAAGATGTCAAATAGAGAGGATAATGGTGGTGCTGTTTGTAAACCCTTCCATTTGACTATTAATTTTAACACAATGCCATCAGACATTTCCAGTTTTACCTCACCATCTATGTGACAGAGCATTACAGCTTTCAGGGAGGACTTGTATCTCTTTGTTGTAAAGTCAAATATAACCCTCTAATGTTAGATCCTGTTTCAGGATCAGGAGTGTTTTGAAAAGGTCAAGATGTAGAAAGCGTGCAAGTCATTTGGTCTGCAACGGTTCTTTGACATTCTTTATTGAAACTATTTCACTGTGAGTATACTTTTAAAATCAGAATTAAGAATGAGAGAGACTTTCTGCCTTCTATACCTTACGGGTAGGATTTACCTCTGAGCTGAGAGAGAAGCAGATATCTGTTACAGCCCAGTAAATATGAACCAGGAAGAACAACTATTCCTGGTTGTGATTTGCATAGATTTGTCAGTGTTTTAACAGGGCACATTCTTTGTAAAATGTTAGCACTTGTGTCCTCATTCATTCCAAATGCATATTTTTTTTATGTACCTGATCAATTTTGTTCGATTTTTGTCTTTGCCTTTCATGTGTAAATGCATTTGAAATGCTTTAGTGCACTCTTAGCTTTACATTGACTGAGGCAATTTTCTTTAACAACTAATGTGTTTGTCCCAGCAGTGTTGAGTTGTTCTCTTGATAAAATACAGAAACTCACTATTGATCTGAATGAGTTACAAGCCATATTGATTTGAGTAACATGGGTGAATACCAAACATTCACAACCTTGAAATTCTATCCACAGTTAATTAAAGAAACTACAGCTCTGACATAATTTGCATTTTTCATGGAGTGTTTTATTGAAGTATAATCCAGGGTTGAGAAAAATATGCATAAAACTTTTAAAAACTAAATGCTGCACTAAATTGCACTTAAAACCAAATGCTATACCCTTGCACTTGTCTATTAAAACACTAGACAATTATACCGTTTTCTACACATAACAAAAATATTAAAGCAACAATTTCAAAGATTTTACTGAGTTACAGTTCATATAAGGGATTCAGTCAATTGAAATAAATTAAGCCCTAATCTATGGATTTCACCAGACTGGGAATACAGATATGCATCTGTTGGTGACATAGACCTTAAACAAAAAGGTAAGGACGTGGATCAGAAAACTATTTACTATCTGGTGTGACCACCATTTGCCTCATGCAGCACGACACATCTTTGTGTGAAGTTGATCAGGCTGTTAACATTCAATTATCTGGCAACAGCTCTGATGGGCATTCCTTCAGTCAGCTTGCCAATTACACGCTCCCTTCTGTGGCATTGTGTAATGTGACAAAAGTGTGACAAAACTGCACACTTTAGAGTGGCCTTTTATTGTCACCAGCACAAGGTCCACCTGTGTAATGATCATGCTGTTTAATCAGGTTCTTGATATTCCACACCTGTCAGGTGGATGGATTATCTTGGCAAAGGAGAAATGCTCACTAACAGGGATGTAAACAATTTTGTGCACATTTTTTGAACAATATGCTTTTTGTGCTTATGGAACATTCCTGGGATCTTTTATTTCAGCTCATGAAATATGGCACCAACACATGTTTTTATATTTTTGTTCGGTGTAAACAACAGATCTTTTACATTTGTCTTTATATAAGACAATACAGAGTACTGTTTCTACAAGGTGCACAGTACAAGACAACATGGCTATTGTTGGACACTACTTTGAAAATCATATAGCACTATAAATTGTCAATAAGTTGTTTCCATTGACTCTCCATTGACTTATTATGGGGCGGCAGGGTAGCATAGTGGTTAGAGCGTTGGACTAGTAACCGGAAGGTTGCAAGTTCAAATCCCCGAGCTGACAAGGTACCAATCTGTCGTTCTGCCCCTGAACAGGCAGTTAACCCACTGTTCCTAGGCCGTCATTGAAAATAAGAATTTGTTCTTAACTGACTTGCCTAATAAAAAAAATAGGAACCCACTTGAGCTTGTCTTAAACATATCGTTGACATCTGCTGGGACTGCCCAAGCAGAGCTGCTGCATTGAGTTGGTTGGAACCTCTCCAGCGGCCTGGATTGACTTCAAGTGTAAGAATTTCCACGACATTACTTTGAAAATCATATAGCACTATAAATTGTCAATGATATTTTTTTATTTTACTAGGCATGATTTAGCATAATTAATATTTTTTTCATGAATGTGACCGACCGATCATAACATGTGACAGAGGCTTCTTCTCTCTAAGCTGAGACCTTGAAAATGCGATATCTTTCTTTCATGCCAAATTGCAGATAAGTGAGGATTCGTTAAATTAGTCACTTGCATGAACATATAAATTGCCTATTAGAACAGCACATGAATAGAACGTAGAAATTAGTTATCAGAAAAGCACAAACATTAAAATTCCTTTACAGTACTTTTTTATTAAGGTGACCCCTAACCAGGCTTTACCATATCATACATCTCCCTCATGCATCATAATGATGTTTCCACCATGTCCCTTCCTTTTTCTTCTTCCCTCTCTTTCAATCTGTCTCTCCTCTCAGACATGTCTCTGATAACCTTGGCACTGCTCTCACCTGCCAGGAGCCACTCCACAGCCCCACCACTGCTTTGATTTATCAGAGTAGACTGGACAGATCACTGATCTACCTTGGTTGACAGCCCTGCCCCTTTTACACTCAACTGTATTTATTCTGTAGGTATTATATTTAATACATTGCCAAAGTTGATTTAAACTCAAAAAATTGAGGAATCGAGGAAGTATTTATTAATTGGCTTTTGGTGAGATTTCACTCTGGTATGCAATTCTTCTGCTACTGTTAGTTTACCAAAGTTACCGGAATCTTCAGTCTTTTTGGTAATTAACAGAAAATCTATGGCACTCTATTGTAACTTTAGTAGTTTATACTTGAATAACTTATTTTTCAGAATTATTCATATATAGTATTCATTTTTTACATCTGTCTCCATATTTTCCATGGATTTCTAGTAGACAGACCTTATGGTTCAAGATAAATTAGCCTAATTAATGAAAAAAAGCATCTAATCAACAATGACATTACTTTCAATTAACTCTGCAACTCTTCAAACTATTGACATAGTAAAATAAATCAAGTTGTGTAAAAAAAAATATAAAGGATATTTCATGCTGAAACCCTCACCCAAGACCCACTCCAATTTGCATACCACTGCGACAGAACCACAGATTCATATTTCCCTGTTCTAACTGTACTAGAGGGGAAATAACAATGTGGGAATGCTGTTCATAGACTACAGCTCAGCGTTCAACACCATAGTCCCCTCCAAGCTCACCACCAAGCTAGGGACGCTGGGACTGAACCCCTCCCTCTGCAACTGGATCCGGAGGGTGTTAATGGGAGCCTCTCCAACATAATCCAAATAGAGTCTAGGGCAGCTGTCTAGGCCACTTACTTTTTTCAATCTTTACTAATGACCTGCCATTGGCTCTGAGTAAAGCCTGTGTATCTATGTATGCTGATGACTCAACACTATACACGTCAGCTACCACAGCAAGGGAAATATCTGCAACACTTAACAAAGAATTGCAGTCAGTTTCAGAATGAGTGGCAATAAATAAATTAGTCCTAAATATTTAAAAAACTAAAAGCATTGTATTTGGGACAAATTCCACTAAACCCTAAACCTCAACTAAATCTTGTAATGAATAATGTGGAAATTTAACAAGTTGGAGTAACCCTGGATTGTAAATTGTCATGGTCAAAACATATTGATGCAACAGTAGCTAAGATGGGGAGAGGTCTGTCCATAATAAAGCGCTGCTCTGCCTTTTTAACAACGCTGTCAACAAGGCAAGTCCTACAGGCCCCAGTTTTGTCCAACCTGGAATACTGTCCAGTCGTGTGGTCAGGTGCCACAAAGAGGGACTTTGGAAAATAACAATTGGCCCAGAATGGATCAGCACTGCTGGTCCTTAAATGTACATGGACAATATGCATGTCAATCTCTCCTAGCTAAAAGTAGAAGAGAGATTGACTTCATCAATACTTGTATTTGTGAGAAGTCTTGACATGTTGAATACAAGAGCTCTCTGTTTAAATTACTACCACACTGCTCAGACACGCATACCCAACAAGACATGCCACCAGAGGTCTCTTCACAGTGCCCAAGTCCAGAACAGACTATGGGAGGCGCACAGTACTACATAGAGCCATGACTACATGGAACTCTATTCCATATCAAGTAACTCATGCAGGCATTAAAATCAGATGAAAAATACACTTTATGGAACAGCGGGGACTGTTTAGAGACAAACACACAGGCACAGACACACGCATACACACATGATAACACACTCACTATACACACATGTACACATGGATTTTACCTTCATTATGCTGGGCCCCAGGAAGAGTACCTGCTGCCTTTGCAGCAGCTAATGGGGATCCATAATAAATACAAATACAAATCCTGGACTTCCTGACAGGTCGGCCCCAGGTGGTGAGGGTAGGCAACACCACCTCCACCTCGCTGACCCTCAACAAATCACATTTTATTTGACACATACACATACAAGGGGGCCCCTCAGGGTACGGGCTCAGTCCCCTCCTGTACTCTCTGTTCACTCATGACTGCACGGCCAGGCACGACTCCAACACCATCATTAGGTTTGCTGATGACACAACAGTGGCTTGATCACCGACACTGATGAGTCAGTCTACAGGGAGGAGGACAGAGACTTACCAATGTGGTGCCATGACAGAAACTTCTCTTTCAACTTCAGTAAGACCAAGGATCTGATTGTGGACTATAGGAGAAAGAGGTGAGAGCACGCCCCCATCCACATCGACAGGGCTGTTGTGGAGCAGGTCGAGCGCTTTAAGTATGTTGGCGTCCAAATCAGGACTTAACATGGTTCACACACACCTGCACAGTCGTGAAGAGGGTACGGCAGCACCTTTTCCCCTCAGGAGGCTGAAAAAACTTGGCATGGACCTTAAGATCCTCAAAAGGTTCTACAGCTGCACCATTGAGAGCATCTTGACTGGTTGCATCACTGCTTGGTATGGCAATTGAACTGGCCTTGACCACAAAGCGCTACAACGGGTGATGCGGACAGCCCAGCATATTACTGGTGCCGAACTCCCTGCCATCAAGGACTATACCAGGCGGTATCAGACGAAGGCCCGAAAAATTGCCAAAGACTCCAGCCACCAAGGCCATAGACCGTTCACCCTGCTACCATTCTTCTCTGCAGATCCTCTCAAGCTCTGTCAGATTGGATGGGGAGTGTCGTTGCACAGCTATTTTCAGGTCTCTCCAGAGATGTTCGATCAGGTTCAAGTCCGGGCTCTGGCTGGGCCATTCAAGGACATTCAGAGACTTGTCCTGAAGCCACTCCTGCATTGTCTTGGCTGTGTGCTTAGGGTCGTTGTCCTGTTGGAAGGTGAACCTGGCTTCCGTCTGGCCACTCTACCATTAAGGCCTAATTAGTGGAGTGCTGCAGAGATGGTTGTCCTTATGGAAGGTTCTCATCTCCACAGAGAAACTCTGGAGCTCTGTCAGAGTGACCATCGGGTTGTTGGTCACCTCCCTGACCAAGGCCCTTCGCCCGTGAATGCTCAGTTTGCCAGCTCTAGGAAGAGTCTTGGTGGTTCCAAACTTCTTCCATTTAAGAATGATGGAAGGCATTGTGTTTTTTGGGACCTTCAATGCTGCAGAAATGTTTTGGTACCCTTCCCCCAATCTGTGCCTCGACACAGTCCTGTCTCAGAGCCAAATGGACAATTCCTTCAACCTCATGGCTTGGTTTTTGCTCTGACATGCACTGTCAGCTGTGCAACCTTTTATAGACAGGTGTGTGCCTTTCCAAATCATGTCCAATCAATTGAATTTACCACAGGTATACTCCAATCAAGTTGTAGAAACATCTCAAGAATGGTCAATGGAAACAGGATGCACCTGAGCTCAATTTGAGTTTCATAGCAAAGGGTCTGGATACTTACGTAAATAAGGTATTTCTGTTTTATATTTGTAATACATTTGCAAAAATGTCTAAAAACCTGTTTTTGCTTTGTCATTGTGGGGTATTGTGTGTAGTGTGGAAAACCTCTTCAAGGTTAGGAGCGTTTGTCACAAATGAAGTGGGAAACTGTCACCAAAAGTTACCAGTGGGGCAAAAAAGTATTTAGTCAGCCACCAATTGTGCAACTTCTCCCACTTAAAAAGACGAGAGAGGCCTGTAATTTTCATCATATGTACACTTCAACTATGACAGACAAAATGAGAGAAACAAATCCAGAATATCACATTGTAGGACTTTTAATTAATTTATTTGCAAATTATGGTGGAAAATAAGTATTTGGTCACCTACAAACAAGCAAGATTTCTGGAAACAAGCTAGTGATCGGTCAGAGACCGTTTATTAGTTCTGCTCTCACATATCTGCCATTTATCACTCGACCCCCTTCTTTGCCACAGTAGATTGATGAGGGAAACAAATAATTCAATCCATTTTAGAATAAGGCTGTAAGGTAACAAACTGTGGAAAAAGAGAAGCGGTCTGAATACTTTCCAACTGCACCGTATCTTCCTCAAGTACCTTTCACAACTGCACATTGATCTGGTACTGGTACTCCCTCTATATAGCTCCATATTCTTGCGTATTTTATTTTATTCCTCTTGTCTTAGTTACGAATTATATATATCTTTTAATTTCATAAAACTCTACATCGTTGAGAAATGTTCGTAAGCAACAATTTCACTGTGAAGGCTAGCTACACCAGTTGTATTCTGTGCATGTGATTAATACAATTGTATTTGATAAAGAGTAAAAACTCAAACAGAAGACTAGAAAAAGCTCAAACTAAGTTTATTCACCCACTGGGTCATACAGCTGCAAAGACAAGGTATGATTACACAAGCACTTCTATTTATAACCTCCTAATAGGCGAAGTCAACTCCTTACACATGTAGACAGCCAATTCATCTCTGTTGCTAGGCAGGAACTTAATTGGTTCATCTCACTGGTGTAGTCATGGCCCTTTCTGATGCTAGAACCTTTGTGGGCGTGGAAGTGTATGTGTGTGAGATATAACTCTAGTTGGAGGATTGTTATGGTGGGACCCTCTGGCCCCCCTCCTAGAGGTTTCTTCTCACTTCATCTGTGTTACAATGATGCTTGTACGAACTCGAACCCAGTCGCAGAGAAACACAACAAGCAGATGTAACGGTAAATTCAGCTCTTTACTTAAAGTCTTGACAAAACAAGGCAACAGCACTAGAGTGCACTAAACAATTAGTGTTACCTGGAAACTAGAACAAAAGGCAAGGGTGCCCTCCAGTGGTAACCCAAGGGAACAACAATCAAATAAACGGAACAGGATCCCCCCCCTCAAGGTACGGCTCCTGAAGTTCCACTAGGGATAGCAGAGAGGCGAAGGAAGTCCAGAATGAGTCCGGGATCCAGAATGTCCTGAGTCGGAACCCAGGATTGCTCCTCAGGACCGTAACCCTCCCTGTCCATGAGATACTGGCGACTGGAGAGGATGCGTCGCACATTGTAGGCTGGCTGTCCCGCTATCATTTGAGGCGTAGGTGGAGGCTGACTGGCCAGAACCAGATGACTGAACACCACAGGCTTGAGTCTGGAGATGTGGAAGGTCTAATCAAATCAAATGTATTTATATAGCCCTTTGTACATCAGCTGATATTTCAAAGTGCTGTACAGAAACCCAGCCTAAAATCCCAAACAGCAAGAAATGCAGGTGTTGAAGCACGTTGGCTAGGAAAAACTCCCTAGAAAGGCCAAAACCTAGGAAGAAACCTAGAGACGAACCAGGCTATGAGGGGTGGCCAGTTCTCTTCTGGCTGTGCCGGGTGGAGATTATAACAGAGCATGGCCAAGATGTTCAAATGTTCATAAATGACCAGCATGGTCAAATAATAGGTCTGGGACAGGTAGCACGTCCGGTGAACAAGTCAGGATTCCATAGTCGCAGGCAGAACAGTTGAAACTGGAGCAGCAGTACGGCCAGGTGGACTGTGGACAAGAAGGAGTCATCATGCCAGGTAGTCCTGAGGCATGGTCCTAGGGCTCAGGTCCTCCGAGAGAGAGAAAGGAAGAGAGAAAGAGAGAATTAGAGAGAGCATACTTAAATTCACACAGGACACCGGATAAGACAGGAGAAGTACTCCAGAAGGAAGGTGGGATGAACCCTCATGGACCGGGGAAGACGAAGGCAATAGGCCACTGGATTGATGCGCTGTAGAACCTTGAATGGCCCAACGTACCGGGGTGCCAATTTCCTAAATTCCACGCGTAGGGGCAGATCCCTAGTAGACAACCAGACCATCTGGCCTGGATGCAGGAGAGAGTGGTCGGCCTGTCGTTGAGCCCGAGCAGAGGACCTCAGGAGCACTGACCAAGCTCTCTTCCAGGTCCAGCGGCAAAGAGACCAGGTTCTTGTGGTCTTTCCAAACCGTAAAAGGATGTTCCGAACCCTCCAACCAGTGCCACCACTCCTCCAAAGCCAGTTTGACCGCAAGCAGCTCCCAATTGCCGACATCATATTTCCTCTCCCCTGGAGTGAGACGCCTGGAGAAGAAGGCACAGGGGTGAAGCTTTTGGTCTTTAGCCGGGCGCTGAGACAGAACCGCACCCACGCCAACGTCAGAAGCAACCATCTCTACCACGAAGGGAAGAAAAGGATCCGCATGAACTAGAATGGGTGCAGAAGGAAACCGACATTTCAGGTCCTGAAACGCCCTCTCAGCAGCAGAGGGTCCTGCTTACATGCCCAGCCGAGCCCTTGGTGAGCGCTGTCAATGGCGCAGCCATAGAACTAATGTCTCTCACAAGTCTCCGGTAGAAGTTAGCAAAACCCCAAAAATGCTGGACTTGCTTGACAGCGCTGGGCTGCAGCCAGTTGACCACCACTTCTACCTTGTGGGAGTCGATCCGTACACAGTCTTGAGACACAATTGTAATTATTTTTAATAACCTGCCCAGGGACTGCGGCTGAAAATTAGCCGGCTGGCTAAAGCCGGCACTTTTACTGAAAAGTTGATTAATGTGCACTGTCCCTGTAAAAATAAATAAACTCAAACTCAATGTACACAATTTTTGGCCTTCACGAACAAGTGGTGAGAGAGGAATCTTTGAAGGACCTGGCGTACATGTTGGACGTGTTCAACCATGGACCTGGAGAAGATGAGGATGTCATCCAGGTATACAAACACGAACTGGTGAAGGAAGTCGCGCAGCACGTCATTAACCAGGGCCTAGAAAATGGCTGGAGTATTAGTAAGTCCAAACGGCATGACACGGTACTCATAATGTCTATTAGGGGTGTTGAACGGTGTCTTCCACTCGTCTTCCTATCTGATACGCACCAATTGTACGCGTTTTGTAAATCCAATTTTGAAAAAACGTAGCTCCCTGGAGTCTCTCAAAAGCTGATGACATAAGAGGCAGAGGGTAACGGTTCTTGATGGTAATGTTATTCAAACCCCCGTAATCGATACAGGGACGTAATCCCCCATCCTTCTTCCCAACAAAGAAAAAGGACCAATCGTAGGACCTGTGAGGAGGTAGTTCGCTGGCCCTTTGTTTGCTGAAGACCTGACCCAAATCCCAGTAATCCTGAGGTACACGGGAAAGATCAGGCTTGTCATTCCCAGCCAGGGGAACTGGAGCATCGGAAGCTGGCATGAAGGACTCCATCCCAGAATCCTTCCTGAGGGCCAGTCAATTTAAGGATTATGGATAGAAAGCCACAGATGTCCAAGAACCAGGGGAAGCTCAGGAGAGTCCACCAGATGTAACTGGATAAGCTCCACATGGTAATACAGAACTCGTAACTGAATAGGCATGGTGAGTTTCTTCAACTTCCCAGACCATAGGGGTTGACCATACAACGCAGTGACCGACAATGGAATGTCCAGCTTATTGAGAGGCAGTTCCTGTTGGTGAGCTAATGTGCAATCCAGAAAACAGCCGGTAGCCCCAGAGTCTATGAAAGCAGGATTGTCCAACTGCCCATTGTCCCACTGCAGGTTGGGCAGAAGCATGGTGCATACCGTGTCGGCCGCGGGAGACTGTATCTGACTCACCAGTATTCTCTCGTTTACTGACAAGTCATCCCATCAGCTTGGGACAGGAGCTCGGGACAGGAGGCACGGAAAGGTAAGTAAGGACAATGTTGCTCGTTAATCCTGGGCCTTCTCTCCAGAGCGGAAAGCCTGGTGCGTCCCAATTGCATCGGCTTCTCTGAAGGGAAACCAAAGCCGAAATGAGAACTCTGACGTGGTACAGAACAAGCAGGCGCAGCATAGGGCAGTGGGACACCCAAAGAATCGACTCCTTCAGCGGGACCAGAAACACTGGAGACCACTCGGAATCCCTCCGTCCTCTCATGACAACGTTCCTGGAGCCGGTTGTCAATCCGGATGGCCAGAACGATGAGCTCATCCAGAGTGTCAGGGTTGTCCCGGGAAGCCAGTTCATCCTTGAGAACCTCGCTGAGTCCGTTCAGAAAGGCTGAGTGAAGTGCCTCTGTATTCCAACCGCCCTCAGCGGCGAGCGT
This sequence comes from Oncorhynchus clarkii lewisi, assembly GCF_045791955.1. Classification (NCBI taxonomy): domain Eukaryota; kingdom Metazoa; phylum Chordata; class Actinopteri; order Salmoniformes; family Salmonidae; genus Oncorhynchus; species Oncorhynchus clarkii. The sequence goes on from NC_092163.1 coordinate 56,774,969, forward strand.
CCGAAAGTCAATGGCGGGGTGCAATGAGTCTTTGAGCAGCGTTTCTGCCAATGATGGGGTGATCAAAAACCCTCCTCATCTCCTGTGTGAAGCTTTGCCAATTAAAAATAAATGTCTGGTTGCTGCTCCCATATGGCCGTGGCCCAGGCCAGAGCCCATCCTGAGAGCAACGAGATGACGTATGTAACAATGGAATGCTCGGTGTGAAACGTTGATGCCTGCAGCTCGAATACCAGAGAGCATTGGAGCAGGAACCCACGACACCTCTTAGGATGCCCCTCATAGTGCTACGGTGCGGGGAGATGAGGCTCCCGAAGAGAGGAAGTCACTGAGCTTGTAGGGAGTGGAGGATTAGGAACAGCCACAGGAGCAGCAGCTGTTGCTCCCGTCTGTCTTGTCTGCAGAGTGGACAAAAGAGTTCTTAAATCATCCGACAATGCCTGCAGCCGCACCTCATGGTGGCCAATCACAGTTCCATGGTGGGTGAGAGCCACCGTAAATGGTGGAGTTCAACATGTTCCTCAGACGACTGAGAAATCTCTGCTGGGTCCACTGTTGGCTTAGGTCTTCTGTTACAATGATGCTTGTACGAACTCGAACCCAGTCACAGAGAAAAACAGCAACCAGAGGTAAAGGTAAATTCAGCTCTTTACTTAAAGTCTTGACAAAAACAAGGCAACAGCACAAGAGTGCACTAAACAAAACATAAGCCCTAAGCACAGATACAAGCAACAGAGGAATCTAAATAGCAAGGCAACCAGGTGAACAGAGATGGTAATCAAAACCAGGTGAAACCAATAAGTAATGATTAGGGTGACCTGGAAACCAGAACACAAGGCAAGGGTGCCCCCCAGCGGTAACCCAAGGGAACAACATTCAAATAAACCGAACCTGTGACAATCTGTTGACTTGACCTCAAGCTGAATTCCTCGCTTCTCTCTAGTTTCCACAGCTGGCCTGCCTTATCAGAGACTAACTATTGCCCTTCGCCTCTGTCGTGACGTTGTATTAGTTAATGTGACGACTGTTGCTCATCGAATGATTCAAAGTTTCTAATTGCGTGATTAACTGAATCAAGCAATTATTAACTCATTAGCCTGGGGCACCATGGGAAAATACGTTTTTAATTGAGTTTCTATTTCCCAAACACACTTCCTGTTTTTCTTTGATTTTTTGTTGGGGTTTTTTCCCACTTTTGTAATTTTATATTTTTTTTGTTACCCAAAATGGGGATTTAAAAGAGAGAGAAAAAGTGAAAGTACACGAGAGAAATATACATTTGGGTGAATTTGTCAGCTATGCTTATTCTAACCCTAGCCTTGCCCCAAACTGCCGCTCTTATGGGTCAGAATATAATTATGTAATTACGTGGGGAAGGCTGGACCATTCAGGCTGCTCAATGACGCACTTTTCCGGCGCACCTCTCTGGTCGTCCTCACGATGTCAGTGTCCTTTTGGCTTAGGAGTCTGTTCCCTCACCCTTGTTCTGGAAGGGCTCTTCTGAGGACAGACAGCTCTGTAGCTCAGCGCTCACAGTGTAGGAATGAAACAGTGTAGATACCACGATTCGATGGGAAGTAGAAGCTAGGTGGTTCGACTTGAATTCACCCGCTTAGCCACAGCTACTCATCCGTAGCTTGGGTAGAAAAATATTTATTTGTCTTCAAACTTGTGTTGCGTTTTGGGTTCGTTTACTTTTTAGACCTCGGCTGCAGCTTGGATCACGTAGTCTTATTTGTAAATTCTTTACTCACAGGTTTTATACCCTTTTGTCAGAAGTGGGCGTAGCCGCCTTTAGGGCAATTCTCTGGGCGTACCTAGTTAAGAGGCAAGGTCTAGATTTGACTAAAATCCAATTTTAGACAACTAACTTTACATTTCATCTTTACCAAAACATTCTCTTTGATTTTGACATTTTCCATACAACGTACAATGTATAAACATCAAACATATACTAGGTAAACTGTTGACGTTACAATGTTTTCTTAAAAACATAATCTATTAACCTTTCATAACAAACAAAAATGACATACATTTTCATATTCCATCTATCGTCATGACCACCATTGTGGCTGACGGAAACCATTGTTCCAAAGTCCCTTTATTTCATGTTTAATGTTCTGAGGCTGGTTCTCTATAGTAACAGGACAAAGGGAATTTGTCTGTGGCCTAAGATTTACCAGGGGCGTGAGGGGTCATGAAACCCCCACATCTTCAGACCCCTAGATCTCTCCTCCTCTGTTGGGGTTGAGAGATAATCTGTAGGGTTGTGGTCTCCTGTAACCTGACCTGATCAGGACAGTCATGAGACCTTCCTCCTTAGAAACATGGAAAAGAATATGAACTTTCTGCTCTTCCCATTTTCTCAATCAGTAGCTTCCATACACCAAGTCCCTTTTTACCATTTATTGACCCCAACATATAGATTCCTCATACGTGTAAAGTAATCAATAAATTCTAGTCTGGTAACATGAATAAGTATATTTCAAGCTAGAATCTAACAATATTAAACACCAATGTTATTCACTAAGTTGATTGTTTATATTTAGGATCATTTGTTACAGCTTTGTCATTTGATTTTGTATTTATCTTATTTAATTATTTCATATATTTTACATGTGATAAGGCCACACAGAGGGCCAGAGATAATTACAGATACCTGTAATAATCTGAAGTACCCAAAAGTGCAATGACACCTGTTTAAGACCTTCAAACAGGTCAACATTCAAATCCTCAAAAAGTTCTACAGCTGCACCATCGAGAGCATTCTGACTGGTTGCATCACTGCCTGGTATGGCAACTGCTTGGCATCTGACCGCAAGACGCTACAGAGGGTAGAGCGGTCGGTCCAGTATATCACTGGGGCCAAGCTTCCTGCCATCCAGAACCTCTATACCAGGTGGTGTCAGAGGAAGGCCGTAAAAATGGTCAATGACTCCAGCCACCCTAATCATAGACTGTTCTCTCTGCTACCGCACAGCAAGCGGTACTGGCGCGTCAAGTCTAGTTCCAAAAGGCTCCTTAACAGCTTCTACCCTCAAGCCATAAGACTGCTGAACAGTTAATCAAATGGCTACCCGGACTATTTGTTTATTATCTATGCATAGTCACTTTACCCGTACCTACATGTACATATTACCTCAATTACTGTCACGCCCTGACCTGATTATTCTTTGTTTTCTCTATATATTTTGGTTAGGTCAGCGTGTGACGAGGGTGGTATGTATGTTTTTGTCTCATCTAGGGTTTTTTGTATGTCTAGGTGTGTGTCTAAGCTAGACATATTGTAGGTCTATCGTGGCCTGGATTGGTTCCCAATCAGAGGCAGCTGTTTACCGTTGTCTCTGATTGGGGATCCTATTGTCTATGTGATGTTGCATGTTAGCACTCAGTTTCGATAGCGGTCACGGTCGTTTTGTTATTTTGTTTGTTTAGTGTACTTCGTGTTTTTTCGTCATTCATTAAAAGTATGTATTCGCACCACGCTGCGCTTTGGTCTCCTCACTACGACGATTGTGACAATTACCTGGACTAACCTGTACCCCTGCACATTGAGTTGGTACCGGTACACTCTGTATATAGCCTCGTTATTGTTATTTTATTGTGTTACTTTCTTTCTTACTTTTGTTTATTTAGTAAATATTTTCTTATCTCTTATTTTTCTTAAAATTGCATTGTTGGTTAAAGGGCTTGTAAGTAAGCATTTCGCGGTAAGGTCTAGTTTTCTGATAAACTTTGAAAGTAATATACCCTCCCTTTGCAACCCTAGTTGTGAGTGCCTTTCTTCTTCTTCCTCCTTCCTCCTTTTCTCTTCCTTTCTTTCTTTTCTCTCTCCCCTCTGTGAGAGCATCTGGGAGAGGTCTTAATTAACGAGTAACCGATCTGTTAATGATTCATTCCTGCTGAGCTCCTAACGAGAACGGAGGCTGATGTCCGGGAGGAGGAGGAGGAGGAGAATGGGGAAGAGAAGGAGGAGGAGAGCAGGGGGCTGGCAGCCCCAACGAGCTGTTGATTAATACAGGGGCTGCTGGGCTGTGTCTCCTGAGTCCTGCATGGCGCCCTGCTGGGTTGACACATCCTCAGGCACACACACCTGTGATTCCTCCCAGTCAAGGACACGGTGACTGCCTTTGTTGTTCTGAGCATTAAAAAGAGCTCTCATTGCATTAGAAATAATCCTCCAGAGAGGCTTTCTGTGAGTGAATTCCAAAGCCATAAAACTATGGATTTTCAGCATTGTAGAAAATGCCTCATCAGTATTGGATCAAACATACTGTATGTATGCTACTGTGTAAAAGAAGAAGGAATGACAATGAGGCTGTTCCCTAAAGAATATAACTAACCATGCACACCGTGTCAGCCTCACATACAAGGCATACAGTATTTATCACTACACATGTGGTTATTGTTAGGAGGGGTCAATAGGTCCCTCTTTTCTCCTCCTACTTCCTTCCATTCTGCGATACTCAGAGGCAGATAGAAGGGAATCAAGAGAAGGCCAAGGTTCCAGTGTATTATCTTGAGCTGTAACACACTATATTATGATGTATTTATCTGTTCTCCACAAGAGTGTGACAATACAGACAGCTGGAGAAAGGCCTTCCATCACTCCTCTGTGTGTGAGTGACCCAAACGGTGTGTGTGTTCCTGCCCTGGTATCTAGATCCACTGTGTGGGCTGGGCACTGTGTTCTTGTCACTCTGTTCCATCAGAATCTCAGCTCCTAGTCGGAGCCCTGGCGACAGAGGACAGTATGACCTTCACAGAGACAGGGGTCAGATTAGAAACCCTATGCCGAAAGACAACCTTCAATTATGCAGCTAAGAGACAGGGACTAGTAAAGGAAATTGACTTGCATTAACATGCATTGACATTGTTAGTGAGTGTGTGTGCGTGCACCTGTCTGTGCGTATATGTTCATGTTGAGTGGCGATGTGTGTCTGTGAGTGTGTACGTGAAGAGGTTGGTTTGGTGCTAGTGAGATATGTTTTTTCCTTAAAGATCAACAATCCCATGGGACTACTCTCTCTCCCTCTGACCTTTTGACATGGCTGCCCCTGCACCTGTCACCGTGGTGATCAGGGCATCAACATTGATTCCAATTACTGTCCAACACTGGCCATCAGGCTGGGATCAGTCATGGCTCATAAAAATCACATCCTCTATAGTGGACAGGGGATGAAATAAGGTTTGGTTTAGTGGCCTATATCCCAGAAAAATATATGGGTTCTGAGGATCATTTTTGTCCTTTAACCTCTGTCAACTTTTCCAATGGATTTGTGCAATATTATAGGATCATTCTGTCATGCATGTACACAACTGTAAAGCTTACAGGAGTCTGTGTTTAAGGCTTTTTGCAAGAATGATCTGAAGCACAATAACCAACCAGTACGTGTGTAGAGAGAGGAAGAGGAGCCAGTGGTTCAATGAGGGGAGATGATATACGACCACGGGGAGGCAGTGGAGGCCCAGAGCAGGGGCACAGTCATTTTTTACTCTGCTGTCACAAATGTATTTTTAATGAGTGTGCACCCCTGACTCATCTGCACAGGAAAGGCTCTGTTCTTTTCTGTAGGGCCAGCCTGACCCTAATATTTTCTGAGAAGCAGCAGGGATGAACAGACCCAGACCCACATACTGTAATGGAAATAACCTTCAGCCTCCGCTCTATAGAAACATCCATCTGCCTGTGTCCTGGTTTTACTGCATAATTATTATACTTTTTTTGTTGTTGTGAAGGGTTCAGATCACAGACAGGATTTTTTTCTCCAAAAAGTACATACAGTCCATTTGGAAAGTATTCAGACCCCTTGACTTTTTCCAAATTGTGCTGTTACAGACTAAATCTAATATTGATTAAATACAATTATGTCCTCATCAATCTACACAAATACCCCACAATGACAAAGCAAAAACTGTATTTTAGAATTCTTTCCAGAAATACCTTATTTACATAAAGTACCAATCAAAGGTTTGCACACACCTACTCATTCAAGTGTTTTTTGTTATGTTTACTATTTTCTACATTGTAGAAACAAAAACAAATATATTTGTCTCTATCGGGCCGTAGGCAGCTACTCTATCGTAAATACAGAATCTTATGCATTCTAAATTACCACTCATTTGGAAAAGGAAAATGCAATAAATATTTACTCTGAGCTGCGCTTCGGTAGGTTGGTCGTAGATGCTGGTCGTGTTGGCCAACAGAGATCTTTCTGTCCTCAGAAGAATGTCTCTGGTGGTAAATTGGATATGTCGTAGTAACGCCGTTGTGTAGATGGGATACTCTGTCTGTTCTTTCCTAGCCCACGTTTGCAGCTGCTGTTGCTAACTCAATGGTTAGGAGGTATCACTTCTGTAGTGAATAAGAGTTCAAAGTTCATACCATTCGCAACCAAAGCTCACGCTGAGGTTGGATTCGTTCCGTAGTTATTATCTGAACCCTTCTGACATAGGATCGTCATCCTAATGTACCCGGAACAGGAAGTTTTTTATTTTTGTATTTTTTATTTTTGTAAAAAAATTTACCCCTTTTTCTCCCCAATTTCGTGGTATCCAATTGTTGTAGTAGCTACTATCTTGTCTCATCGCTACAACTCCCGTACGGGCTCGGGAGAGACGAAGGTTGAATGTCATGCGTCCTCCGATACACAACCCAACCAGCCGCACTGCTTCTTAACACAGCGCGCATCCAACCCGGAAGCCAGCCGCACCAATGTGTCGGAGGCTACACCGTGCACCCGGCAACCTTGGTTAGCGCGCACTGCGCCCGGCCCGCCACAGGAGTCGCTGGTGCGCGATGAGATAAGGACAGCCCTACCGACCAAGCCCTCCCTAACCCGGATGACGCTAGGCCAATTGTGCGTCGCGGCCGGTTACGACAGAGCCTGGGCGCGAACCCAGGGACTCTGATAGTACAGCGCCCTTAACCACTGCGCCACCCGGGAGGCCCGGAACAGGAAGTTATATTGTCGTCAAGGGCGTGTTTCATAGTTTATAACCAATGTCTCTTCACGTGGGCCACTGAGGCCTAATTCACTCATGAAAACACAATTCTCACATTTTAGAAGCTAAAATCACATTTCATACCCTCACAAATAATTTAATATTCAAACATTTAAATTGCACAACAATTCCATGTGAATCAGGCGGCAGGGTAGCCTAGTGGTTAGAGCATTGGACTAGTAACCGAAAGGCAGTTCAAATCCCCGAGCTGACAAGGTACAAATCTGTCGTTCTGCCCCTGAACAGGCAGTTAACCCTGTTAACCACTGTTTCTAGGCCGTCATTGAAAATAAGAATTTATTCTTAACTGACTTGCCTAGTAAAATTAAAATCTGCTAACTATAATGTGTAGACTTTCCACTGTACTGTTTATGTCATCCTATCATTGATGAGAATGTCTCAGATGACAACCAAACTGACATCATATTCATTAAGTACCAACGCATATATTCAAGTGGTTGGATTACCAAAATATGGTTCATTTCCCCCCCAGTTTCTGATGTTCCCAGAATCTCTATGTTAACCAAGAGATTTTCAATAGTCTATTGTTTTTTGTTTCTTTACACACAGTGCATTCGGAAAGTATTCAGACACCTTTAATTCCTCACAGTCATAAATACCCCCCCCTTTTTTTCCTCTCTACCCTACTGATGTGAGGGTAGAGAGGAAAAAAAAGGGGGGGGGAATTTATGACTGTCATAAACCCCCAGGCCAGCGTCATGACACTTATGTACATTTGTTATTTCCATGTATTTATTTTTATACGTTTGCAAAAATGTCTAAAAACATTATGGGGTATTGTGTGTAGATTGAAGAGGGAACAAAATGATTGAATCAATGTGGTTTAAATTAAAGGTGTCTGAATACTTTCCGAATGCACTGTGTGTAAAGAAACGAAAAACAATAGAAAAAAACAATAGAGAAAAAATATTATAAGCATTATTTGTCCTGTCTGTCCCATTTTCCCTCTCCCTCCCCCTTCTTAGTAAGTGTGACCAATCGCTATTCCCCCCTCAGGTCATTCCTGTTTCTATCCACAATATAAGAGATATTATATTGAACAGAAATATTAACACAACATGCAACAATTTCAAATATTTTACTGAGTTACAGTTCATATAACGATATCAGTCAATTGAAATACAGTAATTAGGCCCTAATATATGGATTTCACATGACTTGGAATACATGCATCTGTTGGTCACAAATACCTTAAACAAAAAGGTAGGGGCGTGGATCAGAAAACCATTTAGTATCTGGTGTGACCACCATGTGCCTCATGCAGCACAACACATCTCCTTCGCATAGAGTTGATCAGGCTGTTAATTATGGCCTGTGGGATGTGGTCCGACTCCTCTTCAATGAAGACACACACACAGGTACAGCCACACATACACACACACACTCTAAACACACGTACGTTGTAATATTGTTGTATGGTGGTATTATACATTATACATTTTGTAATGTGGATATTTAGTGGTGTAATATTGTTATATTATGTACTGTTTTATGTGTGATGGAAGTGCCTTAATGTGTTTGGACCCCAGGACCCACTTGGCAGCAGCTAATGTGGACCCTAATAAATACAAATACAAATAAATACAAATGGCTGTGCGAAGTTGCTGGATATTGGCGGGAACTGGAACACGCTGTTGTACACGTTGATCCAGAGCTTTCCTAAACATGCTCAATGGGTGACAAGGCTGGTGAGTATGCAGGCCCTAAAAGAAATGGGACATTTTCAGCTTCCAGGAATTGTGCACAGATCCTTGTGACACGGGGCCGTGCATTATCATGCTGATGAATGGCACGACAATGGGCCTCTGGATCTCGTCATGATATCTCTGTGCATTCAAATTGCCAACGATCAAATGTAATTGTGTTTGTTGTCTGTAGCTTATGCCTGCCCATACCATAACCCCACTGCCACCTTGGGGCACTCTGTTCACAACCTAGACATCAGCAAACCGCTCGTCCACACAACATCATACACATGGTCTGCGGTTGTGAGGCCGGTTGGATGTACTGCCAAATTTTTGGAGGCGGCTTATTGTAGAGAAATTAACACAAAATTCTCTGGCAACAGCTCTGGTGGACATGTTGCATTTATATTTTAGTTCAGTGTACTTACTGGTGAAGCAATTACTTTCAAAGGAATATTTTGCACCTAGTAGCCTATGTTGTGGACCTTATTATACGAATAAATATTCAAAAGACAAGTAACAAAAAAACAAAATACACCAGATAGAAATGTACAGTTAAATCTTTATTGAATTCAAAATGTAATTGTGTGCAATCTATGTTTAGCTGGTACAAAAAGGGACAAAGAGGATTCAGGGGGAATGGAGAATAAGAAAGAAGGATGGAAAGAGGGTGGTACAGAGAGAGAGAGAAAGATGCAGAGAGTAGCCTGCTGATTTCCTGGTGGTGGAAAACCCTGGAGCATGCTGCTGACACTTTACTAATGTGCTGGAGGAGAGGACAGGGAGGAACACGAAGGAATACATTTACTAGGCTGTGCCTGTGCCTCGGAGGGATGGAGAGAGAAGGAGAGAGGTGGGGCCGGGGGAGAGAAGAGGTGGCAGGAGAAAGGGGGAAGGGATGCCTGCCTGTGCCTTACATACATTTCACCAATTTGCCACTTATTCTTGGGTAAATTAAGGAAACCATACTGTCAATACTCACCTCATTTCACCATGATTAATGCACAGGTTACATGCACATTAATGCATTATACAGATGACTGCACTTTACATTTGGACTGTTCTATTTGTTGGTGTCAAACCAGAACTATCTATGACCTCCTGAGGATGAAGACCAGCATCACCAGATAGGTACATTCCCTTATGTAATGTTTATGACAACTAGTGATCATATGATACAAATACAACAATTGGTTTTAGAACCATACAATCAGACAGACTTGCCCATTCAGGATAACTCACAGCATAACAGCATATTACAATTTCAGTAATATAGACTAAGGAAGCACTCTTCCTCTGTATGCCATTGTATGTCTGAACCATGCATTGATGATTGAGAAATGGTAGTCAGTCACTTCCTCAGCATAAAACTCCAGATCCTTCATCCATTCAGTCCATAATGAGAGGTGAGTCCTTCAGATTGATCTTTTCATGTTGAGGAGTGAGATCGGAGGGGATTCACCCCCCTCTCAGTTTGTCAATTTACTCTAGTTAGTGAGTCATTGAGTACAGTTAGTGACTGATTGAGTCCAGTGTGTGTCAGTGTTACTGCAGTCCTCTGAGACCTGTTTGTCTAAGGGATGACAACTCCTCTATGCCAGGAAATGTCACCATTAGATGTCAGGAGCGGCAGTATGAACAGAAGAAGAGGTCACATGCTGTCTCTGCCCTGTTGTGTATGGGGGCCAGGGGCCTATTTAGGCACAGAGCTGGGGACCACACAGGAGGGGGGGCAGTCTAATATGCTGGCATCTCGTTGTGACTGGCTGTCTGCCTTCCTGGCCAATGGTAGTCGATGGTCTTGATGGATGCTGTTGTAGAAAACTAAATCCAAAGATTACGCAGAGACTAATTTATGATTATAATAGCGAATATTTAATACATACGGGCAGCTGTAAGGCAGATCCGTCTCTGATCGCAGTCAGGGAGCTCGAAGAGTAAGTGGTTACATGTCCCTTATATCTATCATATTTTTATATATACAATCGTATTGTTTGCACAACAGTTATTTTATACAAGCAACAGTTCCAGAACACAATGGCCTTCTGTTAGGGTGCAGTGATAACATGAGTCTATGAAATGCATAACATCACAGTCTAACACAGAACAGAGAACTAAGACAGAACAAAGACATAACCCCAGCTCTCTCCACTTCTGCCACAGCAATTACCCCTTTGATGCCATGGATATGTGATATATCTGAGCTGTTGTCAAACAGAACTTAAAACCTTCTGGTTTCTGGGAAATTGCCATTTTACACAGAAAGGGGTGGTCTGAATGGAACTTCTGAAAGGTAACTTTATAATAACAATCTGGCGAAAAGGAAGGTTCATAGGGATCTGTTTTGTAGGGCCGGCTACAATGGTCCTCCTATACAAGTGGGAGAAATTGTGATTTGTGGGTACTGGGGTAGCACGCACAGCAGGAACAACATAGGCAGCATAGCATGATCCTGATCAGTTTGTAGGCAGATAAGAGTAGGCTTTCTCCCACACACATACATAGTTCCACTTACTGAGGAAGTAGGTTTAGCATACACACTGACATTCTGGAGTCTATAATGTATTCTCAATGACATGTTAGGGTGGAATGTTCCATTTCTCAACAGTAAGGGTAGGGTAAGGTTATTGTATATAGAAAGGTTATACTTACAATTACTTTCCCCCAACTGGGGACCAGTTCCATTTTCTATATAACCCAAATAACCTGGGGGAGAGTATGCCAGGGTGATGGGTTGCTTGGGCAGAGAGGTGTGATTATTAAAATCAAATCTTCTCATATAAAAACACCTCATCCTCCACCCAATCAAGCTCTCAATCTGAAAGGTTACCTGCTTTGGTCCAGATCAATATTACATAAGCATTAAGGGGTATAGCTAGCAATGGCATAGTCTCAGCACTGTCTGTCAACAGTCCACAAACCCAACAATCTGATACATTCTGTAGCACAGAAACATTATTAGTTACTTGTAAGAAAGTGTTTGACCCGGGGAAACCCCATAATGTTTATGTCCTCTTTTTCTTCTCTTCAGCTCAGCGGGGTCACCAGGGTCCAGGTTCAGGTCAGCAGGGTCATCTACTTCTCGGCTTCCACAGTCTCGTTGGACTGAAGAGGTCGGGGAGAGGTTACTAGCACGTTCTCCCGCCTCTGGCTCGAAGTCTGCTACCACCCAGAGGATGCCCACAGCCACAATATCTGCGAGTCCCAGGGTAAGCAGAGTGCTCCTACTGAATTGTAGGAGTAACAGGAGTAGCATCTTCTTCTGGCTCTGCTACTTGCTTACAGTGGGATACGTGGATCCAGGTGTCTTTGCCTAAGCACTTTGCTGTCGTTGGGGTGGTGAGCGTGGTCCCTTCAACCTGGGTTTTAAAGCTTATTTTTTAAAACATTTGATTGATCTGTCTGTCGATGTGCAGGGAGCGGTCCAGTATCTCCCCCATGGTGTCTGTGTTGATGAGGGAGTGGCGCTTGGTCAGGTCCCTGTGTAGCTCCTGTACCTGGTCCTTCATGTTCTAGATCTCAGTCTGGAGGATCTGGGACAATAATAAACACTCACGACGAGCGTGCACACACACACACACCACAACACTGTCACCCTATGGCCGAGCCCCGGGGCATGTCACTGAGGGACGGGGAGTGGCAGGACATGGAGAGGGGAGGCCCAACCACAGGGCATTAGGGTACCTTCACTCTGTCTCATATTTATTACGGTATTTCCTTGCTGCAATAGTTAAGGTGTTGAAGGGTCAAGTGCCACCCTCAAGGGTTATACACAAATACTTCAGATGAGGATGAGGTAAAGATACTATGTTTCATTTTAAGGCTCTAATTATGTACTTGTGTATCTTTCCCAGCCTATCTATCCCATTTTATATCCCTTATGTTCAATATTTAATTTTGTTCACAACCTCTCCTCACTGCTAATGTTCCAGAGAGAGTGATTCCTAATTGAAGAGTGTACATTAAAACCTTAACTCAACACTCTGAAGAATGCCATGTTTACAACTAACAATGCAAAACATTTGCTTGTCGAGTTCCAGTTCAGAAAATAATTGCTATAAAAATGGAGGACAGTAAAACCACAGTACTTTGCTTAATATATTTGCAACAAATGGAAACGATCAACTACTGTAGACTGTACTTGAGTCCCTTAAGTGCACTGTTGAGGCTTGGTTGAACTGAAGACTGCTAATTCTCGCTGTCTCCAGTGAGCTTTAAGACAGAGACACCAGGACATGCAGACAGAGGGCCCTGACCTGGCTTTCCTCACTCCTTACCACCACCACCACTACTACTACTACTACTGCCACCACCACCACTACTACTACTACTACTGCCACCACCACCACCACCATCACTACTACTACTACCACCACCACCACCACCACTACTACTACTACTACTACTGCCACCACTACTACTACTACTACTACTACTGCCACCAACCCCACCACCACTACTACTACTACTACTACTACTGCCACCACTACTACTACTACTACTACTGCCACCACCACCACCATCACTACTACTACTACCACCACCACCACCACCACCACCACTACTACTACTACTACTACTGCCACCACCACCACCACTACTACTACTACTACCACCACCACCACCACCACTACTACTACTACTACCACTGCCACCACCACTACTACTGCCACCAACCCCACCACCACTACTACTACTACTACTACTACTACTACTGCCACCACTACTACTACTACTACTACTACTACTACTGCCACCAACCCCACCACCACTACTACTACTACTACTGCCACCACCACTACTACTACTACTACTACCACCACCATCACTACTACTACTACTACTACTGCCACCAACCCCACCACCACTACTACTACTACTACTGCCACCACAACTACTACTACTACTACTGCCACCACCACCACCATCACTACTACTACTACCACCACCACCACCACCACCACTACTACTACTACTACCACTGCCACCACCACTACTACTGCCACCAACCCCACCACCACTACTACTACTACTACTACTGCCACCACTACTACTACTACTACTACTGCCACCACCACCACCACCACCACCACTACTACTACTACTACTGCCACCACCACCACCACCATCACTACTACTACTACCACCACCACCACCACTACTACTGCCACCAACCCCACCACAACTACTACTACTACTACCACTGCCACCACCACCACCACTACTACTGCCACCAACCCCACCACCACTACTACTACTACTACTACTACTACTACTGCCACCACTACTACTACTACTACTACTGCCACCACCACCACCACCACCACTACTACTGCCACTAACACCACCACCACTACTACTACTACTACTACTACTGCCACCACCACCACCACCACCACTACTACTACTACTACTGCCACCAACCCCACCACCACTACTACTACTACTACTACTACTGCCACCACCACTACTACTACTACTACTGCCACTACCACTACTACTACTACTACTACTACTGCCACCAATACCACCACCACTACTACTGCCACCAATACCATCACCACTACTACTGCCACTAACCCCACCACCACTACTACTACTACTACTACTACTACTACTACTACTACTACTACTACTACTACTGCCACCACCATCACTACTACTACTACTACTACTACTACTACTGCCACCACCACTACTACTACTACTACTGCCACCACCACCACCACCACTACTACTGCCACTAACACCACCACCACTACTACTACTACTACTACTACTGCCACCAATACCACCACCACTACTACTGCCACCAATACCATCACCAACCCCACCACCACTAACCCCACCACCACTACTACTACTACTACTACTACTACTACTGCCACCAATACCACCACCACTACTACTGCCACCAATACCATCACCACTACTACTGCCACCAACCCCACCACCACCACTACTACTACTGCCACCAACACCACCACCACTACTACTACTACTACTGCCACCATCACCACCACTACTACTGCCACCAACACCACCACCACTACTACTGCCACCAACCCCACCACCACTACTACTACTACTACTACTGCCACCAACACCACCACCACTACTACTACTACTACTGCCACCTTCACCACCAATACTACTGCCACCAACACCACCACCACTACTACTGCCACCAACCCCACCACCACTACTACAACTACTGCCACCAACACTACAACTACTGCCACCAACACCACCACCACTACTACTGCCACCATCACCACCACTACTACTGCCACCAACACCACCACCACTACTACTGCCACCAACACCACCACCACTACTACTGCCACCAACCCCACCACCACTACTACAACTACTGCCACCAACCCCACCACTACTACCACTACTACTGCCACCAACACCACCACCACTACTACTGCCACCAACCCCACCACTACTACCACTACTCCTGCCACCAACACCACCACCACCACCACTACTACTGCCACCAACCCCACCACCACTACTACAACTACTGCCACCAACCCCACCACCACTACTACAACTACTGCCACCAACCCCACCACTACTACCACTACTACTGGAGTAATAGTTACAGTGCCTTCAGAAAGTATGCATACCCATTCATTTATTCCACATTTTGTTATGTTACAGCCTGAATTAAAAAATAATTTAATATTATTTTTCTTCTGAATCATCTACTCAAAATATCCAATATTGACAAAATTAAAACATGAAAATGAAAAAAATAAATACCTAATTTACATAAGTACACCCCTGAGTCAATGCATGTTAGAATCACCTTTGGCAGCGATTACAGCTGTGTCCTTCTGGGTATGTCTCTAAGAGCTTTGCACACCTGGATTGTACAATATTTGCACATTATCCTTTTAAAAATTCTTCAAGCTCTATCAAGTTGGTTGTTGATCATTGCTAGACAGCCATTTTCGAGTCTTTCCATAGATATTCAAGCCGATTTAAGTCAAAACTGCTACTAGGCCACTCAGGAACATTCAATGTCGTCTTCATAAGCAACTCCAGTTTATATTTGGCCTTGTTTAGGTTATTGTCCTGCTGAAAGGTGAATTTGTCTCCCAGTGTCTGTTAGAAAGCAGACTGAACCAGGTTTTCCTCTGGGATTTTGTCTGTGCTTAGCTTTATTCCATTTACTTTTATCCCCAAGAAACTTCATAGTCCTTGCCGATGAGAAGCATACCCGTAACATGATGCAGCCACCACCACACTTGTAAATATGAAGTGTGGTACTCAGTGATGTGTTGTGTTGAATTTGCCCCAACTTAACGCTAATATATTCAGGACACAAAGTACATTTTCTGACTGGTTTCCTTCCTCTCCGGCAACTGAGTCAGGAGGGACGCCTGTATCTTTGTAGTGACTGGGTGTATTGTAATTAATAATTTCACCATGCTCAAAGTGATATTCAGTGTCTGCGTTTTTGTATTTTTACCCATCTACCAATAGATGTCCTTCTTTGCGAGGCATTGGAAAACCTCCCTGGTCTTTGTGGCTGAATCTGGGTTTGAAATTCACTGCTCGACTGAGGGACCTTACAGATAATTATAAGTGTGGGGTACAGAGACGAGGTAGTCATTCAAAAATCATGTTAAACACTATTATTTCACATAGAGTGAGTCAATGCAACTTATATGATTTGTTAAGAGAATTGTTAGTCCTGAAATGATTTAGACTTGCCATTAAAAAATGGTTTGAATATTTATTGACTCAAGGCATTTCAGCTTTGAATTTTTTATGAATTAGCCAACATTTCTACAAACACAATTCCACTTTGACATTATGGGGTATTGTGTGTAGGCCAGAGACACAACATTTCAATTTAATCAATTTTAAATTCAGGCTGTAACACAACAAAATGTGTAAAAAGTCAAGGGGTGTGAATACTTTCTGAAGGCACTGTAGCTATTCCATTATATTGTACACCACTTTAACAGCCCTTCCTAACAGCTAATATCACAATTGTTACCAAATGTTTTCCATAGTTTACCATTGTACTGTAAAACATGAATGAGAGAGGGCTACTGTATGTATGTTGCAAATAAAACATAGAATGAACTGAAATATATGAAAGTTGGAAATACTGTATCATTACCAATAGGTAAAGACAGATATTCTATAATTACGGAAAAAGTTTATCGGCACACAACTAGAGAAGCCATGCAGCTTACCTGGGCTCTGGGATGCTTTTAGTCCAGATTTTCTTGCCTGGCACATGCCCTGATACAGCAGTAGAACTATCCCTAGAGTAAGTCTGTGATTGTTTGCTGTGAGCATCGCTCTCTCAACCTGCCATACACATTTAGTCCTGTGAGCATCGCTCTCTCACCCTGCCATACACATTTAGTCCTGTGAGCATCGCTCTCTCACCCTGCCATACACATTTAGTCCTGTGAGCATCGCTCTCTCACCCTGCCATACACATTTAGTCCTGTGAGCATCCACCTGCTGCCCCCACCACTGATACCAATTTAAGACATTGGCAAAGTCAGTGATAACAGTGGCATAGAACAAAATGGCCCCACCACTTCTGTGTGTGCCTAGCTATCAGATGAATCCTGGAGATTTCTGTGAAATTCTGGTAAAAAATAGTGCCAGCCTGCTCAGTGCCATCCCCGCCCACTCCGCATCTTGCATGGAGTGGCACTGGTTGGGAGGGAGGACAGTCAGTATGGTGGGGGTTTGGGAAGCTGTGAACGGTTGGGAGTAATTGATGTGGAAAATTGGTCAGGGAGCATGTCTCACTTGTGTCCACATGGCCAGAGACAGAGTTTGCATCTGAATGAGTTTGTGATAACAAATGGCTCCATTCTGACAACCAATGACCCTCTCTGTCTGTGTCAAAAACCTACAACTATAGCTTACGCCAACTAAGAATCAAGGCTCTTGAGGGAGACATTTAGTTTCTGTTAAAACTCTGGTAACAGCTAAGCCCAATGCTTGAATTTGGGTCCAGGCGTCCTCACTGGATCTTCTACTTCAGCCAAATACATTCATACCCAGTTTGTGTGTGTATAGAGAGGCACACCGTCATATGTGTGTCAAGGTTGGCTAGGGATCCAAAGTGTGCTGTGATATCCAGACGGACAAGACTGTAAAACAGAGCATTGCAGGAAAAAATATATTTCCTGGAACCCTGGCTTTGCGCTGGTTGAGCTATTATCAGCAGTCTCTCTGGCACAGACAGAACGGGACTAGTGCCTGCTATAACAACAAGACCGCCACCAAAAAGGTCAGTTACGTAGCCTTTTATTTAACCTTTAGTTACGTAGCCTAAGCATGTCTTTGGCCTGCGCTTACAGACAGACAGAATAACTGACCTAGGTGGGGTTCATGGCATCTCCTTCCCTCTCTCTGTGGTTATCGCCGTCTGCTAGTTGTGCTTCCAAGCATTTTTCATATTATATCTCATCTTTTAATCTTAAGTTTGGTTCCAGAGTTTCATAAAAATGCCCCACCATATCATCATGATATTGAAATGTTACATTCAACCTTGTACACTGAAAGATAGAGATTAAGGGAGATTTCAAAGCCTTTCAAGCCAACGATTATATTTTAAACCCAAAAAGACTCACAGGGCTGCGATACTAGTTTCCCCGGTGATGGAGGCTGGGTGGCGCTGTCCCAGCAGCAGTAAGGGCTCCAGACAGTGAGCAAATTCACCCCTGTAGTATGTGCTAGTCTGAGGGGAGAGAGAGATCATCTAGGTCAGAGCTTGGCTAGCACCTTTCTTTGAGGGAAGGGACAAGACATTTACTGTAGTTCTAGTAAACTGTATACAAATCTAATTCTAAATGACAATGTTGAGTAAAATCACATTGTTTTGTAAGATCAGAGTAGACGGGTCACACTCACTTTGCTGCTTTGCACTGGTCACATTCAATGAGGGAGCTTCACAATCCTCATCAGCCTCAGTTTCTGTGGAAGAGAGAGAAACCATGTGTGATGCAAACCTCTGGGGAATTTACCCATTCTATCTTTGATTCTCCCCAGAATATGAAGTGCCAGTACTCACATATCCCATGTCCAGACACTCAAACTTGTTGACTGAGCTGAGGAAGGCTGAATGAACCTTGGAGAGGGCATCAGTGAGGGTCAGCGGTCAACCACACTGGAGGGCTGGTGAATAATTAACTGTTCAGGTAATAACTAACAATCTATCCCCACTGTCAATTTTATTTATGGGTATAATTTAGTTCCATGTGAGTTCAGCAATTAGTTGGAGATATGGAGATATGAGTTAGGGGTGTCTGATGACCTAACCTGCAGGGTTGGCAGGAGGACAGCAAGGTGTGACATCTGCGCTCCTTTAGTGCCTTTTCCTTTTCTTCATGTTGGCTGCAAACACACACACAACATTACCACTACACAACTATCCCCTCGATGCAGAGGGTTAAGAAATACCCACACAACAACACAGAAATGCTCTATATATCCAGGTCCTTATCTATAGTCTGCTTCCCATTACAAACACATACACACAGACAGACACACAGACACAGAGACGGAAACACACAGCCTGCCATAAATAGCCTTTAACTCCCTTCCGGGAGTTCATACAGTCACTGGTCTGCTTCCAGGCAGCGGGGCAAGAAAGATGGAGGACTAAGGGCACAAAAATCTCATTAAAAATCTCTACACAATGCAATCTGATACACTTTCTCCCTCACACACTCCAGAGACAGTAATGCTGCCGTCCAGTGGCCCCCAGGCTGTAGCTTCCTGCTCCACTAGCTGTGATGGACTGCTCCCAGCTCTCAGAGGTTATCTACACACATTTTTCATGTAGCCACGAACTGCAGCCGTGGAACGATGAGTATTGTTTGAAGCAGTCTTCACTCTGTTTGCCTTGCCATTCTTGTTTTAACTGTGTACTGTAAAGTCTCTCTCATGGGGCCAAATGGAAACTAGCCTACACCAGGGTTCTGGGTTCTGGCTGCAATACTTTCTTAGTGGTAAATTAGGTTTGTTAACCCTGTACAATGTAAGGCACCTTGAGACCTTGGGGAAATTGCTAACTTCAATCCTTGCCTAACAGATTGCCTATCCATTGTCTTTGTGGCATCAAAGCAACCGTTTCAAAGCAAAGTAATGCAGTACCTGTGAGTCGCTCGCAACAGAGAAACAGTTAACCACAAGAAAAATGTGGCTCAGTTGGTAGAGCAGGCATTTGCAACGCCAGGGTGTGGGCTTGATTCCCACAGGGGACCAGTGCGAACAAATATGAAAATGTATACACTCCCTACTGTAAGTCGTCGGGATAACAGTGTCTGCAAAATGACTCAAATGTAAAATGGCTGTGGGCTATGACGTTGTCTGCTAGTAGTAGGCCTACCGTGAAAAAGACTGTGGTCCTTGTGCAACCCTCCATTTGAGCAAATAACTGTCTGGGGATTTAACTTGTAGTGAGTTTTCTCTAAAATGTAGTTTTGTGGTAAACATTGTCTTGTAATTGTACCAGTAAGTGTTTGGTTTAACTCCATTGATAAAGTGTTTGTTGAGTGCAGAAGACCTTTCAATCTTTTCACAAAGAGAGCAAGAGAGACACTCAGTGGTCAGGCACCATCATCACATATTCAAATATGGAATTATATTTATTGTCTTGCACTTAGATAGTTACATTTCACAATGTTTATTTAATACATTCGTATCTCAATAACAACATTATCAATAGCATCTGTTTTTCTTTCAGGTGACCTGAAAAGAGTTCTTTAGTGAAGTTTTACCTGTATACTGTTGCAGAGGTCACAGATTGCATTCTCCTCTTCATCGATATTGGAGCATACCTCCCCTATCATGGCCCTCAGCATGAGAATAGCTTCATGGGCCAATGTCTGCAGCTCTTTCACTGCCTACAGAGGAAGCAAGGCTCACACATGGACATGGTAGATATGCTCATTCACCTGGAACTAACCTGTAGCTAAACCAAACACACATGATCATATGCTTTATCTCAAACCCAAGACCCAGCCTGTAGCTTTTCAAAAACAACATAAGGATCCTATACTATGGCATGTAAAATACAGCATGGAAACAATTCAGAGTTACTACATAGGCCATGGAGTTGAGGACTAAACAGATAAAACATGGATTTTCAGAGGGGGTGACTGCGAACCATCGATGTTATAACACACAATGTATGAAGAGAATAAAAGTAAATCCACTCACCAGCACTGCCTGCTCTAGTATCTCACATCCTTCCCAGCTAGAACATTTGGTAAGTTTCCTGACCGGTAAAATTGAATGTTTTTTTAAACATTCTGAGAACGGAAGACTGTTCTATTTTTAGGTTGCATAGAAGTTCTGAGAACGTTTTACTCAGGTTCCTTCTGGGATTTTTTTATTTACTCTGGTTCCTTCTGGGAGGTTTAATTAATGCTCTGAGAATGGAAATTATAGGTTATTGAGTTTTTTTTATAACGTCCTTAAAACTTTCACTGAATGTTTCAATAAGACTTGCTATCTTATTTTGGGTCAACTTTTTTGTTTTACTCCAAGCACAGATAGGACACATGGAAATTAATTTCCTTAGGCATTAATCATGCAAACACATTTATTTTTTATTGTGACACGTTAATGAGATTCAAACCTATAATCTTCTATTCTCTATACATGGAATTAGTCTATTGCACCACCAAGATGGAGCTAGCATACCATGTTTGTTTTTACACATACTGTTCATGTGTTCATACTGTTCAGTTTAGTCTATTCAAACAGACCCAATTTCAAAGGAAACTCCTTAACCTCAGGTGTGGCCAATTAGTGGGCGTTGCCAACACACTGAACAAGATAGAGGATAGTTGTTGTTGATGCTGAGAACAGAATGTTTAAGTTTTTAAATAGAACATTCTCTGAATTTTACTAAAGTTTTCTTTAATTTTTAAATGTTACCCCCTTTTCCTCCCCAATTGTTAGTAATTACTATCTTGTCTCATCGCTACAACTCCCGTACGGGCTCGGGAGAGACGAAGGTCGAAAGCCAGGCCTCCTCTGAAACACAACTCAACCAAGCCGCATTGCTTCTTAACACAGCGCACATCCAACCCGGAAGCCAGCCACACCAATGTGTCGGAGGAAACACCATGCACCAGGTAACCTTGGTTAGCGTGCACTGCGCCCAGCCCGCCACAGGAGTCGCTGGTGCGCGATGAGACAAGGATATCCCTACCGGCCAAACCTAACGACGCTAGGCCAATTGTGCGTCGCCCCACGGACCTCCCGGTCGGCTGCGACAGAGCCTGGGCGCGAACCCAGAGTCTCTGGTGGCACAGCTAGCGCTGCGATGCAGTGCCCTAGACCACTACACCCCCGGGAGGCCCGTTTTCTTGTGGTTTTATGGAAAGTTTACTTAACGTTCTTGGCACAATTTGAGACCATGACTTTGAATACAACCATGAGGAAACCTGTAGGAAACGTTATGCTGAAGTACTGAAAATCCCACAGAAGAACTGAAGTACTGAAATTCCCACAGAAGAACGTTGTTTCTTAACGTTCTTGGAACAATTTGAAAACTGTAGGAAACGTTATGCTGAAGTACTAAAATTCCCACAGAAGAACGTTGTTTCTTAATGTTCTCTGAATTATTTCCGAACATTCCCAATGCCAAACCAATTGGAGAATGTTTGAAATTAAATGTAACCATGTTTGAACTTTTAGGAAACGTTCTGATAAAGTAATGAAATACCAAGAAAATGATGTTTCTTTGTCAAGTTCCTTAAATGTGCTGAGAATGTTCCAAAAGCCAAGCAACTATCCTGCACCATTCCCAGAATGTTATGGGAAGGTTGTATGCAAAACAACCATAGCATAACCACGCTCTCACCAAGCTCTAAGAAACATATGCTTCTCCAAAAAGTGCTAGCTGGGTTGCATGTATTCTGTTGCAATGTTAATGCAGTATGTCAGGCTCTCCCTGTGAAATTTCAAATCGAATCAAATTTTATTTGTCACATGCTTCGTATTCAACATCTGTAGACTAACAGTGAAATGCTGACTTACGGACCCTCCCAACAATGCAGAAAGAAAGAAACTAGAGAAATAATAGAAAAGTAAAACACATAATAAAAGTAATAATAAATACACAATGAGTAAAGATAACTTGGCTATCTATACATGGTACCAGAACCAAATCTAGGTGCAATAATTTGGCAGAAACATAAATGAGCTTTACTAACAGTGTTCCTCCTGTGTGAATATTGTGTTGCTGTAGTAGGAGCTTCACTCACACTTGTATGTAGGTCTCTGAAACACTTCATGCAGATAATAGACTTATATTCAGTAGAGAACATAATGTAGTGCTCCTTATGGAGAGCTGTGGAGACAAACACTAAGTTAAACCATCACTATCACATCACTATTCCTTTAATATATATTTCAACGCGATGAATAGTGTTTTTTAAATATTCAATAAATAAATCATTGTTCTTATGTAAGGGATTTCCCCTGGGAAATAATGCACAACGTGGAAGGTGTGTTCTGTCGATATACACTTCTGATGACGTCTGACGAGTATACACGTGCAGGTCAAGGGGCGAGGGGGGAAGGAATGATTTTAAAATGGACCTCCCTTGCCCAGAAATTCATCACTCGTTCATCCCGTGATGATTGTGTTTTCAGCCACCTGCAGCTTCTGGGCAGTGTTGCCAACTTAGCGACTTTGTATATTTAGCGAGTATTCAGACCCCTCTAGGGACACATTTTCAAAATATCGACTAGCGACAAATCTAGTGACTTTTTCTGGTGTTATTGGAGACTTTTGGGGACTCTGGCGTGAAAGCATGTATCGTTCTTACTCTTCTCAATGAGTAGCGGGTGCTGCCGTGGGCCCCACCCCATGCCAAAGCACTCACAGGCGGTCCAGTCCTCGCGCAGCTGTCCCTCCCAGCTGCAGTCAGAGCAGGAGATGTTCACCCCTCCACGTCCAGACTGCAAATTAATCGCGCATGCGGGAAGCCACCGCTTACTGATCCTGCCGTGGCTTACATTCAGGGAGGGATGTAAATTTAAAATGTTCTTTGTCTAAAATAAATCACTACACAAAAATAAATCACTGCATTTGACTCACACATCTTCAGTCACTTACTGGGAAGAGATAGAGAGGTGGTCGACCTTGTCCACTGTGTGTGTGCCTCTCTGTGACATGAGCTAAACATCTAGCTGGCTAGCTCATCATGTCTCAGTCTAAACTGTACACTCAAAAATACAGAAAGGAGTGGGAATCAAACCCTGAATTCAAAGGCTGGTTGAAGCCGTTTATTGGAGATGATACACGAGCATACTGCCTGTATTGTAAGGCTGATTTCTACGCCAAACTGTGTGATGAGTGATGTAAAAAAAACACATGACAACTCAAAAACATACTCAAAAGGAAAAGCCAGTTCCACCCAAAACAAGCTGCCATTTCTGGTTAAAAAAGGCTGAGGCCACCATGCATGGCATTAGCTATCGCTGAACACTGTTCCATGCTGGCATGTGATCACATTGGAGAAGCATGTAGAGCTGCTTTCTCAGACTCCACTGCTTGTACCCACTTCAAAATGCACAGGACAAAGTGCACAGAAATGTCACGCCCTGACCTTAGTTATCTTTGTTTTCTTTATTATTTGGTTTGGTCAGGGTGTGACAAGGGTGGTGTGTTTTTTTGTTGTTGTATTGTCTAGGGGGTTTTGTATGTCTAGGGGTTTATATGTCTATGGTTGCCTAGATTGGTTTTCAGTCAGCTGTTTATCGTTAGCGCGATAGCGCGCTGGACTTCGGGCTAGAAGGTCGAGGGTTCGAGACCTGCTCCCTACCTCTTTCATTACACTATATAATTATTAATATTCACCTACTGTAGCCTGCCTAGCTACTTCTGAAGAAGGAAAATGTTTTATTTCTACAATTTCCAAAAGCTAACCAAACAAAAATATCATTACTTTTATGAGATGTTTGTGCATTTGTAGCACAATTTCTAACTTATTTACATTCGTTCTTACTTACACTTGTATGTTGACTCTAATATTGATGTTGAGGTTAATATTTGTTTTCTTTTTTAAAGTAAGTATTATTTTTATTTTTTTGTATATATAAGTATATATATAAGTATATATATATATATATATAAATAATATACAAAGGACAATTAGGCTAGGGGGTACAATATCACATTACACAAGGACCTTACATACACTTATAATTCTAACAGCTTTTATGTTAGTAGAGTATTTAATTGTCTTTAAAATATAGTTAAATGTATTTTTGTAAGGCAAGAAAATGTGGTGTTTTGTTTGTAAATGTACATTTGTGAATATTAAATTTGTCCGAAGTTGTTTCAATTGTTATCGTAGGTAAAGTATCAAAGCAGAATATTTCTCCACAATAATGTAAAATCTTCATTAATGTGTTCAATTATACATCTACTGATGTCTTGCTACAGTTTCCTTACATGAATACAATACCAAAAAAGATGCAACACCATTTCTGGGTGGTCACTTGTCACGTCCGTTGTAAGAAAGAGACCAAGGTGCAGCGTTGTAAGCGTACATTCTTAATTTATTAAACGAATGAACACTGAAACAAAATAACAAACAACCAAACGAACCGTGAAGCTATACATATGAGTGCTAACAGGCAACTACACATAGACAAGAACCCACAAATACCCAAGGGAAAATGGCTACCTAAATATGGTCCCCAATCAGAGACAACGATAAACAACTGCCTCTGATTGGGAACTAATTCAGGCCACCACAGACATACATATACCTACTTACTAAACCCCTAGACTTACAAAAACTTTTCTATGGTTCCCTGGGAGGTTTTATTAATGAATGAGAACGTAAATTGTCGTTTTTTGGATAATTAATTTTTTCACTGAATGTTTTAATAAGACTTTTAACAGCATTGGTTTGTTTTGTTTCAAACACATATAGGACACATGGAAATTAATTTGAATAGGCATTAAATCATACAAACACATTCCATTTGTATTATGGCACGGCATCAGTCAGATTCAAAGCCATGATCTTGCGCCATGGAATTAGTCCACTGCACCACCATGCCATGCTTTTTTCACTCATTAAATTTTTTGTCTATTCAAACAGACCCAATTTCAAGGAAACAAACACTCATTAAGATCAGGTGTGGTCAATTAGTGGGCGCGGCCAAATCTGGCCCGCCAACAATATTATTTGGCCCCCAAAAGACTGCCAAATTAATTATAAATATTTTTTTCAGAAAAAATCTAAGAAAAATAAGAAAAATCTCAGACCTGAGATGCAGAAACTCCCAAATGCAGTGTCCCAAGAAGGAAGTTACCCTACCTAAATAATTCAAAAGTTACAATTTAACTTCATTAATGAGGAGAGAATGCAGGAGACAGTCAACTAATAAAGCAGGCAGCGGACCATTTTTTGGTGCTGAAACGTAAAGCTGCAACCACAGCGCAAACAACAGGAGGTGAACAGCGCCTGGTGCTGAAAATATAGCTAACTTGTTACACAAGTGTTGCACAGCGACAGATTTAGAAAACCTACACCAGTCGAGAAATTTATTTTAACAATAATCTTAATTTTAATTTGTTTTTACGAACCACAAGAGGGCTTAATTGGAGTCTTATTTATTCCGAGCCTAGGCCTATATTAAATAACAACTGGCTGAGGTAGGCTATAAAACTTAACAGTATCTTTCACAATAAAAAAATATATGGCCTAATAGAAGTGGGATTTTTTTTATTAGGCCAATTAACAATTGCAACTGGACAAAAATGTAGCATCCTGCATAAAACAATAATTTAAAGAAAAAAAAGCCGATGTCTGTGTCTGAATGTCTATCGGGATAGCCTGCTCCTGTAACGACAGAACAAACAGAAAACAATGTCAGCTTGAGACCTAAATATTCCTGGAATTAGCACTCACAATAATGTATTTATTTACTAAATGAGGGAATACTTTAGCTCCCAAATCGTGATATTTCAACTTAACATGTAGGCTGCTCTACTGCACATACCTCCGACTCCTTTTAGAAGTAAGAGTTATTTTGTACCTCCAGCCAATCACAATCACTCTATTACAGTTGTGGAAAAGGTACTCAATTGTCATACTTGAGTAAAAGTTAAGACACCTTAATAGAAAATGACTCAAGTAAAAGTGAGTCACCCAGTAAAATACTACTTGAGTAAAAGTCTACAAGTATTTGGTTTTAAATATACTTAAGTATCAAAAGTAAATGTAATTGCTAAAATATACTTACGTATCAAAAGTAAAAGTATGAATAATAATAAAAATCCTTATATTAAGCAAACCAGACGGCACAATGTTCTTGTTTTTTATTTATTTACGCATAGCAATGGGCACACTTCAACACTCAGACATCATTTAGAAACAAAGCATTTGTGTTTAGTAAGTCCGCCAGATCAGAGGCATTAGGGATGACCAGGGATGTTCTCTTGATAAGTGTGTGAATTGGACAATTTTCTGTCCTGCTTAGCATTTAAAATGTAACGAGTACCTTTTGATATAAGGGAAAATGTATGGAGGAAAAAGTACATTATTTTCTTTAGGAATGTAGTGAAGTAAAAGTAAAAGTTGTCAAAAATATAAATAGTAAAGTACATATACCAAAAAAACGACTTAAGTAGTAGTTTAAAGTATTTATATCCAAGTACTTTACACTACTGCTCTATTGAGACATTTTTCAACGAGTGCAGACTCGTTGAAAAACATGTTGGTAATCTTTTTAAGAACAAACATGAGTACATATCTTTCCATAATTTATCTAAGGATGAAAAACAAGCTTTGCTTGATTTACAATCCGTTATGTCAATCCTTACCCCCCTGCTGATAAGGGTGGGTCGGTTGTACTCATGGATAAGACAGTTTATGTAAATTAGTGTCATAGACAACTGCTTAACACCTTTTACAAGAATCTCAGAAGTGACCCTACTTCCCAATTTCAGAACACTATCTTAACTGTCCTAGATAGGTATTTAAGTTCTGGTCAAATCACCAAAAAAAGAACACAACTTTTTGGCTTTTCAACACTGTAAGTGGTGCGTACTGGCGGCAGAGAAGTCAGACACAGGAGAGCAAAAACGGTGTTTACAACGGAGCAGTTTAATAATTTCATTACGTTTTTATTACGTTTATTACATTTTATAACGTTTGCAATTGCAACAAATAATCTGCTCAGACCCCAACCAAGGATCATCAAAAGTCGTACTATAAATTCACAGACAGCACAAAGATTCCTTGATGTCCTTCCAGATTTCGGACTCCTCCTTAAATCTGCGTATTCCTTCAAAGCTCAGTTGTCCTGAGTCTGCACAACTCTGCCAGGACCTAGGATCAAGAGAGACGCTCAAGTGTTTTAGTACTATATCTCTTGACACAATGATGAAAATAATCATGGCATCTAAACCTTCAAGCTGCATACTGGACCCTATTCCAACTAAACTACTGAAAGAGCTGCTTCCTGTGCTTGGCCCTCCTATGTTGAACATAATAAACGGCTCTCTATCCACCGGATGTGTACCAAACTCACTAAAAGTGGCAGTAATAAAGCCTCTCTTGAAAAAGCCAAACCTTGACCCAGAAAATATAAAAAACTATCGGCCTATATCGAATCTTCCATTCCTCTCAAAAATTTTAGAAAAGGCTGTTGCGCAACAACTCACTGCCTTCCTGAAGACAAACAATGTATACGAAATGCTTCAGTCTGGTTTTAGACCCCATCATAGCACTGAGACGGCACTTGTGAAGGTGGTAAATGACATTTTAATGGCATCGGACCGAGGCTCTGCATCTGTCCTCGTGCTCCTAGACCTTAGTGCTGCTTTTGATACCATCGATCACCACATTCTTTTGGAGAGATTGGAAACCCAAATTGGTCTACATGGACAAGTTCTGGCCTGGTTTAGATCTTATCTGTCGGAAAGATATCAGTTTGTCTCTGTGAATGGTTTGTCCTCTGACAAATCAACTGTACATTTCAGTGTTCCTCAAGGTTCCGTTTTAGGACCACTATTGTTTTCACTATATATTTTACCTCTTGGGGATGTTATTCGAAAACATAATGTTAACTTTCACTGCTATGCGGATGACACACAGCTGTACATTTCAATGAAACATGGTGAAGCCCCAAAATTGCCCTTGCTAGAAGAATGTGTTTCAGACATAAGGAAGTGGATGGCTGCAAACTTTCTACTTTTAAACTCGGACAAAACAGAGATGCTTGTTCTAGGTCCCAAGAAACAAAGAGATCTTCTGTTGAATCTGACAATTCATCTTAATGGTTGTAGAGTCGTCTCAAATAAAACTGTGAAGGACCTCGGCGTTACTCTGGACCCTGATCTCTCTTTTGAAGAACATATCAAGACCATTTCAAGGACAGCTTTTTTCCATCTACGTAACATTGCAAAAATCAGAAACTTTCTGTCCAAAAATGATGCAGAAAAATTAATCCATGCTTTTGTCACTTCTAGGTTAGACTACTGCAATGCTCTACTTTCCGGCTACCCGGATAAAGCACTAAATAAACTTCAGTTAGTGCTAAATACGGCTGCTAGAATCCTGACTAGAACCAAAAAATTTGATCATATTACTCCAGTGCTAGCCTCTCTACACTGGCTTCCTGTCAAAGCAAGGGCTGATTTCAAGGTTTTACTGCTAACCTACAAAGCATTACATGGGCTTGCTCCTACCTATCTCTCTGATTTGGTCCTGCCGTACATACCTACACGTACGCTACGGTCACAAGACGCAGGCCTCCTAATTGTCCCTAGAATTTCTAAGCAAACAGCTGGAGGCAGGGCTTTCTCCTATAGAGCTCCATTTTTATGGAACTGTCTGCCTACCCATGTCAGAGACGCAAACTCGGTCTCAACCTTTAAGTCTCTACTGAAGACTCATCTCTTCAGTGGGTCATATGATTGAGTGTAGTCTGGCCCAGGAGTGGGAGGGTGAACGGAAAGGCTCTGGAGCAACGAACCGCCCTTGCTGTCTCTGCCTGGCCGGTTCCCCTC
Organism: Oncorhynchus clarkii lewisi; assembly: GCF_045791955.1. Lineage (NCBI taxonomy): Eukaryota > Metazoa > Chordata > Actinopteri > Salmoniformes > Salmonidae > Oncorhynchus > Oncorhynchus clarkii. Next base: position 56,804,729 of record NC_092163.1, read on the forward strand.
TTTCCACTGGGATTCTCTGCCTCTAACCCTATTACAGGGGCTGAGTCACTGGCTTACTGGGGCTCTCTCATGCTGTCCCTGGAGGGGGTGCGTCACCTGAGTGGGTTGATTCACTGATGTGGTCATCCTGTCTGGGTTGGCGCCCCCCCCCCCCCCCCCCCTTGGGTTGTGCCGTGGCGGAGGTCTTTGTGGGCTATACTCAGCCTTGTCTCAGGATGGTAAGTTGGTGGTTGAAGATATCCCTCTAGTGGTGTGGGGGCTGTGCTTTGGCAAAGTGGGTGGGGTTATATCCTTCCTGTTTGGCCCTGTCCGGGGGTGTCCTCGGATGGGGCCACAGTGTCTCCTGACCCCTCCTGTCTCAGCCTCCAGTATTTATGCTGCAGTAGTTTATGTGTCGGGGGGCTAGGGTCAGTTTGTTATATCTGGAGTACTTCTCCTGTCCTATTCGGTGTCCTGTGTGAATTTAAGTGTGCGTTCTCTAATTCTCTCTTTCTCTCTCTCGGAGGACCTGAGCCCTAGAACCATGCCCCAGGACTACCTGACATGATGACTCCTTGCTGTCACCAGTCCACCTGGCCGTGCTGCTGCTCCAGTTTCTTTCAACTGTTCTGCCTTATTATTATTCGACCATGCTGGTCATTTATGAACATTTGAACATCTTGGCCATGTCCAGATAAACGTGCACATGCACTTACAATAAACAATTCCGAACAAGGACATGGGGGGAACAGAGGGTTAAATACACAACACGTAATGATGGAACTGAAACCAGGTGTGTGGGAAGACAAGACATACAAATGGAAAATGAAAAGTGGATCGATGATGGCTAGAAGACCAGCGACGCCGACCGCCGCCCGAACAAGGAGAGGAACCAACTTCGGTGGAAGTCGTTGATAAAATAATGTATATGTTGAAAGATAATGATAAAATAATTCCACTCTGAAACCTTAACTGTATGAAAATGATTACAATCATAAAATTATAATCTGATGATGTGTGTAGTTTTAGTCAGAATTATAATTTTTCCACTGTATAGTGGAAAACACAGACTGTCTGAGCAAGGCGTAGCTTATGATTTGAACTTGTATGCGTGTGCTGAAGAAAAAAAACGAGAACAGTTAAACTGTGTTTGGACCGACCTGGCTAGGCCTCTGAGGAACCTATGATAGCATAGGTAGTGCTTCTCAAGGTTTCCCTAATCTCGGGGAATGGAACTGTTGGCTGGGCAGTGATACACAGTGGTGAGAACTATGGAGAAGGATAATACTCACCTACTGTTTGTGTGGAAGTATGTGCGTAGGATACCTACTGTTTGTGTGGAAGTATGTGCGTAGGATACCTACTGTTTGTGTGGAAGTATATGCGTAGGATATCTACTGTTTGTGTGGAAGTATGTGCGTAGGATACCTACTGTTTGTGTGGAAGTATATGCGTAGGATACCTACTGTTTGTGTGGAAGTATGTGCGTAGGATACCTACTGTTTGTGTGGAAGTATATGCGTAGGATACCTACTGTTTGTGTGGAAGTATGTGCGTAGGATACCTACTGTTTGTGTGGAAGTATGTGCGTAGGATACCTACTGTTTGTGTGGAAGTATGTGCTTAGAATACCTACTGTTTGTGTGGAAGTATATGCGTAGGATACCTACTGTTTGTGTGGAAGTATGTGTGTAGGATACCTACTGTTTGTGTGGAAGTATGTGTGTAGGATACCTACTGTTTGTGTGGAAGTATGTTCTTAGAATACCTACTGTTTGTGTGGAAGTGTGTGTGTAGGATACCTACTGTTTGTGTGGATGTATGTGTGTAGGATACCTACTGTTTGTGTGGATGTATGTGCGTAGGATACCTACTGTTTGTGTGGAAGTATGTGCTTAGAATACCTACTGTTTGTGTGGAAGTATATGCGTAGGATACCTACTGTTTGTGTGGAAGTATGTGTGTAGGATACCTACTGTTTGTGTGGAAGTATGTGCGTAGGATACCTACTGTTTGTGTGGAAGTATATACGTAGGATACCTACTGTTTGTGTGGAAGTATGTGCGTAGGATATCTACTGTTTGTGTGGAAGTATGTGCGTAGGCTATCTACTGTTTGTGTGGAAGTATGTGTGTAGGATACCTACTGTTTGTGTGGAAGTATGTGCATAGGATACCTACTGTTTGTGTGGAAGTATGTGTGTAGGATACCTACTGTTTGTGTGGAAGTATGTGCTTAGAATACCTACTGTTTGTGTGGAAGTATGTGTGTAGGATACCTACTGTTTGTGTGGAAGTATGTGCGTAGCTATAAAATGGATGTCATTGTATAATGGACTTTAGAACGTTCTCTGAATAAACTTAATATTTTTGCATAAGCTGAGTCTGACTAATTATTATTAAACCCATGGTCTTACAGATCTCGGGGATTGGTCAGAGCTATTGATTGTCAGTTATTATCATTGGGATTGAAAATTCTCGTGACAAACACCCTAAAATTGCCACTTTCTATACTTTGCCAAAATTACACAAGAATGTTACAAAACCTCCAAGACACCCTATTATTCAAATCAAATCAAATCAAAGTTTATTTGTCACGTGCGCCGAATACAACAGGTGTAGTAGACCTTACAGTGAAATGCTTACTTACAGGCTCTAACCAATAGTGCAAAAAAGGTATTAGGTGAGCAATAGGTAAGTAAAGAAATAAAACAACAGTAAAAAGACAGTGAAAGATAACAGTAGCGAGGCTATATACAGACACCGGTTAGTCAGGCTGATTGAGGTAGTATGAATACAGTGCCTTGCGAAAGTATTCGGCCCCCTTGAACTTTGCGACCTTTTGCCACATTTCAGGCTTCAAACATAAAGATATAAAACTGTATTTTTTTGTGAAGAATCAACAACAAGTGGGACACAATCATGAAGTGGAACGACATTTATTGGATATTTCAAACTTTTTTAACAAATCAAAAACTGAAAAATTGGCCGTGCAAAATTATTCAGCTCCTTTACTTTCAGTGCAGCAAACTCTCTCCAGAAGTTCAGTGAGGATCTCTGAATGATCCAATGTTGACCTAAATGACTAATGATGATAAATACAATCCACCTGTGTGTAATCAAGTCTCCGTATAAATGCACCTGCACTGTGATAGTCTCAGAGGTCCGTTAAAAGCGCAGAGAGCATCATGAAGAACAAGGAACACACCAGGCAGGTCCGAGATACTGTTGTGAAGAAGTTTAAAGCCGGATTTGGATACAAAAATATTTCCCAAGCTTTAAACATCCCAAGGAGCACTGTGCAAGCGATAATATTGAAATGGAAGGAGTATCAGACCACTGCAAATCTACCAAGACCTGGCCGTCCCTCTAAACTTTCAGCTCATACAAGGAGAAGACTGATCAGAGATGCAGCCAAGAGGCCCATGATCACTCTGGATGAACTGCAGAGATCTACAGCTGAGGTGGGAGACTCTGTCCATAGGACAACAATCAGTTGTATATTGCACAAATCTGGCCTTTATGGAAGAGTGGCAAGAAGAAAGCCATTTCTTAAAGATATCCACAAAAAGTGGATATCCCACCTGGGAGACACACCAAACATGTGGAAGAAGGTGCTCTGGTCAGATGAAAACAAAATTGAACTTTTTGGCAACAATGCAAAACGTTATGTTTGGCGTAAAAGCAACACAGCTGAACACACCATCCCCACTGTCAAACATGGTGGTGGCAGCATCATGGTTTGGGCCTGCTTTTCTTCAGCAGGGACAGGGAAGATGGTTAAAATTGATGGGAAGATGGATGGAGCCAAATACAGGACCATTCTGGAAGAAAACCTGATGGAGTCTGCAAAAGACCTGAGACTGGGATGGAGATTTGTCTTCCAACAAGACAATGATCCAAAACATAAAGCAAAATCTACAATGGAATGGTTCAAAAATAAACATATCCAGGTGTTAGAATGGCCAAGTCAAAGTCCAGACCTGAATCCAATCGAGAATCTGTGGAAAGAACTGAAAACTGCTGTTCACAAATGCTCTCCATCCAACCTCACTGAGCTCGAGCTGTTTTGCAAGGAGGAATGGGAAAAAATGTCAGTCTCTCGATGTGCAAAACTGATAGAGACATACCCCAAGCGACTTACAGCTGTAATCGCAGCAAAAGGTGGCGCTACAAAGTATTAACTTAAGGGGGCTGAATAATTCTGCACGCCCAATTTTTCAGTTTTTGATTTGTTAAAAAAGTTTGAAATATCCAATAAATGTCGTTCCACTTGTTGTTGATTCTTCACAAAAAAATACAGTTTTATATCTTTATGTTTGAAGCCTGAAATGTGGCAATATGTGCAAAGTTCAAGGGGGCCGAATACTTTCGCAAGGCACTGTATATGATGAACAGAGAGTAGCAGTAGCATAAAAGAGGGGTTGGCGGGTGGTGGGTGGTGGGTGGGACACAATGCAGATAGCCCGGTTAGCCAATGTGCGGGAGCACTGGTTGGTCGGCCCAATTGAGGTAGTATGTACATGAATGTATAGTTAAAGTGACTATGCATATATGATAAACAGAGAGTAGCAGCAGTGTAAAAAGAGGGGTTGGGGGAGGCACACAATGCTAATAGTCCGGGTAGCCATTTGATTACATGTTCAGGAGTATTATGTATTGGGGGTAAAAACTGTTGAGAAGCCTTTTTGTCCTAGACTTGGCAATCCGGTACCACTTGCCATGCGGTAGTAGAGAGAACAGTCTACGACTGGGGTGGCTGGGGTCTTTGACAATTATCAGGTCCTTACTCTGACACGGCCTGGTGTAGAGGTCCTAGATGGTAGGCAGCTTAGCCCCAGTGATGTACTGGGCCGTACGCACTACCCTCTGTAGTGCCTTGCGGTCGGAGGCTGAGCAATTGCCGTACCAGGCAGTGATGCAACCAATGCTCTCGATGTTGCAGCTGTAGAATCTTTTGAGGATCTCAGGACTCATGCCAAATCTTTTTAGTTTCCTGAGGAGGAATAGGCTTTGTCGTGCCCTCTTTACGACTGTCTTGGTGTGTTTGGACCATTCAAGTTTGTTGTTGATGTGGACACCAAGGAACTTGAAGCTCTCAACCTGCTCCACTACAGCCCCGTCAATGAGAATGGGGGAGTGCTCGGTCCTCCTTTTTCTGTAGTCCACAATCATCTCCTTTGTCTTGGTTACGTTGAGGGATAGGTTGTTATTCTGGCACCACCCAGCCAGATCGCTGACATCCTTCCTATAGGCTGTCTCGTCGTTGACGGTGATCAGGCCTACCACTGTTGTGTCGTCTGCAAACTTAATGATGGTGTTGGAGTCGTGCCTGGCCATGCAGTCGTGGGTGAACAGGGAGTACAGGAGGGGGCTGAGCACGCACCCCTGGGGAGCTCCAGTGTTGAGGATCAGCAAGGCAGATGTGTTGCTACCTACCCTCACCACCTGGGGGCGGCCCATCAGGAAGGCTAGGATCCAGTTGCAGAGGGAGGTGTTTAGTCCCAGGATCCTTAGCTTATTGATGAGCTTTGAGGGTACTATGGTGTTGAACACTGAGCTGTAGTCAATGAATAGCATTCTCACATAAGTGTTCCTTTTGTCCAGGTGGGAAAGGGCAGTGTGGAGCGCAATAGAGATTGCTTCATCTGTGGATCTGTTTCGTCAGTATGCATATTAGAGTGGGTCTAGGGTTTCTGGGATAATGGTGTTGATGTGAGCCATTACCAACCTTTCAAAGCACTTTATGGCTACGGGCGTGAGTGCTACGGGTCTGTAGTCATTTAGGCAAGTTGCCTTTGTGTTCTTGGGCACAGGGACTATGGTGGTCTGCTTGAAACATGTTGGTATTACAGACTCAATCAGGGACATGTTGAAAATGTCAGTAAAGACACCTGCCAGTTGGTCAGCACATGCTGTAGTGGACATTTCCTGTATTACCAAATCACAAGAGAGCAAACCACACACAAGACAGAGTTATCATAAAGTCCATCTTTAATTATATGAGCTCCATCACAACCCTGTGACTCTCAGATCAATTCAGTGTCTATAAATGAATTCTCTGAGAGTGCTTACACATTGCAACTGAGATCCTTTATAGCAAAGACACACATAGCCAGACAGCATTGGCTATAAATTATCGTTCAGCTTTGGTCTCCTAAACTATGTTCTTATCTCGCTCTTGGTACCACTCAGAACCAAAAACACTACCTCTTCCAATGGCATATATCAAATACACCCCCTCCTGGACAAGATCACAGAGAGACAGTGACTGGCACACAGACATTGTGGAGCCAAGAGATAATTGGTTCCCCCTCAATCATCCCTTCACATGGTTTAAAAGATACGTTTACACATGACACATTCACAGATAAGACTAATCAGACCTCTCCCCTCTCTGGGCCCAAGTAACTTTCCCACATAAGCATGCTATAAAATGAATAAAACATCTTATTTATAAATGTTACCTAAAGAATTCTGATTCTGCCACGACAATGCCCGGAGCACACATCCTGGTAATCTGTCTGGCCCTGCAGCCTTGTGTATGTTGACCTGTTTAAAGGTCTTACTCACGTCGGTTACGGTGAGCATGATCACATAGTCGTCCAGAACAGCTGATGCTCTCATGCATGCCTCAGTGTTGCTTGCCTCGAAGCGAGCAGAGAAGTGATTTAGCTCGTCTGGTAAGCTCGTGTCACTGAGCAGCTCTCGGCTGTGCTTCCCTTTGTAGTCTGTAATAGTTTGCAAGCCCTGCCACATAAGACGAGCGTCAGAGCCGATGTAGTATGATTCAATCTTAACCCTATATTGACGCTTTGCCTGTTTGATGGTTCGTCGCAGGGCATAGCAGGATTTCTTGTAAGCTTCCGTCCGGGTTAGAGTTATAGCGGGCATTGATGCAGTAATGGCCCCTTTATCGATTTTTGTTTATTTTTTGCTAGACCACTTGCAGAACAGCTCCCCTCCTTGGTAAAGGACACCAGCAGTATGATCTCTATTATTGAATCTATTGATCCTCTTCCTGAGAATACTTTGTTTGTTACTTTTGATGTTAAGTCGTTATACATTATTATTCAACACGAGGGCGGTATGGAAGCCATGGAAAATATTATTCTGCAGCGTGACACCTTCCAGTGCATGCGTTATAACATTGGCTGAAATAGTACTTTTTAAAACAATTTTTTTTCTTTCTTTTTTTATATATATTTTTTAAAATTATGAACACAACAAGTACAAAAAAACTGAAATATACAAACAAGAGTACATAAACTTAACAGGGGTATTACATCTCAAGATTCATTTTCAATTTGTTAAATACTTTCATGGTCCGTATTGATTTTTTGTTTTTACATTCACTGATCATTTCAAAATAATATTTACATTCTATCTTAAATAATGTGAAGAGGGGTTTGTTCTCTGCCCACTTCATTTTATGGACAAATAATCTTCCATGAAAGATAAACAAATTAACAATGAAAGTTAAATCAGGGTCCATATCATTTGGTTCAAAATAAAACATAATATCAGAGTCTTTCAAATTAACATTAATAGTCGTTTCTTTCAAAATAAAATCTTCTAACTCACACCAAAATCTTCTGCCATAAGAACAGTCCCAAAATAAATGGTCAAGAGTCTCTGGGTCACAATCACAAAATACACATTTGTTATCAATAGCTATTTTAAATCTGTGCATAATAAAGGTCTTTACAGGGTAGATGCTATGAATGAGTTTGTATGATACTTCTTTCACCTTATTTGATATACAATATTTACCAGATAACAACGAAACTTTGTTCCAGTTCACTTGTCCTAGGGCTGCATTCCAGTACATTTTAGCAGAGGGAATAGTAACATATTGACATAGTTTCCTTATATTCCTTCTAATTGTATTGAGGCTACAAAATCCTCAACAGTTGCACTTGGAGTATTGTTATATTATCCTAAAAGAAGAATAGCACCTTTAGGGATGGCTAACAACAATTTGATACTCCTCAGGAGTGAATGTAACATTGTGTGTTCTAATAAATTCTGGATAATCATATAGTTGTCCATCATTATTCAATAATTGTTTAACCCAAATAATTTTGTTGTCAAACCAGTTCTGGAAAAACAAAGACTTGTTTTTGTATTTTATGTCTTTATTATTCCAGATTGTATACCTATGAGGGGGAAAATTGTGTTTGTACATGAGGTTTCAAGTTAGAAGTACTTGTTTATGAAAGTTTGCAAGCTTAATAGGTATTTTACCCATATCAACGTTGCATTTGAGTAAGAATTCTAGACCACCAATATGTTGGAATATTAAATTAGGGTTGATATTCCAGATGCAATCCTTATATCTTAAATAGTTTTGTATCCATTTAATCTTAAATATTATATTAGAGGTTTTAAAATTCAGAGCATTCAACCCTCCCTCACCTTGGGTGCTACATATTACCGCTTGTCTTAAATAATGAGGTTTATTCCTCCGTATGAAGTTAAATAATTTAGTATCAACCATTTTAGTTACTGACAGAGGAACATCCAAGGCAAGGGAGGTATAAACTCATCTGGACCTTCAGATTTTGATAAAAGTACTCATCCAGATAAAGAAAGATCTCTTAATAACCAGGAGTTAAATCTCTTTCCAATTTTCTCTACAATAAGATAGAAATTTAATTTGGCCCTTTCTCTCTGATCTTTGCTAACTGTAATACCAAGATATGTGACCACATCTTTTACAGGGATATTACATACTGAGTATCTTTTCAATCTTTTCAATGCAAATAATTCACATTTTCTAATATTCAGAGATAAACCTGATACATGTGTGAAGGCATTAATACACTCAATAGCTTTCTTGACTTCATTATGATCTTTCAAAAAAATGGTGGTGTCGTCAGCCAATTGTGAACATTTTATCTCTTTGTCTTGTATCTGAATACCCCTAAAACTATCCTTATTTATATGAAGTGCCATCATTTGTGTGACCATTAAAAATAAGAAAGGAGAAATTGGGCATCCTTGTTTAATTCCACGTCTAATGTCGAATCTTTGCAAAGTCCCATGGGATAATTTAACAGAGCTGTTACTATTCTTGTAAAGTGTCTTAATTACACTTTGAAAATATTGACCAAAACCAAACAATCGAAGACTCTCAAAAAGAAAATAATGTTCAACTGTATCAAAAGCCTTGTAAAAGTCTACACATAAAATAGAGCTATCTTCCATAGTGTGCTCATTGTAGTCTATCAAGTCCAATACTAGTCAAATATTATTACATATATGTCTGCCCTTCATAAAACCAGACTGGGTTTCATCAATGGGTTCAGTCTTTCTGCAAAGATGGATGCAAGTAGCTTTCCATCATTGTTCATTAATGTGATTGGTCTCCAATTTTCTAAAATCAGAGAATCTTTGTTTGGTTGGGGTATTACAGAAATTAGGCCCAGTGTCATAGAAACAGGCAGGACCCCTAAATCAATTGCCTCCTTAAAAACATTAAATTCAATAATATCCTCCTGAAAATATTTTTAGAATTCACTGATAATGCCATCATTCCCTAGAGATTTCTCTCTTTTAACTTGCTGATACATTTTTTTTATTTCATTAATAGAATTTTAGTCTTCATCTATGAATTTTGCACAGTCTTTGACAGAGTCTAGAAAGGCAGATATGTCACAAGTAGGGCAGGCATTACTGGTTACCATTGAATTCTGAAACATATTTTGAAATATCTTTGGGGTTTTCGTTTTCTTTGCCATCTATATTGAGCTTATGAATAGATGTAAATTCAGAATTTTTTCTTTCTAAATTGTAAAAGTATTTTGTATTTTCACCTTCCTCCAACCATCTCCTTCTTGATCTTACAAATTCCCCTTTTGCTCTCTCTTCATACATTCGGTCAAATTTCTAGTTGTAAAGAGAAAAACTGACCCTTTCCCTCTTCATCAAGGTCCTCCATAAAGATTAGAGAAAGTATTTCCTTAACAAGTTTATCTTCCCTCAATCTTTTAAGTTCAGCAATTTCTTTACCTCTCTTCATGGCTGTTTGTCTTATTTCATACTTCATTAATTCCCAATATTTCCAATAAGACTTAAATAGTTGGGCTTTCCTCCAATTGTCTTGTATAATATCTTTGGCATCCATCTTGAAATTATCATCTTCCAACAGTCTACTATTGAGTTTACAATAACTCCAATTCGGTATAACATCAGATCCAATAATATTTAAAGGTAAGAATATAACTTTATGATCAGTAAGAATTGATGGTTCAATTGATACCTTGACTACAGAATTATCTAATGAATTAGAAATCAACCAGAAGTAAATTGTTGACTGTCTGGACATGTCCTTGTTACTCCAAGTGAATTCCTTTTTATCAGGATATTTACATCTCCAAATATCTACTAATCCAAGACATAGATTATTAAACTCAGAATGAACTATGCTGGATCTTTTAGGAGGGGGATATCTGTCAATCATCACATTAGATACAGAATTAAAATCTCCACCTAAGATAATTTTGATATCCTGAAATACACCTATAACTCTATTAATTTCTTCAAATTCTTGAAAAAATATCCTGTTGTTTTGTTTGTTGTTGGATGCATAAATATTCCCTAATAAAAACATTTCACTGTTGAAATTTACTGTTGAAATTAACCAATGTCCAGAGTGGTGAGTCTTACTACTGATGATCTTCCCTTTAAATGCACCTCTTAAAACTGCTACACCTGCAGGGTGGTTGTTGCCATATGATAACCAGATATCGTTACCCCATTGATTTTTCCAAAAAGATAGATTGGAAGAACAAGCATGAGTCTCTTGTAAAAAGTAAAAGTCTGCATTAAACTGTTTGCAATACAGGAAAATAGCCGTACGCTTGATTAAATTACGAATAGCCCTGACATTAATTGAACAAAGAGATAAAGACAAACTTCAAACAACAACCTTGTTATGCTAATATAAGCTTTTCCTAGGGATATGTAACTCGAGGATTTCCATCCCATTACTAACCTCTCCCCTCAAAAATTGGTCATAAAGTTACCAAAGTATTCTTACTCCCACAAGGGGGAGACATTGTGTAGACTTTACAATAAGCAGTTATTCACCTATAGTTAGTGTTTAGTTTACCAGTTCTCAGGTCAGCTTTTTCTCATTCAAGTGTTTATGTACATTTTTATAATAAAAGGCTGCTTTTCATCTGGTAATAATTTTTTGGGCCTGACAGTTCTGTCCGAGTTAGACTCTGGCATTCACTCAAATGTTCTGATTTGTCCGAATTTCTTTCCCATTGATGATCACTCTTGCGCCGATAAAAAAAATGCAGTTTACCCTGCCTTTCGAGCTGCAGCCACCATCGGCCACAGTTTCTCTCTTGTCACTTTGTCTGCTGAGGTCAGATCCTCCGTGAACCTCAATTTTTGCTTGATGAGGAATTCACAATTCTTCGCTCGCCTCCAAAGAAGATCCCGTGTAGATCTGTTGGTGAACCGGATGATGGTTGTCCTCGGTCTCTTGTCTCGATCCTTAAGTCTTCCCAAATGATGGACGATGTCTACATGTTCCTGAAGTTTGGCTTTTGATTCGGAAATGACAGCTCCACAGATGTCAACAACTCTGCATTTGATGTCCTCATCCGTCTGCTCTGGAATTCCATGGAGCCTCAGGTTCCACCTGCGATGGTATGTCTCCGCCTCCTTCACCCTTTGCTCAGTTCAGCCACCTTCTTTTCATTTTCCTGGCAGATAACTTCCACTTTCTTCATGTCACTTTTGAGGGTTTTCACTTCTCCAAAGATAAAGTCAACAGATGGCCTCAATTTTAATCGTTATCTCCCTAAACATGACCTTTCGTCTATGTTTGCTGTCAAAAGCATTACAATATTGTTTTGCATGTCAAGAAGTGACAGACCCTCTTGGCCTCTCATGTTTTCCCCCTGGGGCTTGACTGGAGTGCCTGGGTTGTAAGGTAAAGGCCTGAGCTGGGGACTGGAGGGGCGCAAGTTGTGAGCATTGTTGTCCGTGCTCACCACATTTTCATCACCCATTGCAGTATTTCCCCCCAGTTACATTCTGAAGAGGAGTACCCAAAATCATACTATCTTTTGTGGTTAGTTGTCCATCTGACGATCTCTCCATTTCTTTCATTTTGGTTCTGGTCGTGGCAGTTTCCATGTACGTTCGACAAGCTCGTTTTTGAGCTAGCTAAACTTATCAGGCTATCTAGTATCCTCGCAAACTTAGTTTTAATGGTGAATAACTTGCAGAAAGTAATAAAGTAATAAGTAATAAATTACTTTGCTAAATAAACTAAACCATATTCATACGGGGTTTAATGACCGTAGAAAGAATCCAATGGTCATAATTGGGTAAGGAAATCCAATAATTCATTCAGCTACCAAAACAAATGATCTGCACTGACCGCCATCTTTTGCGCGCCCTCGGCTGAAATAGTTCTAAATTAGTTGTTTATTCAGGCGAAGGGTACTGCCATGGGATCCCCTATGGCTCATAACTATGCTAATGTGTATGTGGGTTACATCGAGAAACAGTCAATTCTCAATCCTCTCGAAAATGTTTCTTGCCTACCATTATTATTTGGAAACGTTACATTGATGATATTTATTTTCTATGGAGGGGTGATGCAAAACAGCTCAAGGCATTCCATGCTTTTCTTAACTCTTGTTCTGAGCACCTGAGATTTACTATGCAAGCACGAATTAAAAGTACGAATCTCAGAGTATCGTAGCATTAGGTGCAAAAACTTGACGTACCCAGATGCGGCCCACTTTTTGGGAGCGAACCACTCGATTTCGTCCCTAAGTTATATCGGCATCGAACACTTCACCCTCCCTAGGAAAGGGGGTGACCTCGACAATTTATGGTTAAAATGAGAGGCTGTCTGGATCTTTCATTTAAAGACCCTTTCTGCCTTCGGTCTCAACGTAGACCTTGGTCTGAAGTCATTTTTGTGATTTTGCTATTCATTGAAAATGTTTGTAGGACTATGTAGCCAAATTATATCTATGATCCTGTGCTATCCATTTATGTTTCTTATATGTTCTATTTACATCTGTAAATTAACAAATGATATCAAGCCACACACAGACATGATTACAGACACCTGTGTGTGTCCTTTGACACTATATAAACTAGTGACCCGCAGTGTTAGTCTTTATACCCTGATGAAGACAGCTTGTCTGTCGAAACGTTGGTAATTCAATTATTGCATCTGAGCGCGGCTCACTTTTCACGGATTTACTAAATACCGTCATATAGGCCACTAAACTACTCACTCAATGGATTGCATTTCCCCTCGTACACGATCTTGTGGCTGTCTCGTGAGATGGATGTGATTTTGATGCGCAGGCAGTCCTCCGATTGACTTATGTGAAAGCCGGCCCTGTCTTGAGTCTATATTGCGTTCATAGAGGAAAATGAGGACTCGCAAGTGTAAGTCTTTACGAACATTGTTAGCACATAAAATGCAAGTGTCTTTATTGGCTGTATTCCTCTGAGCATGCCACCCAAAACACATCCCTGATTTTAGCTCGATGTCTGGAATTCAATCAGCTCAGTTTGAATTACGGCCGCATCCAGCAAGGGTATCGTTTTCTCAGCAAGGGATGAGAATTCTCCACCTGGGCGGACTGAGAGAAGCATGTACAAACGCAATGATATCCTTGGGCATGCTGCAGTCTTCAAATCTGGTGAAGTTGTTCCTCAACTGCTTGATGAATCCCTCCATGCTACGACCTGGTCCCTCGTTTCTTCAGTGTGCTGAAGTGTAGTAGCCTTCCTGATCACAAGTACAAATCGAACAACTCAAGTTTCCTAAGAATGGCCTTAAATTGTTCCACCATGTCCACGACTGTTTAACATTTTTCTTGTAACTGGAGATTTAACGCGTGGCAATGTCAGTAAAAAAAACGGCAACATTTTCATTGCAAATAAGATGCACTGGCTTGGCATGGGGAATAAATGGTAAGGTGAACACATGGCTCTGTACATTCTTCCTTGAAACTATGACTTTCATTATCCACATTTTCTTTTTGATACTTTTGAGTAAAATGTTCTCTGGTTATCAAGCCTATTGTTCTGAACGAATGTTGACTTAAAAAAAGGTAGTGTAGCCCAGTGGCAAGCTGTCGTTCAGGGCAGGTGGGGCATTAATGTCACAAAAGTTTGCAAACAATGTAACAAATATATATTAAGTTAATAAAGCTGAGTACAAACATGGTATATTTTGATTGCTTAAGGCAGCTTCAAAATGCAGGTGTTTCAGCCTAGCTCAGTGCTTTCTGTGGTGGGGCAAGCCAGCAGAAAATACACAACATTGCGCCATGATTGGCTCAGTGTTCTGCCACTCATGAAGACACTACGTCACCACCAAGTCTAAGGATAGAGCTCTAAAATTCTAGTCCCTTGTACTGCCATAGAGTTGCATTAGAAGTGCCCATCGAGAAGAATCAAGGTCAATGGCCACACATGTCAAATCAAGTTATATCTACAGTAGATAGTCTTAGCTAGTAGTCATCATGAATCAAGTCGACAATCTACTGCCAAATCCTTATATGAAGAGAAATAATGAGAAAATGTAGATAAAATGTATCGGTGCTCGTCGGCCATTGGACATCGAATATTCAACAATGAGTGGTTTGGAAGGAATCGATGGCTAACTGCAAGCATTGCAAAGCAATCATTAGCCTGCTATTCAGTGGCGTGGCTGTGTGGTCCCAAATCTAAGATTAAGGGTCTATTTTCCTAGTTTTTAAAGTTCTGAACATTAAACATTGGCCATGCTGTCAATGAAGCATGATTTGTGCTGTGCTCAAAACAACTCAGAACTGCAAAATTTTACTTTGGTGAGTTCAAGACAATTGGGAAAACTGAGCTACAACTGGGAAAATAGGTTTAACTTTCATCCAACTTGGAATTGGGAACTTGGGCCTCTTTCTAGTGCTAGGACTTGAAAATCACTTATGTCATCATGATTCACCCCTCCCCCGAGTTTCCAGTTGTCTTGAAAGCACCATAAATCCAGACTTTAATAACAAAATTTGCCCATCAATGCCCGCTGCGCCACCTTCCTGTTCAAGTGAGCACAGCACAACAAGGTGAGTCCAAATATGTCTTGTATGCTGCTACATAAGTGATGTAATATGCCAGGGAGATATGTATAATGTAGCTAATAAAATAATACTAAGTATGTTGTGTTGTATGCTCTTAGTAGCCCATGTGCCTGCTCCACCCTAATAATTTGGTATATTTTCACCTCTTAATTTAGCCTACTGTTCTGACTTGGTGGTGCACACGTAGCCTATAACCTGTTTTTGAAAAATGTAGTCATCGAATATTGTGAGAGTTTTCATTGTCTGCTTATATTCCCTCTTTATTTATCCTACAGTTCTGACTTGGTGTACAGGGAGAACACTGTAAGAACGGCCTATGTTCTGAAATCTGTCGCTGTACATTTCAGAAGTGCTGAACAAAGTTATATTGAGTACGTCCTTCCTAGCTCGCTCATTAATGTCTTAATCGAAATTACAGATGGCCTCTTATCCAATTGTCGTCCCCTTATGCCATAGTTTGTACATCTCAATTGTCAGTAGAAATCACATTTGTTTAATTAAACAAGTTGGCCATATCAGCGTTTTTTTTTTTTTTTTAAGTCAGTAAATGAGGCTGAATGAACTGTTTCGCTGCCAGACAAGGCTCAGTTGATAGCCAGGTGTAGCAGTGGTAAAGTGCAATTAATGTATTGTTTAGTGTTGTGACCTTTTTTTTTTTTGGGCCCCACCAATATTTACAGGCTAAAATCGCCACTATTGTAGGCTACAGTAGACCTGTTTTCCCCCACCAATCAACAGAGAAATATACATAAATAATAATTTAATTGATACATGGTGATTTTTATGAGTGTAATCAGATATTAAACATTTTGGTCAATTTGTAGTGTAGGCCAATTAATTGTGCTAATTATGTTCTGGCTGACTGACTATTAGCTCAGAAAAATTTGGCCCAAGGCGAAACCTAATTAATGAACCCTAAAGTATAGTCTGAGCCATTGTAGTACAGTGGCTTGCGAAAGTATTCACCCCCTTGGCATTTTTCCTATTTTGTTGCCTTACAACTTGGAATTAAAGTAGATTTTTTTTAAAACAACATTTTATATCATTTGATTTACACAACATGCCTACCACTTTGAAGATACAAAATATGTTTTTATTGGGAAACAAAC
Source organism: Oncorhynchus clarkii lewisi (assembly GCF_045791955.1). NCBI lineage: Eukaryota > Metazoa > Chordata > Actinopteri > Salmoniformes > Salmonidae > Oncorhynchus > Oncorhynchus clarkii. Next base: position 56,820,932 of record NC_092163.1, read on the forward strand.
AAGAAATAAGACAAAAACAGAACTTGAGAGTGCATAACTATTCACTAAGTCAATACTTTGTAGAGCCACATTTTACAGCTGCAAGTCTCTTGGGGTAGTTTATTTGATTAATTCGACCATTTAAAAAAAAAAAAAGCACACATAAAACTTGAAAAAGCCACACATGCACATTAATAAAATCATTGAGGATAACACACAAAGTCTGGGACTTATTTCCATTGTGGTCCTCTTGAGACAAGATGGCTAGACAAGATCGAACACAGTATGGCAGTGAAATAATAAAACAAAAACAGAAGAACATCGATCGTCATTCCCGTTACATTATAGGGGTTCTTCATATGGGCACAGAAGACATCAAACATATTTTAACTTTATTTTTTAAAGCTGCCCAGAGAGGACGTTGTTTTTATGGGCAGAGGCAACTCATTCCATTCTGAGGCTCCAGTATACAAGAAAGTACCTTTCCCAGCGTTACTCCTATACCTGTATAAGCACACATCAGCAACACCTGATCTGGTGCTGTGATTGTGTGCATCCCTAACACGAGGAAAGTAATCACTTAGATATCTGGGCGCAGGTCCATAAATACTCCTGTAATCCAAACCTAGTCTAATCTGGGACATCCTAGCCTCAACAGGCAGCCAGTTTAGTTCCTGAAAGCAGCTCCAGCCTATGTGAGTACGTGGACTCACCTTCAATACTAGCCCAGAATAAGCTGATCAGGGTATCTGGAGCTTCCCCTTCATAAGTTTAGATAAGCCCCCAAACCAGAAAGTACTAGCATAGTCAAAATGGCATTGAATGAGGGCTGTAGCTAGCACTTTCATGGAGTCCTTATCAAGCAGCTTGGACTTTCTAGCCAAAAATGTAGTCCTGGCATTAACCTTCCCTAGCACCTTATTGGCCATGCTCACATCTCCCATGCTTCCATCAAGGATACGTTCCAAGTAGCGAACAGAGATTTTAGTAGTCAGCACCTCACCCCCTAACTCCACTCTTTCAGATGACCTACACAATTTAGGTCTGGGTCTAAAAATAATTGCTTCAGTTTTCCCGAAGTGCAGAGAGTTTATTATCTCTAAGCCATTTGCTAATGTTAGTAAGCTCTGTGCTAAGTATGCTCTCCAACATAGTTTTACTTTTATGTGACACCAAAAGTGTAGTCATCCGCATAAAGAAAAAGACGGCAAGAACAAGCATCTTTCATATCATTAATATACTATAAAAACAGCAGAGGCCCAAGCACGCTCCCCTGCGGAACGCCACAACTCATTGGTTTTGCCTGAGACAGTGAACCATTAATCTCTACTACTTGCTCCCTTCCTGATTAATAGGACTTTACCCAGCCTAGAGGGATACTGCTTAACCCCCAGTGCTAGTTTGGAGATTAGGAGACAGTGGTTAACTGTATCAAAAGCCTTCTGTAGGTCAAGCAGTACCATTCCACACAGATTTCCCTCATCAATCGCTTTCCTGAAGAAGTCAGTCAAGTAAAACAGGCATGAATCAATGTAGTGTTTTTCTAAAACCCAACTAAAAATCATACATTAGACCCTGTTTGATAACTTATTCATACATTTGCTCATGTACAATTCTCTCCAGGATCTTTGATGTTACACCGAGGATAGATACAGGTCTATAATTCCCAGGGTCAGACTTTATCCCCTTCTTATACAGGGGTATAACTTTAGCTTGTTTCATGTCCCTGGGAAAGGTGCCTTGTTCAAGAGAGATTAACGATATGCGTAAACCAAGGGCCAATTTGCTAAGCAGAATCTATAAGAAACCTTGCAGGAATATTATCCAGGCCTGTGGCTTTGAAGCATTTAAGCTCTGCCAACATACTTACTATTTTGGCTGTTGCTACCTTTGCAAAAGAAAGAGTTTGGCTGAACCCTTAACTCTACATAATAGTTCTTGACTTGGTTGCTTCCATACAAACCAGAACTGGTGGGCAGCTTGCTAACCAGCTTTATGGCAACAGAAGTAAACAAAGAGTTGAATTCATTGGCAACCTCTGCTTTTTCATATACCATCTCCCCCTTGATGTTCAGTCCAATACTGTTTAGTTTAGTTTTTGGTAGTAGTACTACAGCCTAGTTCCTTAAATGATTTCCAAAGCTTTTTAGGGTCATTTTTGTTCTCAATTATTTTCTCAGCAAAGTAACCCCTCTTAGCTTCATCCATCCTACTCTGTGCTTCATTTATGTGATGTTTATATAGGACAAAATCATGCTGATCTTGAGAGTTCTTAATTTTTTTTAAAGGCCTTATTCCTTGCTTGGACAGATTCTAGAATCGCATGCAAATATGTCTCTATAAGCTTGGCACATCTAGACACAGGGATTTTTGCCGTTGCCCATTCTTCAAGGCATTCTTCAAATTTGTGGGCAGAAAAATCATGTGTGAGTAAGGAGGCCTACAAACCTGACTCAGTTACACCAGCTCTGTCATGAGGAATGGGCGAAAATTCACCCAACTTATTGTGGGAAGCTTGTGGAAGGCTACCTGAAACGTTTGACGTTTGAGTGTAAGTAAACTTCTGCCAGGAGAACGCTACCTGCCCGAATGCGTAGTGCCAACTAAAGTTTGGTGGAGGAATAATGGTCTGGGCCTGTTTTCATGGTTTGGACTAAGCCCCTTAGTTCCAGTGAAGGGAAATCTTAACGCTACGGCATATGACTAGAAACTAGAATTCTAGAATATTCTGTGCTTTCAAGTACACTAACGCTTATAAGAAATCCCGCTACACCCTCCAACGAACCATCAAACAGGCAAAGTGTCAATACAGGACTAAGATCAAATCCTACTACACCGGCTCTGATGCACGTCAGATGTGGCAGGGCTTGCAAACTATCACGGATTACAACGGGAAACGTAAGCCTACCACACCAGCTAAATGCATTCTACGCTCGCTTTGAGGCAAGCAACGCTGAACCATGCGTGAGAGCACCAGCTTTTCCAGGCGACTGTGTGATCACTCTCCATAGCCAACGTAAGACCTTTAAACAGGTTATCATTTACAGACAGATTATCAGGACGCATGCGCTGGCCAGCTGACAAGTGTATTCACAGATGTTCAACCTCTGCCTGACCCAGTCTGTAATACCTACCTGTTTCAAGGAGACCACCATAGTCCCTATGCCCAAGAATGCCAAGGTAACCTGTCTAATTGACTATCGCCCTGTAACACTCACATCTAGAGCCACGAAATGCTTTGAAAGGCTGGTCATGGCTCACAACATCATCTCAGACACCTTAGAGCCACTCCAATTTGCTTACTGCCCAACAGATGCACAGATGCAATCTCTATTGCACTCCACACTGCCCTTTCCCACCTGGACAAAAGGAACACCGATGTGAGAATGCTGTTCATTGACTACAGCTCAGCGTTCAACACCATAGTGCCCTTGAAGCTCATCACTAAGCGAAGGTCCCTGGGACTGAACACCTCCCTTTGAAACTGGACCCTGGACTTCCAGACGGGCCGCACACTGGTGGTGAGGATAGACAACGACAAATCCGCCATGCTGACCCTCAACACGGGGGCCATTCAGGTGTGCATGCTTAGTCCCCTCCTGTACTCCCTGTTCACCCACGACTGCATGGCCGCGCACAACTCCAACGCCATCCATTAAGTTCAGATGACACAACAGTGATAGGCCTGATACAATAAAATCTAAATGTATTGTTCACATACACGTTTAGCAGATGTTATTGCAGGTGTAGCGAAATGATTGTAACTACGATGACTACTGACTATGATGAGAGAGCCTATAGGGAGGTGGTCAGAGACCTGGCAGTGTAGTGCCAGGACAACAACCTCTTCCCTCAATGTCAGTAAGACAAAGGAGCTGATCTTGGACTACAGGAAACGGAGGGCTGAGCACAGGGCTGCTGCAACTTCGACAGTGCTGTTAGTGGAGAGTAGAGAGCTTCAAGTTCCTCGGTGTCCACATCACTAAGGATCTATCATTGTCGAAACACACCAACACTGTCATGAATAAGGCACAACAACACCTTTTCCCCTACAGGAGGCTGAAAAGCTTTGGCATGGGTCCTCAGATCCTCAATATTCTACAGTTGCACCATTTTAGAGCAATCTTTTTTGGGCCTTCCTTTGAGACACCTGGTATAAAGGTCCTGGTTGGCAGGAAGCTTGGCCCCAGTGATATAATGGGCCGCACGCACTACCCTCTGTAGTGGCTTGCGGCCGGAGTCAGAGCAGTTGCCATAAGCAGGCAGTGATGCAACCAATCAGGATGCTCTTGATGGTGCAGCAGTATAACCTTTTGAGGACCCTAAATCAAAACAATTTAGTGAATACCTGTAGCCCGGAGCCATGTATTTAGAACTCTATAAGCATATGGCTCTGCTGTAGCCCACATATGCCTGTTGACTCTATAATAATTGTGGAGTAGTCCTACTCTCAAAATTGGTTTCCTAGATGATTTCAGCTGATCCATAGTTGAAGTGTAGAAAGACGATACAACTGTTTTGCCCAAATAATACTTTCAGCCGAAAAATAAATAACATGATAAGAAAACTAAGTCAGAAACATCTCACTCAAACTGGGGCAAAGAATATCTCCTGGACGAATCTATCCCCGATTCATGGATTTAATCTATTTATCTAGACCGGATATAGGGTTGTAATAAGCCCCGCCTCTTCCTTTCTGGACAAGAATCGTTGGCCAACATGGCTCCGATTGTGAGTACTCACGGTGAAATATGTTGTATAGCTAACTATAATATGTTTTTATTGTCTGTCGTTTATTGTACTTGATGTGCACGTAATAAATCCATATTGGACTGTGTTTCCGTGAGGCCAAATAAGTAAAGGAGTACCAATAAATGGCTTTGTTTACCAGTTGGGCCTGCACCCAATGAACCACGTTGTAGCAATTTAGTTTATGCGTTACCTAGCTATTCGTCAACTGTATCTTAAACGTGAACCATCGGCACACCAGCTGGCAATGCACTAGATAGAAGTTGTCGTGCCAAATAAAATCCGATTAATGGCACTTTTAAAATGAATACAAATAACCTTGGGCCCGGTTTCCCAAAAGCGTCAGTCAGCATGTGTCGGTTCGAATTTGGTTAGGCGAACCAGACGTGTGTGCTCGCATACTTAATTTAAGATCTGAGAATTTCGCTTGAAAAACGAGAAAGTACCGGCAATAGTACCATGTCCATATTGGGTACCGTAGTCAGTAATACACGTCCTCGAAATAGTCTGAATTAATCTAAGGGTGCGTTCGTGTAGTCACTCTGGCGATCTACTCCGATTTCAGAGCGCACTCGTCTGAGTGCCTGAGCGCAAAATAACTGTTTAATTTACGAACGTGCAACACCCGTTGAATATGACCGGTGTCAGTAAATGTAGAATTAAAACGTGATTAAATTGTTGCCAGCGGTACAATTGGTCACCAAAGCTGTAGATAACGTAAACAGCCAAACCAGCTCTGCTAGGGCTGGTAAAATAGTCAGTGAGGTGTTCTCTCATTTGTGACTGAAAGTAACTAGCCAACTTTATCCAGCTAACTTGGGTACTTGACTGGCCAAATTTTGGCTGTGCACGACCACATGAAAAACGTTTTATTTAATTAGGCAAGTCAGTTAAGAACGAGTTCTTATTTACAAAGGCGGCCAAACCGGACGAGGCTGAGCCAATTGTGCACCGCTCTATGGGACTCCAGATTATGTCCTTTTGTGATACAGCCCGGGATCGAACCAGGGTCTGTAATGACACCTCTAGCACTGAGATGCAGTGCTAGAGTGCTACCGCTGCGCCACTTGGGAGTAGAACTTGCGGGAACACCAAAATGAACAGAAACGTTACAAAATATCATAATATATGCACAAACTGATGGGAATAATGCGTGGGCGCCTTTAAGTACATCGCTAGAACCATTGAGCTCAACGGTTCCAACGATATACTTAAGCGTTTGGGAAACCGGGTCCTGGCCAGTTTGATAACACACACCAAGTTAACTAGTTTTAAAAACAGATTATCCATTATATTATTGTCAAATGGCTGATAAAACAATGGAAATAAATGTTTTCAAAAATAGAAGGCAGTAAGGAGGCAAGATCAAGAGGGACCATTCTAGCCCATGAGAGGGCAGGTAGATGTGTACAGGCATGTAAAGTGTTTTTTTTACCTAAAAGTTTCCAGAATGTCACCTGGCCTAATTATATCAGTACATTCATAAAAACCTATGCATCACAAAACTTCTATTAGATCAAATAAGACCCATGTGGCTCAGTTTGGAGAGCATGGCGCTTGCAACACCAGGGGGTGGTTTTGATTTCCACAGGGCACCAGCACAACAAAAATGATCCGCTCACTACTGTTAATTAAGTCTGCTAAATTACAAATTGTAAGATTTATTTTTATAGTTGACCAAATTCAAAATTCTGTCTCATTGACTTCCATACAAAAACTCCTAGCTTGGTGAGCGGGAAAAACCGACACCTGCTGGAGAATGATTTTGAGCCCAGTTATCCCTCTCGCTTCGCCTCTTCCTGTTTTTAACAACCAAGCACCAAAGACAGTACAATATGCAGATTGGCAGAAATTGCTTCTGTAAATAAGAATTTGTTCTTAACTGACTTGCCTAGTTAAATAAAGATAAAATAAATGTTAAACACTGCTAGCACGTTAGATACTTAAACAAAACCGCCAGTGGTGTATTCATCATGCCAACTCTGTTAAATGTTTTGCACCAGAAAATATTTACTCCAAACGGAAATCGTTATGCAACAAAAACAAGTTTATATTGGACAAATTCGGGTAGGTTCCGTTTGGTTCTTAAATGGTAATCGACTTCCTTTGCATGACGAAATGTATTTATCAAGCCATTTGGAATAATGTTAGCCCCTCTGCAATGTCTTGACAGAAGAAGCAGGTCATCAAAAAGACCAAAACAGGTGGCAAGAAGAAGAAGCAGATCCTGAAGTTCACCCTGGACTGCACTCACCCAGTGGAGGATGGCATCATGGATGCTGCCAACTTTGTAAGTAGCCAATGTTAGAGAAAATAACATGCAATATCCTAGGGCTGGGAATTGCCACGAAGTTCACAATATGATATTATTGCGTTTCTCACTATTCTATATGTCTTGCGATTCGATACTATTAGTGCGAGTGACGTTCCAAACATATTGCTCACTGTTGCAAAGAGATGAAAATGATTTTTGATCAGTCATGGAAATAAGTTCTGTAAACATGTTGGCTCCCTATTTTAAAAAGATGAAGAACAAGCCTTGAGATGAAAAATACCAGTGTTTTGTCACAGGCACAGCCGACTAGCACTAGCTAATGCTACCTACCCATGTGTTGGTCCCATGTTTCATGAGCATTATTCAACAGCAGTCAAGGTTGTTCTGGCTCTGAGGCCTATAATGCGCTAATGTATTAAGTGGACAATACGGAATGTTTTTTAATTTAAAGGCTAATCAACACTGATTTTACGGGGGTGTGAGTTCACTGATGCTCTCTATTGGCCTATATGTCCATTCAGAACGTTTCCTAAATTAGCCTATCTCTTTAATATGAATCAAACACTCCTGTCATGATGTCATCTTGTGAAAGGCCTATTTTCAGTAGCTTAGACTACATTATTTCTCTCATTATGGCCTCTTCTCTTTGAAGAACCACCCCCGAATGGTTATGTCGGTGACAGTATTCATTGGCCTGGCCAATTACTGTGACCTCAAATTCCAAGACTGGCACAGCCCTAATTGTAATGTTATTTTTGGTGTTGATGAGTTACTCCGGTGATGGGAGGATAAACTGCATTAAGTAATTAGCCTAGGCACAGAGGCCTGCTAGCCAGCTGCACAGATGGGACACATTTGCAATGTGGTATTTAGCTATGGGACACAGATGGGACACAATTCACTGGTATGTAGCTATGTTTTTATCTATTTGTAGTGCTTTAGCCACTGAATTCTAGTAGTTTTTACTTGAAAGAATAAAACGTCAATCACAAAATGTGCCACTTGCACAATACAGCTAATTCCGCACAGCACCGCATCTCGCCTGGGTTGTAGCCTCAGCGAACGGCGTGGGGCACTAGCATTCGTCATGGATGTGGGGGTTGTAAAACATGAATTTGGACCAATCCCCGACAACCCATATATCAAACTTTAGCTACTAAGCTCTACTTTGTAACTTTCTGTTTGTTTTGTCTCTGATAACATTTGAATGACAGTAGTGATGAAAAACTTTACTTTATATTTCTGTCAAAATATGTCCGATGACTGAAACACCCTCAGGACTTTCCCACACTTCTTGGAAATACAATGTTGCATCGGTCTTACTGTGGTATGTTTGGGAATACTCATTGCAAATATGAAAACAGATTTGGCAAGTTTCACAAATTGGGCAGTCCCACAGATCTGAATGTTCTTAGCAAGGCACCTGCTTTACATTTGGGCTCATATCGTGTCAATATCATAAAGCACAGTATTGGGATTGTTAGACATGGGTAACAACTGCCACAATAATGTTTTCAAATTAGTTATCTATTTTGACAAGCATATTATTGCCATTTAGTGGGGAGAAAAATATATTTTGGGGGGTAGAATCCATTGTTGCGTCAACCTAACGCCATAATAATATCTCCATGAATTGATTGTATTTATTTTTTCACTACAATATCCTATTAAATGTCTTTATTACTAGAGAAGGGCCCTATTATTTCGATGTAAACATTGCATGGCACAAATGATTCATAATCCAGATACTCCTGGTTTATCCACGTTATGCTGACACTGGCCTGTCTTCAATGTAGTAACGCGACAACTGTAATGGGTAGTGGGGTATGATATTTTGCAGTTGGTGTGTTATAAGGCAGACAATTAGGATTCAGATTAGGGGTTTTTGAGGTTGGTTTCGGTTGGATTATAAACAAATAATCACGTTTTTTGGTTTCAATTATTTTTGTGGGTTGACTGCTGTAATAACACTGAATAAATGTCCGATGGTGGTGACTGCCCATTACTGGTTCACTTACTAACCATCATTTATTTACTTTACTTTAATAAAATATTTGTTTTATGTTATGACGTATCAGTACTTTGGACTAACAGATTGTTTGTTGGTCAGCTCGGGCCCAGGTTATTACAGTTGTGAAACGTGAATGCCATTTGTGGCTAGCATTAATGCAAGGTGACTCGGTACATCTGGGCTTTATTTAATGGGGGTCAGGGTTCAAATTATACATTGACTATTGGCTAGCCCCAAAGTGTTCTGGGGGTGCCCGACGTATCCTGATAGTTGCAATGACACTTGTACTTGTCTTCTCTTACTTGCACTGATTTTGCTGTTAGCTGCTTTGAGGAACTTTTAGTTAGGTACAACAACCACATATAGTCATACTAACTAAAGTTAAATGTGTTAACTAAATTCCTCTGAATTAGAGCGTCTACTAAATGTTTAACATGTAAATTATATTGACAGAATATTTGCAGCAGTATGTAGCAGTCATTACAGCTAGTATCCATATTTGGGAGAAAGACTGTCCTAAAATACACCTTTGGTCTTGTTGGTTAGGAGCAATTCCTGCAGGAGCGCATCAAGGTCAACGGTAAAGCTGGGAACCTGGGTGGTGGTGTGGTGTCCATTGAGAGGAGCAAGAGCAAAATCGCTGTGAATTCTGAAGTGCCCTTCTCCAAAAGGTATGTTTAAATATAGATTTGATTCATCTTTTGAAATGCCCTGCTTGCAATGTGATGTGCCGAGCAACATCGCTTGCCATTTTATGTTGTTGTCTGATGGAGGGACTTGGTTTGTCTCCACAGTTATGCATGTATGGGTTATTGCATTTTCACTTGTTCAATTAGGAAGTTGGAGCTGTCTTTTGCTTTATGTGATATTTTCCATGTTGCTTCCTGTTATGGGGTCATGGCACTGTTTTGTAATCGATGTTAGGCCTTTATTGGTTTTATTGTTTTGCCTGATGGACAGTCTGGAGCAAATCCATGTATAATGAATTATTTGAAGTGCTTTTAAAGTGATTAGCGTTTGAAATAAGGTCTGCGGCTCATAAAATACTAACATTAGGCGGACTGAGATGTACATGAATAGAAGAAGTTAAGAGACATGGATAGAACGCATGTTATTTTTGGACTTCTGTCAGTTTTATTTCCACAAGTGGAGATGCTGTGATCTGATCAATGTATCCAGCTGTGAACATGATTTTTGTCAGTTCTATTAAAAAAATGTTTCCATGGCACCATGTATCCTCAGACATTCATTGATTCTTAAGCACCGTCTGAAGCTATATTTAACCCTATATGGCATGAAATTATAGAACACTAGCAACTCCCCCACCCCACCTCGTAAATAATTGGAAGGTATAATTTATAATCATGGATTTATTTTATATTGTGCTTTTCATAACAAGAACAATCTCAAAGTTGCTTTAAAAACAAAATTGGGGATCTGGCAGTTCTATCGCATCCCCCGATGACAGGCAGTTTGGAAAGGTACAGTTGAAGGGGGGGGGGGGGGTCTCACATTGATGTTTCAATTGTGACGAGAGAGTCCTGATTTGTTATGGGGGTGCAAATTGTTTAGAAAATTGCAGATAGAAAAGTTAAACATTGAATCAACTCCATGTTCTACATGTCATTTTGTCCTAATTGCACTTTCTGATAAGTTCTCAAAAATATAAATCTAACAAATATACAGTACACCTTTGTCACAATGTAATTTTCAATGAGTTTTACATTGCTGACACTGCTGGTCTTTCCTCTCCTTTCTCACAGGTATTTGAAATATCTGACCAAGAAGTACCTGAAGAAGAACAACCTGAGGGACTGGCTGCGTGTGGTGGCCAACACCAAGGAGAGTTACGAACTGCGCTACTTCCAGATCAACCAGGATGAGGAGGAGGAGGAGGACGAAGATTAAATCCATGCCACTGTCTTTTGTCAATAAAATTTTAAAGGAACGAAAGCTTCTCACATGGTTTTATTTGCTGATTTGAGACTAAACCTGCACGTTTGAAAAAGTGTACCTACTCTGGTTAGACTTGAAAACCCATATTCTTTATCATGCAAAAATATTTGTGCTCTGTGTTTACATGGAGTTGTCTGGGGAAATATTGCAAGCAATAAATGTGTTTGTTATCAACAGCTTTCTACTTTGACAACACTCAACCTTGAAACTGACAGTTGATTGCATTCAGATTTAGTTGTGTGTTAAGTTTGTACATAAAAATAATGATTCCATTTATCAATTAATGCTTCAAATAGTAGTGTGTGTGGGCTGAAATGACTTCTTGAATCTGCTTTTAGATAAATGGCGGGCTCTAAAAATGACGCTTCCTTCATTTTATGTGGTCCAACCATAGAGTGTATGGGCAAAGATGGTTTAAATTGAGTTATCTAGAAACTCCAAAAACTCGGTTTCTTTCGCTGATCACGCCTGGTGACGCTGGCTAGGCACATGCGCAGAAACACGTCATTTGGTCTAATGGTCGTTTCGCAACGAATTGCGCATGTGCAGCCCGTCAGTCACTCCGAAGAAAATGAAAACGTATCAGTCTATTTTATTTAACCAGGCAAGTCAGTTAAGAACCAATTCTTATTTGCAATGACGGCCTAGCAAAAGGCTTCATGTGGGGAAGGGGGATTAAATAAAAATCTAGGACAAAACACATCACGGCGAGAGACACCAAAACACTACATAAAACATGGTACAAACATTATTGGGCAAAGACCACAGCACAAAGGGCAAAGAAGGTAGAGACAATACATCACGTGAATCAGCCACAATTTTCAATAAGAGTGTCCATGATTAAGTCTTTGAATGAAGAGATGGAGAGAACTCCAGTTTGATTGGGGTTTTTTTGCAGCTCGTTCCAGTCGCTAGCTGCAGCGAACTGGAAAGAGAAGCGACCCAGGTATGTGTGTGCTTTGGGACCAGAATGTGACTGGCAGAAAGGGTGAAGGATGAGGGCTGCAGTAGGTATCTCAGGAAGGTGAGAGAGGCCTAAGAGGGTTTTATAAATAAGCATCAACCAGTGGGTCTTGTGACGTGTATACATAGAAGACCACTTTACAGAGGAGTATAGAGTGCAGTGATGTGTCCTATAAGGAGCATTGGTGGCAAATCTGATGGGCGAATGGTAAAGAACATCTAGCTGCACCCTTACCTGCCTATCTATACATGACGTATCCATAATCTATTAAGGGTAGGATGGTCATCTGAATAAGGGTTAGTTTGGCAGCTGGGGTGAAAGAGGAGCGATTACGATAGAGGAAACCAAGTCTAGATTTAACGTTAGCCTGCAGCTTTAATATGTGCTGAGAGAAGGACAGTGTACCGTCTAGCCATACTCCCAAGTACTTGTATGAAGTGACTACCTCAAGCTCTTAAAAACCCTCAGAGGTGGTAATCACACCGGAGAAGAGGGGCATTCTTCTCACCAAACCGCATGACCTTTGTTTTGGAGGTGTTCAGAACAAGGTTAAAGGCAGAGAAAGCTTGTTAGACTAAGAAAGCTTTGTTGTAGAGAGTTTAACACAAAATCCTGGGAGGGGCTAACTGAGTATAATACTATCTGCATATAAGAGAGCGCTTCCTACTTTCACGAGGTAATATCATGTTCAGGCACTTATAACATTGTCTTGAATCAATGTGACTTTTAGATTTCAAGAACATGAACTAAGGAAGAATGTGTCGCTTCTCTCATTGACTTCTCAAACCCCGGTCTGTTCTGCCGACCGCTTCACAAGCTTTCCCGGAAGTATCGCGATGTTGGACCTATGGGTTTAGAAACTCTGGTCTGATCACACGAGCGTCTTGTTCCCGCGGTGGTAACCTTGACAACTATTCAAGCTAGCGACTGCACAGGCAGCACACTTGCCAATAAACTGGATTTCTTGTCAGTGAAAGGAAGTTTGTTGAATGCATGCCTTTGCTAAATACTTTCTAAAACCTAAAGGAAATGGACTACTATAGTTGAAATTGCAATTCAACCAAATCTACTGTAGGCTACAATGTCACGAACGAATGCCCTCTCTCTAATGTAGGCTAGCTGATTATTTACTTTGTAATATTCGCACTTCGGCAAGCGTAGCCCATCAATCAAGATACAATATAGCCAAAATTACCGCTACCTAAAATCGATATAATTATCGTTAAACGACGTAATTTTGGCGGTTATTCAAACCCAGTTTGACTTAGATCGATTGTCTTACTGGATACATGATTACGTTGCATTGAATCAATTTGAAACGACATGCAAAGTGGGGACTCGCGAGGGGATTGAATCCCCCCACTGTAACCTCAATTTCTTTGGACTTGCTTGGGGAAATGGGCAAAGCGACAGGCTGGTGGTGCACACAGTGGCATTGCTACTTGCAGCACTGCTCACGACTAGTAAAAGTAGTAACTAGGAGAGCATGCCTAACTAGTTGTGGTGAAAATTATGGGATGGATTGTCATGGCAACAGACCAGACGTCACAATTTGGGCATGTGTTCCATTTTTGTCTTTCTTATTTTCAGACTGGAGGACTTAGATAGTGAAGAGTGGAAAAGGAAACAGATTTTTCCCAACAAAAAGAAGGAAGCCATCTTTCTTGAAAATAAATTGTATTTACACAAGTATCATACAATTATTTTCCGGGAGGCACGAAGAGGTGAACAGTGGCAATTTCAGGGTTAACTTTCAGAGAGGTTTTTTTTGTATGCGATAAAGATGCCTGGGTCGTTAAGCAATGAAGACGAGGGACAAGACGACATGGATTTTGAAGACGAGATACCAGGTGAGGGAATGAAGTAAGGGGAGGGGGAGTTTCTGCCCTGAATATATTTTGCGCTGCTATACGCCTAGTTGAATGTGGGGGAAAGGGCTTGCCCTACGTTCTAGGAGAAAAGAGGAGGGGTGGGGTGCAGTAAGCGTTCCAATTTATTATTTTAGTACTACCCGTTTTCCTCGGGCACAGGTTTGCAGGGGTCGCCAATGTGTCATCTTCAAATGATGATATGATATGGCCGAATGAAAAGCCGCCATCTGTGGTAGCCTACTGAAATGACCCGGTCCGAGAAAAGAACAGCCGCAGGCATCAGTGCGTTCGTGTGAGAAAAAAAAATGAAAACCTCCGATGCCACCGAACTCCATTTTACTTTGACTGCGATCAGCATAGATAGCCTACTTGATTTTTGTTATTAGATTTAGGCACATGCACAATTTTGTTGGTTCACGGTTTTATGCTCTTACCATATCAGAAGTTGCACCGATCGATCACATGCTGTGACAGCTGAATAAAATGTATTCGTTATCTATAAATTAATGTCAATAAACGTCCCATCTCACCCAGGTGCTACTGCCCCGTTATCCCAAATTGTGCAGCTGTGTCCCAATTGTTTTGAGGCTCTTGTCCAAAGTCAGCAGTGGCCGCAGAGGTGCTGGGCTGTGACTATGAAAACACGTGTAACAGGAAAACAATAGTTTAGAGCAGGGGTCCCCAATTACATTCAGCCATGGGCAGATTTTTCCTTGAGTGGATGGTCAGGGGACCAGAATATAGTTATAAATAATTTGTACACTGCTAATTGACCGCAATAATCCCAAACAGTGCAGAAAGAAAGTATTCATACCCCATGATTTATTCCACATTTTGTTTTTAAGGCCTGAATTCAAATGTGGATTAAACCCATCTACACTAACCCATCTACACACAATGACAAAGTGAAAACATGTTTTTATAAATGCTTGCTAATTTATTGAAAATTAAATACAGAAATATCTAATTTACATAAGTATTCACACCACTGAGTTAACACTTAGAAGCTCCTTTTGCAGCGATTACAGTTGTGAGTCTTTCTGGGTAAGTCTCTGAGCTTTCCATACCTGGATTGTTTGCCCATTATTCTTTTCAGAATTCTTCAAGCGCTGTTAAATTGGTTGTTGATCATTGCTAGACAACCATTTTCAGGTCTTGCCATAGATTTTCAAGTAGATTTATGTCAAAACTGGAACTCGGCCACTCAAGATTATTCATGTCTTCTTGGTGTGCAACTCCAGTGTAGATTTGGCCTTCTGTTTTAGGTTATTGTTCTGCTGAAAGGTGAAATCATCTTCCAGTGTCCAGGGGAAAGCAGACTGAACCAGGTTTTCCTCTAGAATTTTGCCTGTGCCTAGCTCAATTCAGTACACTTTTTTCAATTCTGAAAAACTCCACGGACCTTAACGATTACAAGCATACCCATAACATGATGCAGCCACCACTATGCTTCAACATATGGAGAGTGTTGCTTGGGAATGTGTTATATTGAATTTGCCCCAGTTCATATTCAGGACAAAAAGTTAAATGCTTTGCCACATTGTTTTGCAGTATTACTTTAGTGCCTTGTTGTGAACAGGATGCATGTTTTGGAATATTTTTTATTCTGTACAGGCTTGCTTCTTTTCACTCTTGTCAAATAGGTTAGTATTGTAGAGAAACTATAATGTTGTTGATCCATCCTCAGGTTTCTCCTATCACAGCCATTATATTCTAACTGTTTTAACTTCACCATTGGCCTCATGGTGAAATCCCTGAGCGGTTTCTTTCCTCTCCGGCAACTGAGTTAAGAAGGGAGCCTGTATCTTTCTAATGACTTTGATGTGTAACCTTTATTTAACTAGGCAAGTCAGTTAAGAACAAATTCTTATTTACAATGACGGCCTATACCCGCCAAAGCCGGATGACGCTTAGCCAATTGTGCACCGCCCTAATGGGAGTCCCAATCATGGCCGGTTGTGATACAGCCTGGAATCGAACCAGGGTGTCTGTAGTGACACCTCAAGCACTGAGATACAATGCCTTATACCCACTGAGCCACTCGGGAGCCCAATACACCATCCAAAGTGTAATTAATAACTTCACCATGCTCAAATGGATATTCAATGTCTGCTTTTTTATTTTTACCCATATACCAATAGGTGCCCTTCTTTGGAAAACCTCTTTGGTCTTTGTGGTTGAGTCTGTCTTTGAAATTCACTGCTGAGGGACTTCACAGATAATTGTATGTGTGGGCTACAGAAATTAGGTAGGCATTTAAAAAACAGTTAATGGAACTTATTATTTGACTTGTTAAGCAAATGTTTACTTGAGAACTTATTTAGGCTTGTCATAACGGGGTTGAATACGTATTGACTCAAGACAATTCAGTTTATAATTTTTTATTAATTTGTAAACATTTCGAAAAAAAACATAATTCCACTTTGGCATGATGGGGTATTGTGTGGAGGCCAGTGACAAACTCCATTTAATCCATTTTAAAATCAGCTGTAATACAACAAAAATGTGGGAAAAAGTAAAGGGGTGGGAATAGTTTTTGAAGGCACTGTAGTATTTGAAAAAAACTTCAAACCTTGATTACATTAGGATGCTTCTCTATTAATGTGAAGGAATACTTGAACAGATTTCCTAAATTAAAATGACTTTGAGCTAATTTCCTGGTGATTTTACAGTCTTATGTCCAAGAATGAAAATTATATAAAATAATAACTATACAGTGCATTTGTAAAGTATTCAGACTCCTTGACTTTTTCCACATTTTGTTATGTTACAGCCTTATTCTAAAATGGATTAAAAAATATATATATATATATATATTCTCATTGATCTTCACACAATACCCCATAATGACAATTTTGCAAAGTTATTCAAAATAAAACGCTGAAATATCACATTTACTTAATAAGCATTCAGACCATTTACTCAGAACATTGTTGAAGCACCTTTGGCAATGATTACAGCCTCGAGTCCTCTTAGGTATGACGCTACAAGCTTGGCACACCTGTATTTGGGTAGTTTCTCCCATTCTTCTCTGCAGATCCTCTCAAGCTCTGTCAGGTTGGATGGTCTGTAAAACAACACTTTTGAATGCACTCAAGACCATGGCCATGTTCAGTTGCCAAATGTTTTAGAATGATGGAGATAGAAATACCATGAATAAAGCCGATGTGATTCCTTAATCTTCATGTAAGAGAGGCATGCTTGTTCTACATAGCCAATTTCTATTTGAACGGTCAAAACGTTGCGTCCTACTGAACGCGCCCCATGTGAACCTTCCAAACCTTAAAATGGTGAGAGCATGGTAGATGACATCTTTAAACCCATCAACTCATCTCTTATTTACACTGCTAGTTAAATAGGGTGCCCCCTGAGCCTAGTTTATCAATCTCTCCATCCATGGCAGTCAACCAGGTCCTAAATATCTGGGGAGCCAGTGGCTGAGCCAGTGTCAGGCCAGTGGTGATGTGATGAAGTACCTTACAGGAATGGTCCAGGCCAGGAGCCTGCCTTTTTATTCCACCATGTCAGTTCACTCAATACAATCATTGCATTCATAGTTTTTCTCCTCCAGCTAGCTCCAGGCCCCAGATGATTTACTACTGGATTAGCAGCCAGGGCCAAGGTTGCACATTTTGGGGAATATTCAGAGGTGGAAACTTTCTGTGGGAATTAACGGGAATATATTGGAAATATATGCAAATTAATATTAATACCATTTAAATGTAGATGTTTTTTTTACATTGGATATATTTACCATATCATATGGAGACAGAAATATAAACCTTTTACCTTATCATAAGTAGACATAATTGAAAATTATGAAATCCTTCCAATAGAAAAAAAAACAAAACTATTTTAGTTATGAATTGAACTTTAATTAAATGAGTTGACTCTTCACATGGGATGACTTCACTGAACAACAAAAGAAAGAGAATGATCCCCAATGATCCGTTGCATCTTTTCAATGATAGTCTAGAAACTAAAGCTTTGGTTTTCTTCCTCTCAGGCTTCCATGTCTTCTCCCTGAACCTCCTCAATGTCCACCCCTTGAACATCAGACTCTGAGGCCTCATCTTCACTGTCACTTTCCAACCTAGTTGAGGATGGCTCTTTGTCAGGCTCAAAAAGCCTCAAATTTGTCCGGATGGCCACCAATTTTTCAAGCCTTGTATTGGTCAGCCTGTTGCGTGCTTTGGTGTGTGTGTTCCCAAACAAGGACCAGTTGCGCTCTGAGGTGGCTGATGTTGGTGGGATTTGGAGGATGATGGAGGCAACAGGGGAAAGAGCCTCAGATCCACAAAGTCCCTTCCACCAGGTGGCTGATGAGATATGTTGGCACGACTGCCATATTGCATCTCCATCGAAAGCCCTTGCTTGGAAGTGTACTTTGCCCGACTGCCAAGAACCTTGCCCTCATCCAGGCCAAGGTGGCAAGACACGGTAGTGATGACACCATAGGCCTTGTTGATCTCTGCATCAGACAGGATGCTCTTGCCAGCATACTTGGGGTCCAACATTGCTTGGAGCAACAGTGAAGTGGGCAGGGCAGTACGGATTATTTCTCTTACATCAGCAAGCGGAGTCTGAACATCAGACAGGATGGCATTCTTTCCCTCAATATGTGCAATGGCTACTGCTATAGGTTTCAGGCTGCTTACCACTCTCTCCCAAAATACACCATCCAGGAGGATCCTCTTGATGGGGCTGTCCATATTGGCAGACTGTGATATGGCCATTTATTGGAGAGACTCCTTCCCCTCCAGGAGACAAACATGATGATAACACCACCCCAATGGATGTTGCTGGGCAGCTTCAATGTGGTGCTCTTATTCTTCTCACTTTGCTTGGTGAGGTAGATTGCTGCTATAACTTGATGACCCTTGGGTGTGATGTGAGGGTAGGACTCCTACTTTAGACCAAGCAGCCATCATGTTCGCAGCATTGTCTGTCACCAGTGCAAATACCTTCTGTGGTCCAAGGTCATTGATGGCTGCCTTCAGCTCATTTGCAATGTAGAGACCAGTGTGTCTGTTGTCTCTTGTGTCTGTGCTCTTATATAAAACTGGTTGAGGGTTGGAGATGATAGTAGTTATGATGGTAGTTAATTATTCCTTGCCCACGAACATTCGACCACCCATCAGAGATGATTGCAATACAGTCTGCTTTCTCTGTGATTTGCTAGACCTTCACTTGAACTCTGTTGAACTCTGCATCCAGCTAATGAGTAGAAAAAGCATGTCTGGTTGGAGGGGTGTATGCTGGGCGAAGAACATTCAGAAATCTCTTCCAATACACATTGCCTGTGAGCATCAGAGGTGAACCAGTTGTATACACAGCTGGAGCAAGACATTCATCAGCATTTCTCTGACTACGTTCCTCCATTGAGTCAACAAAACCTCTGATTCCAGGAGGACCATGAGCTGTTGCTATCGATAAGGTGTCTGATTCATCATTTTCAACTCAAATAGAAGTAGAGGGACTTTTGTCAGAGGTTGCTTGTTGTGAGCGCTGAGGGAACTTTATGCACTTGGCCAGATGATTCTGCATCTTTGTTGCATTCTTCACATATGATTTGGCACAGTATTTGCAAATGTACACAGCTTTTCCTTCTACATTAGCTGCAGTGAAATGTCTCCACACATCAGATAGTGCCTGTGGCATTTTCCTGTAAAGATGAGAAAAAAATGAGTAAAATAACCCAAATATACAATTTAAATAGTTAAGCAGTTAGATTAAACAACTCCTTTGTAAGATACATGTTTTAAAATGAAACATGCATGGAAACATGTGAATTAACACTCCTCAGTTAGCAGGCTCAAGCAAGCTAAAACCAACGTGGTAGCAAAAACTAACTAGCAGAAATTGTTAAGTTAGAAATGTATTGTAATCAAACCTTACCAAAACGCATGTAGTCCTTGGCTCAAACAGTGTAGTAGTGTCGGCTCAATATTTATTTATTACATTTTTTATTTCACCTTTATTTAACCAGGTAGGCTAGTTGAGAACAGGTTCTCATTTGCAACTGCGACCTGGCCAAGATAAAGCGTAGCAATTCGACACATACAACAACACAGAGTTACACATGGAATAAACAAAACATACAGTCAATAATACAGTAGAACAAAAGAAAACAAAAAGTCTACATACAGTAAGTGCATATGAGGTAAGTTAAGGAAATAAATAGTCCATGGTGGCGAAGTAATTACAATATAGCAATTAAACACTGGAATGGTAGATCGGCAGAAGATGAATGTGCAGGTAGAGATACTGGGGTGCAAAGGAGCAAAATAAATAAATAAATACCATTATGGGGATGAGGTAGGTAGATAGATGGGCTGTTTATAGATAGGCTAAGTACAGGTGCAGTGATCTGTAAAATGCTCTGACAGCTCGTGCTTAAAGCTAGTGAGGGAGATGTGAGTCTCCAGCTTCAGAGATTTTTGCATTTCGTTCCAGTCATGGGCAGCAGAGAACTGGAAGGAAAGATGACCAAAGGAGGAATTGGCTTTGGGGGTGAACAGTGAGATATACCTGCTGGAGCGCGTGCTACGAGTGGATGCTGCTATGGTGACCAGTGAGCTGAGATAAGGCGGGGCTTTACCTAGTAGAGACTTGTAGATAACCTGTAGCCAGTGGGTTTGGCGATGAGTATGAAGCGAGGGCCAACCAACGAGAGCGTACAGGTCGCAATGGTGGGTAGTGTATGGGGCTTTGGTGACAAAACGGATGGCACTGTGATAGACTGCATCCAGTTTGTTGAGTAGAGTGTTGGAGGCTATTTTATAGATGACATCACCGAAGTCGAGGATCGGTAGGATGGTCAGTTTTACGAGGGTATGTTTGGCAGCATGAGTGAAGGATGCTTTGTTGCGATATAGGAAGCCGATTCTAGATTTAATTTTGGATTGGAGATGCTTAATGCTTAATAGCATCTCATTAGTATGCAAGATCTTGAGAATCAAGTGTACATGTGATGGAAGAGTGCACTGCACATGATGGAAGAATGCACTGTGCATGCAGAGTGTTGCAATTCCATTGAATAATAGTTTAAACAAAATATGCCACAAGACCTAGAATTGTCTTATTTGTATCACACAAAAAGGTTCACTGTTATAAGCTAACCTTTTTGATGAATTTAAGCAAAATTCACAAAATTCGCGGGCTTAACTTCCTTATTAAAGTTGACCGACCCTTTGCAACCTTAGCCAGGGTAGACTAAAGTGCCCTCCTGCATTTTGCATTAGCCTATCAGTGTGTAATGGTTGGCTGTTTATGGCACCAGTTTGTCATGGTGCAATAAAGAATAACCTCGCATTAGGCCTAGCTGTGCAGTGTATGGTTTTGTATGTTGTGGTTTTTTGTTAAAAAATAGATTTCTTTGTTTATGTATATGCTCTGGATAGTTTGACGTTTGCACTAGGCTTACACGGAACCCAAACCAGCAGCGCGCGTGCGCCATTGTGTATAAATCTATTTTGTCCCCTTACACCAAACGCGATCACGACACGCAGGTTAAAGTATCAAAACCAATTCTGAACCAATTATATTAATTTGGGGACAGGTCGAAAAGCATTAAACATTTATGGAAATTTAGCTAGTTAGCTTGCACTTGCTAGCTAATTTGTCCTATTTAGCTAGCTTGCTGTTGCTAGTTAATTTGTCCTGGGATATAAACATTAGGTTGTTATTTTACCTGAAATGCACAAGGTCCTCTACTCCGACAGTTAATCCACACATAAAACGGTCAACCGAATCGTTTCTAGTCATCTCTCCTCCTTCCAGGCTTTTTCATCTTTGAATTTATATGGTGATTGGTATCTAAACTTTCATAGGATTACTACACCGACCGGCAATGCAGTTCGTCTTTCAATCACCCACATGGGTATAACCAAAGAGGAGATGACACGTGGGTACCTGCTTCTATAATCCAGTGAGGAGATGGGAGAGGCAGGACTTGCAGCGCGATCTACGTCAGAAGTAGAAAGGAGTTATATTTTAGCCCTTGGCAATGCAGACGCTCGCGAGCAGTGTGGGTGCAATAATTAAATAACATAGATTTCTAAATTTATTTTGCAACGCTCGCACACGAGATACGAGCGGTGTGGTCAGCTTATTAGCTTAAATAACAGAATGCCTATGTCTGAGCTCCTGTCTGATATTAGCCTTAGCCTGTTACATAAAAACATGTACATTATTATAATTTACAACAACATTTTACATTGGAGCATACATAAAAGTTTATTTTATGTGTAGTGCATTCGGAAAGTATTCAGACCCTTTGACTTTTTCCATATTTTGTACTTTACTTATTTTAAAATTGCTGAAATAAAAATAAATCTTCATCATTCTACACACAATACCCCATAATGACAAAGCGAAAACAGGTTTTTAGAAATGTGAGGTAATTTATAAAAAAAATACAAATACTTTATTTACATAAGTATTCAGACCCTCTGCTATGAGACTCGAAATTGAGCTCAGGTACATCCTGTTTCCATTGATCATCCTTGAGATGTTTCTACAACTTGATTGAGGTCCACCTGCGGTAAATTCAATTCATTAGACATACACTTGTCTACATAACACCTGTCCCACAGTTGACAGTGCAGGTCTGAGCAAACACCAAGGCATGAAGTCAAAGGAAGGCGCAGATCTGGGGAAGGGTACTAAAACATTTCTGCAGCATTGAAGGTCCCCAAGTACACAGTGGCCTTCAGTGACCTCCATCATTCTAATGCATCACAAAAAAACAAAAATGTATTACATTTTAGAATAAGGCTGTAACGTAACAAAATGTGGAAAAAGTCAAGGGGTCTGAATACTTTCCGAATGCACTGTAGTCATGGGTGTTATGGAGCAAACCGACTCCCAAAATACTGTACCTTAAAATGATTTCTATTGGTACAATTTAATTAAGACCAGCTTAGCTTCAGAAAGAGGAGAGTTCTTTGCAATTTTAGCACATAGTCTGCCAGCCACATCCTGAGGGATAATGCAATCACTGATGCACGACCCCAATAACCAAAGACTTGTGGTTAAAAACGAAGTGTAAATGCATGCAAATAGCTATGAAAATGTGTGATTTAAATGAATCCTTCTTGTTATGTTTAAGTTGATTCTTTATATGTTTGTTTTATATATTTTCTCCCAGTGTGTTCTACACTGAGTGAAAAAACATTAGGAACACCGTTCTAATATTGACTTGCACCCCCTTTTGCCATCAGAACAGCCTCAATTCATCTGGCATGGACTCTACAAGGTGTCAGAAGCGTTTCACAGGGATGCTGGCCCATCTTGAATCCAATGCTTTTCACAGTTGTTTCAAGTTGGCTGGATATCCTTTGGGTGTTGGACCATTCTTGATACACATAAGAAACTGTTGAGTGTGAAAAACCCAGCAGCGTTCCAGTTATTGACACTCTGAAACCAGTGCACCTGGCACCTACTACCATACCATGTTCAAAGGCACTTAAAGCTTTTGTCTTGCCCATTCACCCTCTGGATGCACACACACAACACACACAATCCATGTCTCAAGGATTGAAAATCCTTATTTAACCTGTCTCCTCCCCTACATCGACACTGATTGAAGTGGATCAATAAGAGACATCAATAAGGGATCATAGATTTCACCTGGTCAGTCTGTCATGGAATGAGAAGGTGTATAATTGTGCATGCAGCATGTTAACCGTGCATGATGCTTTGATGTGAGTGTTTTTCATATAGACCCAGCCAGGCTTGACAGCAGTCTTAAGGAATTTCAGGATTGGCAGGGGCCCTCCACAAGCCATAGAGGGAGAGCCAAGGACCCACAGTACAGTAGCTTCCACTGTTAGCTGTCACAGCCATACAATCACCACTCACTGTCAAATCATTCAGTTGTCCTTCCCATTGTCACATTTGATTTGTCATGTCACTAGCACTGCCCCTGTGTCTCAGTTTTACATGTTGCTACTGCATCTCTTTTTTTCATGGTTTCATCCTTCTCTGAAATGTAAAGATTATCATGGGCTTTTGTGTGCCTACTAAAGTCATCCCTGATTGGTGGGGCTATTTTTGGAGGCTCCACTGTGAAAGCCGACACCTTTTTTTGTCCAACTGTGTGTGTGTGTGTGTGATGCTTGCCCGAGTAAATGTGTATTATACTTGGGCAAGCATCACCTTTTACACTAGTTACCACTACATTTGTGTTCAACTGCACATATATGTTCTAATTACACTTTCATAATATACTACTACCATATAATATTTATGAATGGGTGAGCAAGAATAGCAAAATATATAAGGAGCTGTAATGCTCTGTTACATCTGCCACCACCAGGTTCCTGCTGACCAGGCTCCTGCTGCCCTGAATTGACCCACAGTACACAACTAGCTCACTCACACACCATCACTCTGTACCCTTAGATATACACTGCCCTGCCACTATTTATTATCACTAACTTCCAAGACCCAGGAGCAGGAAAGTGAGCTCACAGTCAATGACTACTGCTCAAAACAGATTTTCTTGCACAGATTTGTAAGAAGATGGTTTACAGAGTATCATGAAGTCATACAGTCTACAATTCAGAATGCTACGCTATGACGGCATATCCGCTGCTAGATTGGCCAAACTTTGGAGTAAATGTGTGTGAGTTCGCTTTTGTGTTTCCCAAGACATGACTAGAGTGGGCTAGAAACACCTCAATAAGGGGAGAACCCTGAAGTCACTCTCTCCACAGGGCACCATTAACTGGGTATTTCTATAAGGAGCCTGTCAAAGAGAGAGACCCAATGCGTTTTCTGTAAATGCTGAACATTCAACAAGGGAGAAGGTCATGAATCTCCCCTCTAATGGAGCGGTCCAGTGGCCAAGCCCTTGCAGGAAGTTCAGAGCGGTGCTGCCTGCCCACCGTCCGCACTTTAAAGTGGACACAGTGTGCGAAGTAGGGCTGCAGCCTGGTTCAAACAAGAAGTTTGTGGTTCAAACAGGGCCTTGTGCCAGCTGCCCTGTGACACGTGCCACAGTGATCCCCCTCAACACCTGGCACAGTCAGATACGCACAGCCAGCCACCAGGCTGGTTACTAGGCTGCCACCTCTGGAAGACATCACAGAGCATTTTGAGTAATAGCTGCGAGCTATTTTATTAGTCAATATGCGCCAAATCAAATTGTAGACCTTACAGTGTGTAGAACTTACAGTGAAATGCTTACTTACAAGCCACTAACTAACAATGCAGTTAAAAAATCTGGATAAGAAATAAAGTAACAACTAATTCAAGAGCAGCAGTAAAATAACAATAGCAAGACTATATACAGGGGGGTACCGTAACAGAGTCAATGTGCGGGGGCACCGGTTAGTTGTGGTAATATGTACTCGTAGGTAGAGTTATCATCGTGACTATGCATAGATGATAACAACAGAGAGTAGCAGTGGCAGTGCAATGCAAGTAGCTTGGGTAGCCTGTGATTAGATGTTAATGAGTCTTATGGCTTGGGGGTAGAAGCCTATTGGACCTAGACTTGGTGCTCCAGTACTGCTTGCCGTGTGGTTGCAGAGAGAACAGTCTATGACTAGGGTGGCTGGAGTCTTTGACAATTTTTAGGGCCTTCCTCTGACACCGCCTGGTATAGAGGTCCTGGATGGCAGGAAGCTTGGCCCCAGTGATGTACTGGGCCGTTTGCACTGTAGTGCCTTGCAGTCGGAGGCCGAGCAGGTGCCATACCAGGCAGTGATGCAACCATGCTCTCGATGGTACAGCTGTAGAACCTTTTGAGGATCTGAGGTCCCATGCCAAATCTTTTCAGTCTCCTGAGGGGGAATAGGTTTCGTCGTGCCCTCTTCACGATTGTCTTGGTGTGCTTGGACCATCTTAGTTTGTTGGTGATGTGGACACCAAGGAACTAGAAGCTCTCAATCTGCTCCACTACAGCCCTGTCGATGAGAATGGGGGCGTGCTCGGTCCTCTTTTTCCTGTAGTCCACAATCATCTCTTTTGTCTTGACCACATTGAGGGAGAGTGTCACGACTTTCGCCGAAGTCGGTCCCTCTCCTTGTTCGGGATTGCATTCGGCGGTCGACATCACCAGCCTTCTAGCCATCGCCGATCCACTTTTCATTTTCCATTTGTTTTGTTTTTGTTTTACACACCTGGTTTCAATTCCACAATTACATGTTCATTATCATCTGTTTTCCCCATGGTTTTTGTGCGTGATTGTTTTATGTATGTTCGGTCCGTTATTGTGGGCTCGGTATTACGTCATGTTATTGGAATATTTGAGTAAAGTTACTTGTGTTACTCATCTCTGCTGTCCTGCGCCTGACTCCTCTGCACCAGCTACACCCAGACCATTACAGAGAGGTTGTTGTCCTGGTACCACACGGCCAGGTCTCTGACCTCTTCCCTATAGGTTGTCTTGTCGGTGATCAGGCCTACCACTGTTGTCATCGGCAAACTTAATGAGGGCGGCAGGTAGCCTAGTGGTTAGGGCGTTGGACTAGTAACCGAAAGGTTGCAAGATCGAGTACCCGAGCTGACAAGGTAAAAATCTGTCATTCAGCTCCTGAACAAGGCAGTTAACCCACTGTTCCTAGGCTGTCATTGAAAATAAGAATTTGTTCTTAATTGACTTGCCTAGTTAAATAAAGGTAAAATAAATAACATTATGGTGTTGAGCCTGGCCGTGCAATCATGAGTGAACAGGGGAGTACAGGAGGGGACTGAGCACGCACCCCTGAGGGGTACTTGTGTTGAGGATCAGTATGGCGAATGTGTTGTTACCTACCCTTACCACCTGGGGGCGGCCCGTCAGGAAGTCCAGGATCCAGTTGCAGAGGGAGGTGTTTAGTCCCAGGGTCATTAGCTTATTGATGAGATTTGAGGGCACTATGGTTTTGAATGCTGAGCTGTAGTCAATGAAAAGCGTTCTCACATAGGTGTTCCTTTTTGTCCAGATGGGAAAGGGCAGTGTGGAGTGCAATAGAGATTGGATCATTTGTGGATCTGTTGGAGCGGTATGCAAATTGGAGTGGGTCTAGTGTTTCTGGGATAATGGTGTTGATGTGAGCCATGACCAGCCTTTCAAAGCACTTAATGGCTACAGACTTGAGTTCTACGGGTCGGTAGTCATTTAGGCAGGTTACCTTCGTGTTCTTGGGCACAGGTACTATGGTGGTCTGCTTTAAACATGCTGGTATTACAGACTCGGACAGGGAGAGGTTGAAAAATGTCAGTGAAGACACTTGTTGGTCAGCACATGCTCGCAGTACACGTCCTGGTAATTCGTCTGTTACGCGGAGTGGAACAGGGGAACCCAAGAGCAGACTAGGATAAGGAGACTGGGATGAAGTAACCAAGGTATTTATTGAAACACAAGGGGGAGATGGTATGCAGGTCAGGGGATGCTCGGGCGGGTTGCTGGAAACCAGGTGCGGAGGCTGAGGCTGGATCGAGAGGGCTTGAAACAGGGTAAGCAGGTCGGGAGGGAAATCCAAGGGAGTAGTAGAGTGGGAAATCAAGGACAGAGTAGCAGGATGACGAGACGTTGGACTGGAGACAGGGACCAGAGTCAGAGCGGGAAGAACTGTAGCAGAGAGGAAAACCGCGTCAGCCAAGGAAAACGGGCGTAACAGGAATAGTAACAAATGGCTAGAAACGTAGACTGACTGAGCAGAGATTACGATCTGGCAGGGCAGAGTATTTGTAGAGGTCTTTGTTATGGAACAGGTTGCAGTTGGTGGGGATCTGCTCTGAATCCAGCACACCTGTCTCTGCCCACACAATCACACACATAGAGAGGGAGAGGGAGCGAGTACTGGGGGAGTGGCGGCAGGTCAAGGAGACACAGGATGAGCAGTAGAGGGCGTTGCAGGAGCTGATGTGACAGTCTTGTGAATGTTGACTTGTTTAAAGGTCAAACTCACATCGGCTGCGGAGAGCATGATCACACAGTCTTCCGGAACAGCTGGTGCTCTCACGCATGTTTCAGTGTTTTTTGCCTCGAAGCGAGCATAGAAGTAGTTTAGCTCGTCTGGTAGGATCGTGTCACTGGGCAGCTCTCGGCTGTGCTTCCCTTTGTAGTCTGTAGTGGTTTGCAAGCCCTGCCACATCCGACGAGCATCAGAGCCGGTGTAGTACGATTCGATCTTAGTCCTGTATTGATGCTTTTCCTGTTTGATGATTTGTCGGAGGGCATAGCAGGATTTCTTCTAAGCGTCCGGGTTAGAGTCCCGCTCCTAGATAGCGGCAGCTCTAGCCTTTAGCTCAGTGCAGATGTTGCCTGTAGTCCATGGCTTATGGTTGGGATATGTACTAGAGGTCGACCGATTATGATTTAACGCCGATACCGATTAATCGGACGATTTTTATATATATTTCTAATAATGACATTTACAACAATACTGAATGAACACTTTTATTTTAACTTAATATAATATATAAATAAAATAAATTTAGTCTCAAATAAATAATGAAACATGTTCAATTTGGTTTAAATAAGGCAAAAAACACAGTGTTGGAGATGAATGTAAAAGTGCAATATGTGCCATGTAAAAAGCTACCGTTTATGTTTCTTGCTCAGAACATGAGAACATGGGAACATATGAAAGCTGGCGGTTCCTTTTAACACTAGTCTTCAATATTCCCAGTTAAGAAGTTTTAGGTTGTAGTTATTATAGGACTATTTCTCTATACCATTTGTATTTCATATACCTTTGACTATTGGATGTTCTTATAGGCACTATAGTATTGCCGGCCTAATCTCGGGAGTTGATAGGCTTGAAGTCATAAACAGCGCTGTGCTTCAAGCATTGCGAAGAGCTGCTGCAAATGCAGGAAAGTGCTGTTTTAATGAATGCTTATGAGCCTGCTGCTGCCTACCACCGCTCAGTCAGACTGCTCTGTCAAGTATTAAATCATAGACTTAATTATAATATAATAAACACACAGAAATACAAGCCTTAGGTCATTAATATGGTAAAATCTGGAAACTATAATTTCAAAAACAAAACGTTTATTCTTTCAGTGAAATATGGAACCGTTCCGTATTTTATAGAACGGGTGACAACTCTAAGTCTAAATATTGCTGTTACATTGCACAACCTTCAATGTTATGTCATAATTATGTAAAATTCTGGCAAATTTAATTACGGTCTTTGTTCGGAAGAAATGGTCTTCACACAGTTCACAATGAGCCAGACAGCCCAAACTGCTGCATATACCCTGACTCTGCTTGCACTGAACGCAAGAGAAGTGACACAATTTCCCTAGTTAATATTGCCTGCTAACATGAATTTTTTTAAACTAAATATGCAGGTTTTAAAAAATATACTTGTGTATTGATTGTAAGAAAGGCATTGATGTTTATGGTTAGGTACATTGGTGCAACGATTGTGTTTTTGTTAAATCATCACCCGTTTGTCGAAGTTGAAGTCGGCTGTGATTCGATGATAAATTAACCGCATTGATTATATGCAACGCAGGACAAGCAGGTTAACCTAGTAATATCATCAACCATGTGTAGTTAACTAGTGATTATGTGAAGATAGATTTTTTTATAAGATAAGTTTAATGCTAGCTAGCTACTTACCTTGGCTCCTTGCTGCACTCCCGTAACAGGTGGTCAGCCTGCCACGCCGTTTCCTCGTGGATTACAATGCAATCGGCCATAAACGGCGTCCAACAATGCAGATTACCGATTGTTATGAAAACTTTAATCGGTCGACCTCTAGTATGTATGTACGGTCACTGTGGGGACGTCGTCATCGATGCACTTATTGATGAAGCCAATGACTGATGGTTGTGTACTCCTCAATACCATTGGGAGGAATCCCAGAACATATTCCAGTTTGTGCTAGCAAAACATTGCTGTAGTTTAGCATCTGCTTCATTTGACCACTTTTTTTTATTGATCTAGTCACTGGTGCTTCCTGCTTTAATCTTTGCATGTAAGCCGGAATCAGGATAGAATTATGGTCAGATTTTCCAAATGGAGGGCGAGGGAGAGCTTTGTATGCAACTCTGTGTGTGGAGTAAAGCTGGTCACTCTGGTTGCACATTTAACATAGTGATAGAAATTTGGTAAAAACGGATTTAAGTTTCCTGGCATTAAAGTCCCTGGCTACTAGGAGCGCCGCATCTGAGTGACCATTTTCTTGTTTGCTTATGGCGGAACACAATTCATTCAATGCTGTCTTTGTGCCAGCCTCAGTCTGTGGTGGTATGTAACAGCTACGAAAATACAGATGAAAACTCTCTAGGTAGATAGTGTGATACAGCTTATCATAAGATACTCTACCTCAGGCGAGCAATAGCTCAAGGCTTCCTTAGATATTGTGCACCAGCTGTTATTTACAAAAATACATAGTCCTCCGCCCCTTGTCTTACCAGGCGCTGCTGTTCTATCCTGCTGGTACAGCGTATAACCAGCCAGCTGTATGTTGATAGTGTCGTCGTTCAGCCACGACTCCGTTAAGCATAAAATATTACAGTTTGGATGTCCCGTTGGTAGTTTAATTTTAATCTTCCGCGTAGGTCATTGATTTTATTCTCCAAAGATTGCACGTTTGCTAGCAGAATGGAAGGAAGTGGGGGTTTATTCGATCACCTACGAATTCTCAGAAAGCATCCCGCCCTCTGGCCCCTTTTTCTCCGCCTCCTCTTCACGCAAATCACGGGGATCTGGGCCTGTTCCCGAGACAACAGTATATCATTCGCGTCGGGCTTGTCAGACTCGTTAAAGGAAAAAAGGATTCTGCCAGTCCATGGTGAGTACATTTAGATGTGATGCCTTACATACATTCCTACATGTGCGGAAATCATGTGTTTATCTCAATTACATTTATTAAATTGGCCATTTGTGGTCAACTTGGTGGTAGATAATGGGGGGTGTCACATATCAGCAAGGAGGAGTGTTCTTGAACCGGAAACAGACAATTATTTTCTTTCTCAACCTGCCTGTATTTCAACTGCATTTCTCCTCCTCTCAGTCAATTGCATCATCAGTGCATTTGAATGAACTACAACATTAGCTGTGTAGTTGTGATGATGTCATGCCTGGCAGGCAGCAAACATGGACAGTAGCTCAGACATGAAAGAGCTCCTATGAGATACTGCAGACATGTTGGCTTATTAACTGTAGAGCTTGAGGCACTAGCTGCCATTATACATGTTTATGAGAGAGCCTCAATCTACACAAGTGGGATGATGCATCCAGTTTAGCCAGTGGTGAATGGGAATGTATAAATAGACAATTCTATGAGTCTCTCATTGATAATGAACCTTGGATGCCCCTAGTGTCTGTGTAGCCCCTCCTGACTGGCCTGGCTAAATGGAGTATAAGTACATTGCAAGTCAAGGTTTGTGCTTAGGAGACAGGGAACCCCTACTCAGTGTTCCTCTGGGAGTGGTAGTCTGCAAGGCTAGCCTAGTGTTGACTGGCTGAATGACTCTGATGCACGTGCTGCATATTTCATGCCCTCCAGTCTGTGTGTTTGTGAATGAGGAGTGTGTCTCTTTATAGTGATGTACTGTCTACTGTCTCTTATTCCTCTGTGACCCACTATGGCCACACTGAAGTCTGGAGCGCCGTAGTACACCCTATTCAGCATGCTTCTATGTATACAATAACATTGAGGCAATACAGTTGATGGATGACTAGCACCTCACTAGGAGTTTTACCTGGCTGATGGGATATAAGGTAAAAGGGGAGGATGGATAGGTGATGATGACTACCAGAACCCCTATGAAATTTGTATGAGTATTACGGTAAGAGTAAAGGTTGTATAGAGTACCAGTCAAACGTTTGGACACAGCTTCTCATTCCACGGTTTCTCTTTATTTTTTACTATTTTCTACATTGTAGAATATTAGGGAAGACATCAAAACTATGAAATAACACGTATGGAATCATGTAGTAACCAAAAAAGTGTTAAACAAATCAAAATCTATTTTATATTTGAGATTCTTTAAAGTAGCCACCCTTTGCCTTGATGACAGCTTTGCACACTCTTGGCATTCTCTCAACCAGCTTCATGAGGTACTGGAATGCCTTTCAATGAACAGGTGTGCCTTGTTAATTAACTTCTTAGGGCTGCAATCCCGTTACCTGGATTGATATGACAACAGCCAGTGAAAGTGCAGAGCGCCAAATTCAAACAGAAATCTCATAATTAAAATTCCTCAAACATACATGTATCTTATACCATTTTAAAGGTCATCTTGTTGTTAATCCCACCAAAGTGTCCGATTTCAAATAGGCTTTACAGCGATTAGCACCACAAACGATTATGTTAGGTCACCACCAACTCACAGAAAAACACAGAGGAGTCACAAAAAGCAGAAATAGAGATACAATTAATCACTAACCTTTGGTGATCTTCATCCGATGACACTCATAGGACTTCATGTTACACAATACATATATGTTTTGTTCGATAAAGTGCATATTTATATAAAAAAATCTCAGTATACATTGGCGCGTTTTGTTCACTAGTTCCAAAAACATCCGGTGATATTGCAGAGAGCCACATCCTTTTACAGAAATACTCATTATAAATGTCGATGAAAATACAATTGTTAGACATGGAAATATAGATACACTTCTCCTTAATGCAACCACTGAGTCAGATTTCAAACAAACTTTACGGAAAAAGCAAACCATGCAATAATCTGAGTACAACTTTCAGGCAACAAAGCAGCCAAAAAGATATCTGCCATATTGGATAATCAACATCATTCATAAATAGCATTATAAATATTCCCTTATCTTTGATGATCTTCATCAGACTGCACTCCCAGGAATCCCAGTTCCACATGAAATGCTTGATTTAGTTCGATAATGTCCATTATTTCTGTCCAAAGAGCTACTTTTGTTAGCTCTAACAAATCCAACAAATCCAAGTCATGAAGCGCGTTCCCTAAAAGCAGACGAAATATCAAAAAGTTCCGTTCCTGTCCGTAGAAACATGTCAAACGATGTATGGAATCAATCTTTAGGAAGGTTTTTTTATCATAAAACGTCAATAATGTTCCAACCGGAGAATTCCAAGTGCGATGGAACAGAGCTCCCTCTCATGTGAACGCGCATGGTCAGAGCATGGTCAGCTCATGGCAGACCTTACTCATTCCCTTCGTATTCGGTCCCACTTCACAATAGAATCCTCAAACAAGTTTCTAAAGACTGTTGACATCTAGTGGAAGCCTTAGGAAGTGCAACATAACCAATATCCCACTGTGTATTCAATAGGGGCTGGGTGGAAAATTGACCAACCTCAGATTTCCCACTTCCTGTTTGGATTTCTTTTCAGGTTTTTGCCTGCCATATGAGTTCTGTTCATTTTCAGAAGTTCATTTGTGGAATTTCTTTCCTTCTTAATATGTTGAGCCAATCAGTTGAGTTGTGACAAGGTAGGGGTGATATACAGAAGTTACCAGCCTCCAGAAATTCCATTCCAAATAAATGCTTCACAGAGTTCAAGTAACATACACATCTCAACATCATCTGCTCAGAGGAGACTGCATGAATCAGGCCTTCATGGTCGAATTGCTGCAAAGAAACTACTACTAGAGGACACCAATAAGAAGAAGAGACTTGCTTGGGCCACGAAACACGAGCAATGGACATTAGGCCGGTGGAAATCTGTCCTGTGGTCTGATGAGTCCAAATTTGAGATTTTTGGTTTAAACCGCCTTGTCTTTGTGAGACGCAGTGTAGGTGAACGGATGATCTCTGCATGTGTGGTTCCCACCGTGAAGCATGGAGGAGGAGGTGTGGGGGTGCTTTGCTGGTGACACTGTCTGATTTATTTTGAATTCAAGGCGCACTTAACCAGCATTGTTACCACAGCATTCTGCAGCGCTACGCTATCCCATCTGGTTTGCGATTAGTTGGACTATAATTTGTTTTTCAACAGGACAATGACCCAACACACCTCCAGGATTTGTAAGGGCTATTTGACCAAGAAGGAGAGTGAAAGAGTGCTGCATCAGACGACCTGGCCTCCACAATCACCCAACCTCCACCCAATTGAGATGGTTTGGGATGAGTTGGACCGCAGAGTGAAGGAAAAGTAGCCTACAAGTTCTCAGCATATGTAGGAACTCCTTCAAGACTATTGGAAAAATCATTCCAGGTGAAGCTGGTTGAGAGAATGCCAAGAGTGTGCAAAGCTGTCATCAAGGCGAAGGGTAGCTACTTTGAAGAATCTAAAATAGAAAATATATTTTGATTTGATTAACACTTTTTTTTGGTTACTGCATGATTGTTATTTCATAGTTTTGATGTCTTCACTATAGTAAAAATAAAGAGAAACCCTTGAATGAGTAGATGTGTCAAAACTTTTGACTGGCACTGTACCTGTATCATGTGTTTCTGAATGCCATGTTTGTGTTTGTGTGTCAAGATGAGGATGAGGAGGGTGAACACAACACTGTCCCGCTCACATCTCTGGACAGCTTCTTCTCTGACGACGACTCCCTCAAACAACAGAAGAAGAAGAAACCTAAAAAGATGAAGGAGGGCAAGATGCCCAAAGTCAAGAAGAGGAAAAAGGAGGTGAGCTCTATGAGACTGCAAACATTTTTGTGCACAATAACACACAACCTGTAAGAAGCTACAGTAGATGTTGTGCAATAAACTGTAGTAGTCTCTTTGTGCCATTTAGACTGTGGATCAGGAGGAGTTCCTGTGGTAGTCAACATGGACGGTAGGTTAGGAGTGCTAGAGCGTGTACCAGTGGGTGCCAGTAACAGCGTTGTAACAGAGCTGTTCTGACAGCTGAACTCTCCCAGGCATTAGTTCCTGACATTCAGGCAACAGGCTTTAAACAGCAGCACTGAGCTGGGACTCTCCATAGACCACACCACAACCATTATATCAAAACAGACATCAAACAACTCCTTGACTTTATTAGTTTCATGGCTGCTTTTTAGATTATTGGCTAATTGAGGTTAACCACTGTGTGCCTTGAAAGAGATCATAGAGGAGTCAGGGGAAAGTGTTCGGTGTAACACAGTGATCCAGGAGAAAGTGTTTGGGAAAACACAGTGACAGTGAGCCAGGAGAAAGTGTTTGGGA
This sequence comes from Oncorhynchus clarkii lewisi, assembly GCF_045791955.1. Taxonomy (NCBI): domain Eukaryota; kingdom Metazoa; phylum Chordata; class Actinopteri; order Salmoniformes; family Salmonidae; genus Oncorhynchus; species Oncorhynchus clarkii. The sequence goes on from NC_092163.1 coordinate 56,855,792, forward strand.
AAACACAGTGACAGTGAGCCAGGAGAAAGTGTTTGGGAAAACACAGTGACAGTGAGCCAGGAGAAAGTGTTTGGGAAAACACAGTGACAGTGAGTCAGGAGAAAGTGTTTGGGAAAACACAGTGACAGTGAGCCAGGAGAAAGTGTTTGGGAAAACACAGTGACAGTGAGCCAGGAGAAAGTGTTTGGGGTAACACACCCACATGAAAAAATACTTTAGTTTACTATAGAATACTACAGTACTTACTATAGAAATATGGAGTATACTATAGAATACTATACTGCACACTTAGTATCCCTCAAGCATGTAGTTTTGTAGTATACTGTAGAATACTATAGTATTATCCCCCAAAACACTGCAGTAAATACTACAGTAATGTCTGCAAAAACACGGCAGGTAGCCTATTGGTTAGTACGTTGGGCCTCTAACCGAAAGGTTGCTAGATCGAATCCCTGAGCTAACCAGGTACAAATCTGTTGTTCTGCACCCGGAACAAGGCAGTTAACCCACTGTTCCTTGGCCGTCATTGTAAATAAGAATTTGTTCTTAACTGACTTGCCTAGTTAAATAAAGGTTAAATAAAATAAAACAAATAAAACAATACAACAGTCCACAAAAACACTACAGTAAATCCTACAGTATACTACAGTCCGCAAAAACACTACAGTAATTACTATAGTATATACAACAGTAAATACTACAGTATTCACTCTGACTTAAGTCCGCAAAAACTCTACAGTGAATACTGCAGTAAAGTCAGCAAAAACACTCCAGTGACTACTATAGAATTTATACCATAGTATACTATGATCTTTTTTCATGTGGTTATCTGTCTGCCATTTGAGGGCCTTGCCCGTTATACAGTTTGTGTTGGCTTTGTGGTGCCTGTTTATCATCTGTGTGTCCTCTGCCTGGGTTTGGGATTGACCAGTGTTCTGAAGAGTGGTGGTGACAGAACGGGGAGGTCCCTGTCAACGGCTGCCAGCGGTACTAGAAGGAGCTTTGGTGGCCCTTTGGCTGGCCTCGAAAAACACAGAGCACTGGACCCTGTCATGCTAATGAGGGGTCGCCCCATCTCTTTCCCCTCTGTCACACTCTCTTTCTTTCCATCCCTCTCTCTTACCATGCTCAGTTCACAAGCTCTGCTCGACAGTACACTGTACGTGTTCATCGGCCAGCACTGACTGCTAAGGGAAACCACATCTAGCTGTTATTCACTTACAATCTCTCCCCGAAGTCTAGTGTCAGTAATGGGCCACGGATCAATGGAGGTCACAACCCCACCAGTGGGTCTCTCCCCCCAGGTTGTCTCAGAGCTGAAGGAAGGAACCAGCTGTGCTCAGACTCCCTCCAGCAGGGCCCGAGCACGCCACAGGAGAGCTGTTAGTACTGATGACTGGCTAGATCTGTTTTAAGGAGAAAAATCCCTTTAGGGGACTGTGCGTGTTGATAGTAAGCAGTGTTTTTTTCACACTGTACAATTGTAAGGCTTGGGGTGTTTAAGGTATCGTGAGGATATGACGTTTGTATATTCAACCTGACATTTATTTCTTACATAATGGCTGGACAGTATGTACTAATTTAATTTAGTTCTGAAAGTCCTTAATTAATCTGAAATGAAGTTGATACAAAGGAATGTTCTTTAAGACTTTCTTTATTTTTCCTGATCTCCCAGCAGAGACCTCCTCTTTGTTTCCACCCTGATCTTGTGCCCTGTGATGCGTTTGTGTAACATTGAACCCTCTGCATTGTGCGGTCAGGGGTTGGGTTAAGACTCTTCTCTGTAGTTACTCTCTCTGGATTAACAGTGGTTCTGCTTCCCTGCCTCCATCACCCTCCACTCCATTTTCATTTGGACCCCCCCTCCACACTCATTTTCTCCCCTTCTCCGTATGCATAAATGAGATTTGTCTAGACGGGCGCTGGAACACAGGCTCTGCAACCACAGGCCTCTGCATAACAAGCTCGTTATGCAAACGTGTCTGATTGGATGGCGCTGTTCCATTGGCTGCTGCTGCTATAGAGTGAGGGGGAGGGGGGAGAGAGAGAGAGAGAGAGCTCCAGACTGCACAGTTTGGTCACCATAGCAACACAGACGGACTGGCGGTGGGGTTGGCAGGCGCTGCGGCAACATGATCCTTTCCTCTGCGCCGCAGAGCAAGACGCCTGTGAGTCTCTCCATGGATCCACACAGGCCTACTGTGCAACGTTCATGCACGCACACACAAACACACGCACAAGGGTGCATGCACCCACGCATACAACCCAATGCCAGTGCTCACTCACACACTCCATCTATAAACGTTCAACTGCGTAGCCTTACAGATGTTGCCATAGCAAGGCCATGGAGACAATACATAGAGACAATATATGCCTTAGTCTTATTGACTGGCTAGGAGGGGGAGATGTGATTGGCTGGACTTCTGAAGGTGTATGTTGCTTTGTTATTGCTGTTCTCTATGTAAGCAGAAGGTTTAGAGGTGAATGTGCCTCTGATCATGCCATCTATGGAGCTCTCAACAAGCTGGGAGCTAGATATTAACTCAGTTGATTAAATGTTAATTGTTATCCAGATGGTATGGGGGTGGAGGAGTAGGAGGTCAAGTCAAGAAATGATTCATGTTTTTTGGATGTATGCTCTTTCTCCCTATTTCCTCTTCAAATATGAAGACTGTGCTAGTGATATTTGCTGACTCATTGTCTGTGTATAAAATGTCTCCTGATTGATTGACAGACAGAGGGGGTGGGATTGTATACTGTAAACAGTGTGTGTGTGTGTGTGTGTGTGTCAGGGAGGAGGAGGTGGCGGAATAGGAGTTGGTGGCAATGACCCAGAGGAGCAGGCCTCAGAGCGGGAGGATGACCATCCACTGCAACGTCCAGAGATTGGCTCAGAGAGCGAGAGCAGCACCTACGCCCCCGCCCCCACCACAAAGAAGAAGAAGAAGAAACCAAAGGAGAAGAAAGAGAAGAAACCCAAACGGAAGAAGAGAGAAGAGGAGGAGGAGGAGGATGACGATGATGATGACGACGACGATGATGATGATGATGAAAATAATAAGGTACATTAAGCGTGTCTCTGTTAAACCATCTGTCTAGTTTGACCTGTATTTGTTGTTGTCATAGACTGGACTCGCACTTGTGTTGTTCTGCCCCAGGAGCCCAAGTCATCCAGCCAGCTGATGCAGGAGTGGGGTCTGGAAGATGTGCAGTATGGCTTCACAGAGGAGGACTATACAACCCTCACCAACTACAAGGCTTTCAGCCAGTTCCTCAGGTACTCAACATGTAGGGTCGTCATTTATTGCTTGTCTTGGATCTATGGATGGTCTATGGATGGCTGTCATGTCTGTGTTGTTAGTTGTTACTTGAAGCTATCCTAATTAAAACTGCACAGAGAAACTGGAGCAGTGTGTTGAACATTTGACCTTTTTTTGGGGGGGGGGGCTTGAATGACAGCCTGGAGGTTCAGAGACTGAATGTATTGACTCGATATCTTAGAGGCCACTGTGCCAAACCACAAGACATTGGCTGACAAATCACAAGCATGCCATGCACACAACACAGAGGCGATGTTACACAGAGAGGACGTCACACAGATGGGTCACCACTAGTACTGAGGAATAAAGATACAGGTCACTCTAGTGCAGGTTGTTATATAATTAACTGAGAAAATAACAAGGTAAGACAACAGTGTTCTTTCCCTATTCTCAGGCCACTTATTGCCAAGAAGAACCCTAAGATCCCCATGTCAAAGATGATGACAGTGTTAGGGTCCAAGTGGCGTGAGTTCAGCGCCAACAACCCCTTCAAAGGCACCTCCGCAACTGCTGTGGCTGCCGCGGTGGCTGCTGCCGTGGAAACGGTCACTGTGGCCTCGCCCATCTCTGTCAAAGAGGTGACTACCCTACCAAGCTCTCAGCCTGGGCCAATCAGAAAAGCCAAAACCAAAGATGGAAAGGGTAAGGGCTGTCAATCAAGCATGCGGTATATCAGAATGTATAGAGATATAGTAATAAAGTACCCTCTATACCTCTCTGGTCTGTGCCTGACCTTGTTGTCCTATAGGGCCTGGGGTAAGACGGAAGACAAAGACTGTAAAGGAGGTGAAGAAGAAAAGTAAAGGGAAGAAGACCAAATCAAAGAAGAAAGCATCCTCGGTTGGGTTTGGAGCGGCACACGTCTCCTTTCTTACCTTCAGTCACATTACTATGACTTAGAATAGATACAGTAGGTTGTTGTTCCCAAACTCTAGTATGGATGAGGTATGTGCTTATTGTGTTAGTTATGAAGTTGCTGATTGACTGTGAGGTTGTGAATGACTCCGTGTCTGTTGGCAGAGTGAAGAGGACTTTGGGCTGGAGGAGTCGGACTTTGATGATGTCAGCATCCACAGTGCCTCAGTGCGCTCTGATACCTCGGGGAATGCCAAGAAGAAAGCCCGGAAGGGTCGGAAAAAAAGGAAAAGTATGCTGTGTCTTATCTACACTAACTAGTTCTACTAGCTTATATCCTCCCTTCTTTCCATAACCCTCATAACCCAATGACTGTTACTGCTGTGTGTGTAGACACAGACTACATTGACTTGTATCTGAGTTTCCTGTCTTGTGTGCAGGAGAGGATGGGGACGGCTATGAGACAGACCACCAGGACTACTGTGAGGTGTGCCAGCAGGGAGGGGAGATCATCCTGTGTGACACCTGTCCCAAAGCTTACCACCTGGTGTGTCTGGACCCCGAGCTGGAGAAGGCCCCCGAGGGCAAGTGGAGCTGCCCCCACTGTGTGAGTAGTACACCTTAACCTTGACTGTCACTAAACACAACAGCAGTACATCATCCCTATCACATTATGACAGAAGTGCATTGTTACAACAAAGTACATTATCACTATCCCTCATCTGTGCATTCAGGAGAAGGAGGGCATCCAGTGGGAGGCCAAAGATGATGATGATGATGAGGAGGAGGAGGTTGCGGTTGAGGAAGAGGATGACCACCTGGAGTTCTGCAGAGTGTGTAAAGATGGAGGGGAGTTGCTGTGCTGTGACACCTGCCCCTCCTCCTATCATATCCACTGCCTCAACCCTCCCCTGCCTGAGATACCCAATGGGGAGTGGCTGTGCCCAAGGTGCATGGTGAGTGGCAAGTTATCCCACCAATCAGTGTTCAGTCAGTGTCACATGCTCCACAATGGTCCAGTTAATGAACCATGTTATTTGTGAGAATGCACGTTGCTCTCCATTAATAAAATAGACTGCTGGAAACAAAATGGAAAGTGTCACTCTGTGCAGGCTCCCAAGAGAGAACAGAGATAGACTAATGAGGATAATACCATTCTGTCTCACATAACTCTCTTTCCCCCTCTAGTGCCCACCTCTGAAGGGGAAGGTACAGAGGATTCTCCACTGGACTTGGGGGGATCCCCCCTTACCCACTGAGGTGCTCCCTGGCCCTGATGGAGAGATGGTGGACCCGCTGGTCAAGCCCCCCCTGAAGGGCCATCCGGAGAGGGAACTGTTTGTCAAGTGGGCTGGTCTCTCCTACTGGCACTGCTCCTGGGTCAGCGAACTACAGGTGAGACTATAATCTGTCTGTTTGTCTGACTGCTGCTGACTGCTGGGGGTTTGTCAGAGTTATCACAGTGTTTGAAAGTCAGCCATGTTCAAATATAGTGGCTTACAAGCAGGGCCGTGCGCAGGTGCTCCAATTCTTTTTTTAAAGGACACTCCCCTTGAAAAATAAATCATCGACTTTCATAATTCATATCTAGAAATTCATAACAGGCCTACTAACTGCCTCTGTAACGAATGTTTTCATTTTTTATCGTATGGTTATTTATTTCTCAAACAACACACTCACTCATCACAATTTTTAAGCAAGCTAGTTAGAGTGAAGAGGAAATTATAGTCCTGAAAAAGCTTTCCAGTTTCACTGACCTACCCAATGATGTACAGCTCACTCACTGGCGATGGCCGATGCGCTCGTGCCAAAAGCCTACCTCCCTCTTGTTTTACTTTTTAAAACAATGCTCGCTCAAAATACCTATTTGGAAGTTGATAAAATATGTTCGTAGCCTACAGCAGAAAGATTTCTCTTTTCAGCAGGAGCCATTTGCTTTCCAACCTGTTATTCTGCAATTTTATTTGAAATATTGCAAAAGGACTGTTTTGTCTGCTTGCTGTTAGCTGTACGCTACACATTGTTCTTGGGCTACACACAATCCAAAGCTTTAAAAAAACTAAGCTATTGTTCCCTCTGCTACCTCACTGCAAGCAGTATTAATGCACCAGGTCTGGAACCAATAGGACCCTGAACAGCTTCTACCCCCAAGCCATATGACTTCTAAACAAGACTGCTAAATAGCTAATCAAATGGCTAGCCATGTTATTGTCTGCTCCCCGTATTCTCTATAGCGATGTTATTTTCTACTCCCTGTATCCTGTATAGACATGTTATTGTCTGCTCCCCGTATTCTCTATAGCCATGTTATTTTCTACTCCCTGTATACTGTATAGACATGTTATTGTCTGCTCCCCGTATTCTCTATAGCCATGTTATTTTCTACTCCCTGTATCCTGTATAGACATGTTATTGTCTGCTCCCCGTATTCTCTATAGCCATGTTATTGTCTGCTCCCTATATTCTCTATAGCCATGTTATTTTCTACTCCCTGTATCCTGTATAGACATGTTATTGTCTGCTCCCCGTATTCTCTATAGCCATGTTATTTTCTACTCCCTGTATTCTCTATAGCCATGTTATTGTCTGCTCCCTGTATTCTCTATAGCCATGTTATTGTCTACTCCCTGTATTCTCTATAGACATGTTATTGTCTGCTCCCCGTATTCTCTATAGCGATGTTATTTTCTACTCCCTGTATTCTCTATAGACATGTTATTGTCTACTCCCTGTATTCTATATAGCCATGTTATTTTCTACTCCCTGTATACTGTATAGACATGTTATTGTCTGCTCCCTGTATACTGTATAGACATGTTATTTTCTACTCCCTGTATACTGTATAGACATGTTATTTTCTACTCCCTGTATACTGTATAGACATGTTATTTTCTACTCCCTGTATACTGTATAGACATGTTATTTTCTACTCCCTGTATACTGTATAGACATGTTATTTTCTACTCCCTGTATACTGTATAGACATGTTATTTTCTACTCCCTGTATACTGTATAGACATGTTATTGTCTGCTCCCTGTATTCTCTATAGCCATGTTATTTTCTACTCCCTGTATCCTGTATAGACATGTTATTGTCTGCTCCCCGTATTCTCTATAGCCATGTTATTTTCTACTCCCTGTATTCTCTATAGCCATGTTATTGTCTGCTCCCTGTATTCTCTATAGCCATGTTATTGTCTACTCCCTGTATTCTCTATAGACATGTTATTGTCTGCTCCCTGTATTCTCTATAGCGATGTTATTTTCTACTCCCTGTATACTGTATAGACATGTTATTTTCTACTCCCTGTATACTGTATAGACATGTTATTGTCTGCTCCCTGTATACTGTATAGACATGTTATTTTCTACTCCCTGTATACTGTATAGACATGTTATTTTCTACTCCCTGTATACTGTATAGACATGTTATTGTCTGCTCCCTGTATACTGTATAGACATGTTATTTTCTACTCCCTGTATACTGTATAGACATGTTATTTTCTACTCCCTGTATACTGTATAGACATGTTATTTTCTACTCCCTGTATACTGTATAGACATGTTATTTTCTACTCCCTGTATACTGTATAGACATGTTATTTTATACTCCCTGTATACTGTATAGACATGTTATTTTCTACTCCCTGTATACTGTATAGACATGTTATTTTCTACTCCCTGTATCCTGTATAGACATGTTATTTTCTACTCCCTGTATACTGTATAGACATGTTATTTTCTACTCCCTGTATACTGTATAGACATGTTATTTTCTACTCCCTGTATACTGTATAGACATGTTATTTTCTACTCCCTGTATACTGTATAGACATGTTATTTTCTACTCCCTGTATTCTCTATAGACATGTTATTTTCTACTCCCTGTATACTGTATAGACATGTTATTTTCTACTCCCTGTATACTGTATAGACATGTTATTTTCTACTCCCTGTATACTGTATAGACATGTTATTTTCTACTCCCTGTATACTGTATAGACATGTTATTTTCTACTCCCTGTATACTGTATAGACATGTTATTTTCTACTCCCTGTATACTGTATAGACATGTTATTTTCTACTCCCTGTATACTGTATAGACATGTTATTTTCTACTCCCTGTATACTGTATAGACATGTTATTTTCTACTCCCTGTATCCTGTATAGACATGTTATTTTCTACTCCCTGTATACTGTATAGACATGTTATTTTCTACTCCCTGTATACTGTATAGACATGTTATTTTCTACTCCCTGTATACTGTATAGACATGTTATTTTCTACTCCCTGTATACTGTATAGACATGTTATTTTCTACTCCCTGTATACTGTATAGACATGTTATTTTCTACTCCCTGTATACTGTATAGACATGTTATTTTCTACTCCCTGTATACTGTATAGACATGTTATTTTCTACTCCCTGTATACTGTATAGACATGTTATTTTCTACTCCCTGTATACTGTATAGACATGTTATTGTCTGCTCCCTGTATTCTCTATAGCCATGTTATTTTCTACTCCCTGTATCCTGTATAGACATGTTATTGTCTGCTCCCCGTATTCTCTATAGCCATGTTATTTTCTACTCCCTGTATTCTCTATAGCCATGTTATTGTCTGCTCCCTGTATTCTCTATAGCCATGTTATTGTCTACTCCCTGTATTCTCTATAGACATGTTATTGTCTGCTCCCCGTATTCTCTATAGCGATGTTATTTTCTACTCCCTGTATTCTCTATAGACATGTTATTGTCTGCTCCCTGTATTCTCTATAGCGATGTTATTTTCTACTCCCTGTATACTGTATAGACATGTTATTTTCTACTCCCTGTATACTGTATAGACATGTTATTGTCTGCTCCCTGTATACTGTATAGACATGTTATTTTCTACTCCCTGTATACTGTATAGACATGTTATTTTCTACTCCCTGTATACTGTATAGACATGTTATTGTCTGCTCCCTGTATACTGTATAGACATGTTATTTTCTACTCCCTGTATACTGTATAGACATGTTATTTTCTACTCCCTGTATACTGTATAGACATGCTATTTTCTACTCCCTGTATACTGTATAGACATGTTATTTTCTACTCCCTGTATACTGTATAGACATGTTATTTTCTACTCCCTGTATACTGTATAGACATGTTATTTTCTACTCCCTGTATACTGTATAGACATGTTATTTTATACTCCCTGTATCCTGTATAGACATGTTATTTTCTACTCCCTGTATACTGTATAGACATGTTATTTTCTACTCCCTGTATACTGTATAGACATGTTATTTTCTACTCCCTGTATACTGTGTAGACATGTTATTTTCTACTCCCTGTATACTGTATAGACATGTTATTTTCTACTCCCTGTATTCTCTATAGACATGTTATTTTCTACTCCCTGTATACTGTATAGACATGTTATTTTCTACTCCCTGTATACTGTATAGACATGTTATTTTCTACTCCCTGTATACTGTATAGACATGTTATTTTCTACTCCCTGTATACTGTATAGACATGTTATTTTCTACTCCCTGTATACTGTATAGACATGTTATTTTCTACTCCCTGTATACTGTATAGACATGTTATTTTCTACTCCCTGTATACTGTATAGACATGTTATTTTCTACTCCCTGTATACTGTATAGACATGTTATTTTCTACTCCCTGTATACTGTATAGACATGTTATTTTCTACTCCCTGTATACTGTATAGACATGTTATTTTCTACTCCCTGTATACTGTATAGACATGTTATTTTCTACTCCCTGTATACTGTATAGACATGTTATTTTCTACTCCCTGTATACTGTATAGACATGTTATTTTCTACTCCCTGTATACTGTATAGACATGTTATTTTCTACTCCCTGTATACTGTATAGACATGTTATTTTCTACTCCCTGTATACTGTATAGACATGTTATTTTCTACTCCCTGTATACTGTATAGACATGTTATTTTCTACTCCCTGTATACTGTATAGACATGTTATTTTCTACTCCCTGTATACTGTATAGACATGTTATTTCCTACTCATTATTTTCCATTATTATAATATCTTATCTTTAACTGTGCATTGTTGGAAAAGGACTCATAAGTAAGCACTTCACTGTTAGTCTACACCTGTTGTCTACAAATCATGTGACAAATAATATTTGATTTGATTTGACATTTTAGGCCTACTCATGATGTAGTAGACTATTCAGAATTATTTATTCTCTTTCTGATCAGGAAATAAATGAAGTGCTGCACCTAGGCTATCAGACAATCAAACCAAATATTGATGATGTAAATCAGGTGTTATCAAGTGTTATGCTGCTGTGGCAGTACTGTTGATATTTACACTAAGTAGCTTGCTACTCACACTCAACCTGTGACTGCATTTCAAGCCATGCATGTTTGGATACCGGGCGTGCGCAATCTCCGTACAGGCAAGGGTGGGGGGTGGTGAACTTGGGGGCAGTGGGTTCAGAACAACAACAACAAAAACAGTATACAAATGTTTTTATAATTATACCACCACTGTTTGTGGACTTGCCTGCTTACAAGACAACACGTCACAGCACATTGCCACAAATATGACAAGAATATGGAAGGCAACTTCATGTCATACTTTTTCCGCAGCATTGTTGGTTAAGCCATGCCCTTGTCTCTGGTGTGTGCAGTTAGAGCTGTACCATGCGGTGATGTACCGTAACTACCAGCGGAAGAACGACATGGACGAGCCCCCTCCGTACGACTACGGCTCTGGGGAGGAGGAGCTGAACAACGAGAAGAGGAAGAGTAAAGACCTGCAGTATGCTGCCATGGAGGAGAGATTCTACCGCTACGGCATCAAGCCAGAGTGGATGGTCATCCACAGGATCATCAACCACAGGTGCTCACTTCATACACACACTGTCCTCTCCCTATAGGGACTTTCTCTCACCCAGACTCACACTCACCACTTTATATACAATGGAGTAAAGACAGTCATATCTACAGCATCATAAAACATATTTGTCCCAGGTTTGAAATGTGTACAAGTAATTGTCTTTGTATTCTGAGGTTCAATCCAAAAGCTCACAGAGTTTTGACTGTCATTGTTCCTTGCGTTCCCTGCAGTTATGATAAGGATGGAGATGTGCACTACATGATCAAGTGGAGAGACCTGCCCTATGACCAGTGCACCTGGGAGGTGGATGACTTTGACGTCCCTGAGTATCACCACAGCAAACACTCCTACTGGGACCACAGGTCAGCTCAGATCTCACACTTTGTTTTATCTCTCTCTCTCTGTCGCTCTCTCTGTCTCTATCTTTCTTTCCCTCTGTGTCTCGCTCTCCCTCTCTCTCTGTCTCTCTCTTTCCCTCTGTGTCTCTGTCTCGCTCTCTCTTTTTCCCTGTGTCTCTCTATCCCTCTCTCTGTGTCTCTGTCTCGCTCTCCCTCTCTCTCTCTCTCTCTTTCCCTCTGTGTCTGTCTCGCTCTCTCTTTTTCCCTCTGTCTCTCTATCCCTCTCTCTGTGTCTCTGTCTCGCTCTCCCTCTCTGTGTCTCTCTCGCTCTCTCTAGTACACACACAAGCATATTTGTTTCACATGATTTCACATCCTGAGTTGACTATTTGTTAATGTCTACTGTGATTTGACAGGGAGCAGATGATTGGTGATGACCAGCACCCCTTAGTGGTGAGAAAGGGAAAGAAGGGTAAAGATGAGGAGAAGAGGAGGGAGAGAGAAATCCCCCCTGATGCCCCAATTATAGATGTGAGTGGCCATCATTACTAGGGACTAAAACATACAGTCCTATTAGGTTAACAATCAACTGATATACCTCTGGTTGTTCTCTCTCTGTCACTAGCCTACCATCAAGTTTGAACATCAACCATGGTACATCAATGCCACTGGGGGCACCCTGCATCCGTACCAGTTGGAGGGTCTGAACTGGTTACGGTTCTCCTGGGCACAGGGCACAGACACTATCCTGGCAGACGAGATGGGCCTGGGCAAGACTGTCCAGACCATTGTCTTCCTCTACTCACTCTACAAGGAGGTGGGTGAGGAGGACAGGCTCATACAGAACAGGGGTCTATTTGTTTGGTATTAATGTTCTATGACGTTATTAAAGGACACGTTTTCTTTTTTACAACCAAATGTCTATTTTTGATGTAAATAACATTTTATAGAAGGGTCCAGACACCTTTTTCTATAACATACCATTTTCATCAAAAATAGACATTTGGTTGTATAAACGAAAACTTCTCCTTTGGGTAAATACAACACAATAGAATCAGTACTGTTTAAAGTAGTACAATTTATGTTGCATATATTGTCAAATAGTATCTTTAGTCATGACTGAAACATGCCCCCCCCCCTTCAGGGTCACTCCAAAGGGCCATACCTGGTCAGTGCCCCCCTGTCCACCATCATCAACTGGGAGAGGGAGTTTGAGATGTGGGCCCCAGACTTCTATGTGGTCACTTACACTGGGGACAAAGATAGCCGAGCGGTCATCAGGGAGAACGAGTTCACTTTTGAGGACAGTACAGTCAAGACAGGCCGCAAGGTCTTCCGTATGAAGGTATCCCCATGAACTACAGTTACAATGTATTAAATCTCAGTGAACATCGACAAGCGTGTAATTTACATTGAAAGGAGAGTGGTTGTCATATCTAGAATCTCTATTTTGGTCTTGACAGAAAGATAGTGCCATCAAGTTCCATGTGTTGTTGACATCATATGAGCTGATTACCATTGATCAGACCATTCTGGGCTCCATTAACTGGGCCTGTCTGGTGGTGGACGAGGCCCACAGACTGAAGAACAACCAATCAAAGGTAACCCACCTCAAATTAAACCAATGCGTTCAACAAATTGATGGAATTGGTCATTATTGTATTTGTCACTGGTAAATTGTCTAATAGTCCGTTTCTTAAGATCTAAATTCTGATTTCTTTACAATCTATTATCAATATATTATCCATCTCCTCCCTTTCAACTTCATCAACCTCGTATATAATTATTACTCAACTCTATTTGTGGCTTGGTTGAGCCTCTAATGTCTCTTGTCACTGTACCTTAGTTTTTCAGAATCCTCAACGGTTATAAGATCTACTATAAGCTGCTACTGACTGGCACTCCTCTGCAGAACAACCTGGAGGAGCTGTTTCACCTGCTCAACTTCCTCACCCCAGAGAGATTTAAGTAAGAGCTGTACTGTACCCCCCACTGGGGCCCCTCCATTAGCCTGGCAGTCTGCCTATGGGGCCTGCTATCTGCTGCTGTAGCAGAGCGTAAAGAGCTACTGCTTAGGGAGATGCAATGGTGACCACAGGGTCCTCCTTACAGTACTGCCTGAAGCCAAGGCTTCCATTGCTCATTTTAACATCGACTGTACCATCTTTAAAAGGTAAACTGTTTTGCTGTGTCTGTGCTCTCTCTTTCGGCAGTAACCTGGAGGGCTTTCTGGAAGAGTTTGCAGACATCTCCAAGGAGGACCAGATCAAGAAGCTGCATGACCTGCTGGGCCCACACATGCTCAGGAGACTGAAGGCTGATGTCTTCAAGAACATGCCTTCCAAGACAGAGCTCATTGTACGAGTGGAGCTCAGCCCCATGCAGAAGTTAGTTAGTCCTCTTCTAGTACTTTTCTATTGGACCTCCCATTGTTGTATAAAACCTCTTCTGAGTTGTACCCCCAGGCTTAATCCGCCTCTCACCTTTTGACCTCTGACTAACAGGAAGTACTACAAGTTCATCCTGACGCGGAACTTTGAGGCGCTCAACTCCAAGGGCGGGGGCAACCAGGTGTCCCTTCTCAACATCATGATGGACCTAAAGAAGTGTTGCAACCACCCCTACCTGTTCCCAGTGGCAGCCATGGTGAGGGAGGAGGGAGGGGAGAGGGAGTGATGAGGAGGAGAGAGGGCAAAGGGAAGTTATGTTTTGTAGAAGTTTATAGGTTGCCAACATGCAGGTATTTGTGTTTATCAGTGAGAGTTGACTGTCTGTGTGTGAGGTGCTGTGCTTTCTCATTGGGTTATTTGCTCTTTGTGTAAATGCAGGAGGCGCCAGTGTTACCCAATGGCTCTTATGATGGGAACCAGCTGGTCAAGTCCTCAGGCAAACTCACCCTGCTCCAGAAGATGCTGAAGAAACTCAAAGATGAAGGACACAGAGTTCTCATCTTCTCGCAGATGACTAAGATGCTGGATCTGCTTGAGGACTTTCTGGAATACGAGGGCTACAAATATGAACGCATCGATGGAGGCATCACAGGGGGGCTACGACAGGAGGCTATCGACCGCTTCAATGGTGAGTTACGCTGCTGTTCTGTCTTTGTCCAGCAGGGAGCAGCACAGACAGCACTTATACTCACACACTTGCGTACACACTCCATGACTGTGTGACTTAATTTCTACTGCAGCACCGGGCGCACAGCAGTTCTGCTTCCTGCTCTCCACCCGAGCTGGAGGCCTGGGCATCAACCTAGCCACGGCAGACACCGTCATCATCTACGACTCAGACTGGAACCCTCACAACGATATCCAGGTACTGTGGGACATGGTACACACTAAGACAGTCTATATAATAAACTGTCGTCTGTATGCATTAGAACCCTCACAGAGTTGTGAATAGTCTCTTTCCATTTCTCTTCCTCCTTGACACGCTGTTCTGTTTCTGTCTCTGTCTCTGCTCCTCTCACTCTCCCTCCCTCCATCTCTCTGCTGCAGGCATTCAGCAGGGCCCACCGTATAGGTCAGAACAAGAAGGTGATGATCTATCGCTTTGTGACACGGGCCAGCGTGGAGGAGCGTATCACCCAGGTGGCCAAGAGGAAGATGATGTTGACCCACCTTGTGGTGAGGCCCGGCCTGGGCTCCAAAACCGGCTCCATGTCCAAACAGGAGCTGGACGACATCCTCAAGTTTGGCACTGAGGAGCTCTTCAAGGATGAGATGGAGGCGGCCGCTCGGGCCATGGGTTCCCACCAGAAACTGTGTAAGTCTAATGATGCGCGTACTGACTACACTGACTACAATGTGTCACAACTATAATTCATTTCTGTATGAAAAAGTCAAACCTGTTTTGCCAGGGACATATTGTAGTTTTTAACTGATTTGAACAAGATGTAAGTCTGTCTTCCTCTGACACAGTATATTGTGAATCGTGTGTTTACTCCAGGGGACATAAAGGATGGAGATGAGGGCAGTGTCATTCACTATGATGACAATGCCATCTCCAAGCTGCTGGACCGTAGCCAGAATGCCACGGAGGACACTGAGATCCAGAACATGAACGAATACCTCAGCTCCTTCAAGGTGGCCCAGTATGTGGTCAAAGACGAGGACGCGGAGGTAAGGACACACACACTCAGTCAGCATTGGAGGTGTCTATGTCTAGGAGTGGCTCTGTTATGTATTCTCACAGTGTGTGTATGTGTTTTCAGACGTCTCTCTTCATTGTATTCTCACTTTAATCAGTAGTAGCTAAGGTAACCACTTTGTTTACCCAGTAGTATCCTTGTTTCCTTGTTCACTATTCTCACTGTGTGTGTGTTCCTGTGTGTGTCTGTGGGTGTGCGTGTGTTCAGGAGGAGCCCCAGCGGGAGATCATTAAGCAGGAGGAGAATGTGGATCCAGACTACTGGGAGAAGCTGCTGAGGCACCACTATGAGCAGCAGCAGGAGGACCTGGCCCGTAACCTGGGCAAAGGCAAACGCATCCGCAAGCAGGTCAACTACAACGACACGTCTCAGGAGGACCAAGGTTTGCCCCATACTGTACTGTACACTCTGGCCTGCATTTCTCTTCTGCTTTAACAGGAACTATATGCTTATTCCCCCTCCTAGGGAAAAGTTTAGTGAACTAAGCATCCCTCTAGATATACCTCTGGTAACACGAGTGGCACACTATACCTCTTTTTGGTTATGTGTGTATAACTATAGCAGCTTGCTTGAAAATAGTGACACATTTAGAAGCTGTATTGCTTTATATTGTTTTAGCTTTACAGTATGTGTTGAGGTGCTCTTTAACACGATCCCCATAGTTCAACAATAGGTATTTGAGACTGAAGGGGAACTGTTTTAAAACCCATCTAAAGCAAAAGCACACTCAGAGACGAAGTGTTGATGAAGAGCACAGTCCACCAGTGTAGTGGCTGGGAGGACCGAGCAGACAGAGGCTCTGCTGCTAGTCGGTAGTAGTCAGTAGAGGATGCCTGCCCCCTAGTGGAGTAGTGTGCATGCCCACTGTAGTGGTCTGCAGTGCCAGCCCCCCCCCCCCCCCCCCCCCCCCTAGTGGGCCCCTGCAGAAGTGAATGCACTGTGCTGTTTCTCTCTGATCTGATCTGTGGCTCAGAGTGGCAGGATGATCTTTCAGACAATCATTCCGAGTACTCCGTGGGGTCCGAGGACGAGGACGAAGATTTCGAGGAGAGGCCGGAAGGTGGGTGTCAATGAGACCTGCGTAATCACTACGTTATAGATTACTCGCTCAGTGCCAGCTCTGCTCTGTGTAGATGGGCCTGGAACCTATCATTGGTAAGATGTTACTGAGGCACCTGTCTGATGGTGGGGGCGTTTCTCTGTAGGTGGGCGCAGGCACTCTCGCAGACAGCTGAAGAGTGACAGGGACAAACCTCTGCCACCCCTGCTGGCACGCGTAGGGGGCAACATCGAGGTAAGGAAGGAAGCACTCTGGTTTATTTTAGTAGACAACGTGTGTGCGTGTTGATTTGACTAGTGGGTATAATGCCCTGTGCCAGGTGCTGGGGTTCAACACCCGTCAGCGGAAGGCCTTCCTCAATGCTATCATGCGCTGGGGCATGCCTCCTCAGGACGCCTTCAACTCTCACTGGCTGGTCAGAGACCTGAGAGGGAAGAGTGAGAAAGAGTTCAGGTATTTAAAGCTCATCTTGTATTCAGGAGTATTTTAACTGGGATTCAACGGCATCTCAACAGTCTCTACTGTTCACCATTACGTCCCATTCAAATGCATACCCGTCTGTGTACGATGTCTCCCTGTCTCTCTAGGGCCTATGTGTCCCTGTTCATGAGACATCTTTGTGAGCCGGGGGCAGACGGAGCGGAGACCTTTGCAGACGGTGTCCCACGAGAGGGGCTGTCCCGCCAACATGTCCTCACCAGGATCGGAGTTATGTCTCTGGTCAGGAAAAAGGTACACATCAACCAATCACATAAATTAAACCCAGCAGAAAACAACTAGTTCCCCTCCTAACTGGGATGAGCAATGTTTAGATTTAGTAAGGCTGGTTCCCTGCCTTTAGCATATGGTTTTAGATAGCATGCCTTCAATACAAAGTCTAGAATGGTGGAGAAACCCAGTGTCCTCTCATAGATTGTTAACTCATTGTTGTGTCTGTATCCAGGTCCAGGAGTTTGAGCATGTCAATGGAAAGTACAGCACTCCAGACCTGATCCCACTTGGACTAGAGTTGAAGAAACTGACTGAGAGTCTGTCCTCTGACCCCAACACCCCTGTCCCTGCCAGCCCTGCAGCCACACCCCAGCCTCCTGGCACTCCTGTCCCACCAGGTCAGAGTCACATTTGTTTTTTAGTTTTTTGCCAGGTTAATCTCATTGAGATAAACATTTTAAAAACTATTTTCCAAGAGAGACCTGGCCAAAATAGCAGCACACAGTTTCAGACATAATTACAACATAAAACACAAAGCACCACAGTTTAAAAACATGCATTTACACATTGAGCAGGCAATAAATATTTGGGAAGGTGTGGTGCATCTAAGGGTCAAAACATTCAGCCCCTCACTTTATTGTCCACCAGAGATTTGAGCCTAACTTTGAACTCATTCAAGAAGACCAGCTCCTGCAGTTTCATGTCCATTTGTAGCTTCTTGTAGTGTGTGTGTTTGTTTGTGTGTGTGTGTGTGTGTGTGTTTCACTTATGTTAGTTCATTAGATTTATTTAACAGGAAATGAGAGACAATGTTGGTGATTGATTTGCTGTTTTTACAGAGAAGATGGACTCAACCTCAGGGCCTACTGAAGACAAGGAGACCACAGAATTAGAGTACAAGAAACTACCAGAACTGGAGGTCAGAGTTCACTCCTCTTCTTCTGAAATGTTCCTTAATTGCCCTGTCTCTTATCCTTCTTATCCCTCTATCTTTTACTGTCTTCATACTGTTATTTTCCCCTACATCTAATTGAATCGTTCTTATAATTCAAAACATATGCCACCTTCTAACTATCACCTTTTAATGTAAACTGACTCTCTGTCTCTCTCTCTCACTCTTTCTTTCTCCCCCATCTGTCTCTTCCTCTCCGTCTGTGATGGTTGTCTCTCCAGACTAATCTAAGTACAGAGTCATCTTCCCAGGTAGAGAAGACGGACAAGGCTGCTGACAGGGATGAGACAGTGAAGTGCAGCACAGAGGACAAACCAGTCTCCTCAGAGGAGAGTAGTGAAAGGACACCCTCCACACTTCCAGAGCCATTCACCAATCCTAAAGAGCCTCCATCCAAACAGACAGAGCTGTCGTCCAATCAAAGCTCACCAAAAGGTGAGTGGTGCATTACATGGTTATTATGATCCAATGAGATGTAAATGGTTAATGTATTGGCTTTGGTTTGTCCCACCTCATAAAAGTCAGTTGTGACATTTCTCTGTTTTGATTTGGCCATGGCCCCTAGCGGAGCCTTGTAGAGAGACAGAGAAGTCTTTAGATAAAGGAGACAGTGATCCTGCCCCAGCCAAACCTGAGGAAAAGGAACTGAAGCCAGGTAAATGCAGAACAAGAAAAACCTGAAAAAATTCTCACTCTTTGAGTAGCAAGAGTGAAAGACACATTACTGTATATTAGTGAGGTAACACCTTTTCCTGAGGGTGGAACTCAAAAATGGAATCTTGTCAATCCATTTACTTAGTTTTTTCAGACGAGCCCAAGAGCGAGGACATGCCAGTGCCCGAGGGCAGGCTTAATGGTGAGAAAGAAGCACAGGAGGAGACGGAGGACATCAGGAGGGAGGTGGAGAAGAACGGCTTCAAAATGAGGTTCATGTTCAACATCGCCGACGGAGGCTTCACAGGTGAGGGATGAGCAGGAGATACAGGTAGTATAATAATTTAATATATGCCATTTAGCAGACACTTGTATCCAAAGCACTTATTCGTGCATGTATTTTTTGTATGGGTGGCCCCAGCAGGAATCAAACCTACAATCCTGGTGTTACAAGCGCCATGCTCTACCAATTGAGCCATACAGGACAGCTAAGGTATAGGAAGGAACACTACATGTTTGGTCAGGTCTAATGTTTGTTAATCTCTGTCAGAGCTACACACCCTGTGGCAGAACGAGGAGCGGGCCGCTGTGTCATCTGGGAAGATGTATGACATCTGGCACCGTCGCCACGACTACTGGTTGCTGGCTGGCATCGTAACGTATCCTTCCTCTGCATCTTACAGAGCTGGTCAGAATTCACAGTGCACAGTAATTCACTTGTCTGGTCTCAGAGGAGCTGAAGTCTTAAAGCTATTTGTGATGTGAAGTTCTTTTATAATGTTTGTTTTCACTGATGGGGGAACCTCAGACATGGCTATGCCCGCTGGCAGGACATTCAGAACGACCCACGTTATGCCATCCTCAATGAGCCCTTCAAGACTGAGATGCACAAGGGGAACTACCTGGAGATGAAGAACAAGTTCCTGGCTCGCCGCTTTAAGGTGAGATGCTTCTTGCTGTCATAAAAACACATTTGTGAACATCCTGAATCTGAATAGTGGGCAAAACAACATTCAATATCTCTCTCTCTTTCTCTCTCTCTCTCTGTCTTTCTGTCTCTCTGTCTCTGTCTCTGTCTCCGTGTGTGCATGCTGGGAGCATTTTGTAGTTGAGAGGCCGTGTGGAGGGCTCTGTCCATACTTATTTTCTTGATTCTTTCCTTGGTCTTTTCTTTCATTTTTTTTTCCTATGGTGGAGGATTAAAGCACTGTTAGTTTAGTGGTATCCACTGTTAGTTTAGTGGTATCCACTGTTAGTTTAGTGGTATCCACTGTTAGTTTAGTGGTATCCACTGTTAGTTTAGTGGTATCCACTGTTAGTTTAGTGGTATCCACTGTTAGTTTAGTGGTATCCACTGTTAGTTTAGTGGTATCCACTGTTAGTTTAGTGGTATCCACTGTTAGTTTAGTGGTATCCACTGTTAGTTTAGTGGTATCCACTGTTAGTTTAGTGGTATCCACTGTTAGTTTAGTGGTATCCACTGTTAGTTTAGTGGTATCCACTGTTAGTTTAGTGGTATCCACTGTTAGTTTAGTGGTATCCACTGGGTTTTTTAAGTTAGGAAGGAAGAGGATAGCGTTTTAGGGGGCCATGGAATCGCAGGCCGCAGTGGCTGGACCTAGTCATGCTATAGATGGTGGTGTAGATGAGGCTGGGCCTAGTCATGCTATAGATGGTGGTGTAGATGAGGCTGGACCTAGTCATGCTATAGATGGTGGTGTAGATGAGGCTGGACCTAGTCATGCTATAGATGGTGGTGTAGATGAGGCTGGGCCTAGTCATGCTATAGATATTGGTGTAGATGAGGCTGGGCCTAGTCATGCTATAGATATTGGTGTAGATGAGGCTGGGCCTAGTCATGCTATAGATGGTGGTGTAGTTGAGGCTGGGCCTAGTCATGCTATAGATGGTGGTGTAGATGAGGCTGGGCCTAGTCATGCTATAGATGGTGGTGTAGTTGAGGCTGGGCCTAGTCATGCTATAGATATTGGTGTAGATGAGGCTGGGCCTAGTCATGCTATAGATGGTGGTGTGGATGAGGTTGGGCCTAGTCATGCTATAGATATTGGTGTAGATGAGGCTGGGCCTAGTCATGCTATAGATATTGGTGTAGATGAGGCTGGGCCTAGTCATGCTATAGATATTGGTGTAGATGAGGCTGGGCCTAGTCATGCTATAGATATTGGTGTAGATGAGGCTAGGCCTAGTCATGCTATAGATGGTGGTGTGGATGAGGCTGGTCCTAGTCATGACATGGATGGTGGTGTAGATGAGACTGGGTCTAGTCATGCTATAGATGGTGGTGTAGATGAGACTGGGTCTAGTCATGACATGGATGGTGGTGTAGATGAGGCTGGGTCTAGTCATGCTATAGATGGTGGTGTAGATGAGGCTGGGCCTAGTCATGCTATAGATGGTGGTGTAGTTGAGGCTGGGCCTAGTCATGCTATAGATATTGGTGTAGATGAGGCTGGGCCTAGTCATGCTATAGATATTGATATTGCAGCTAGAGAGAAAGGGCAGGTGGTCAGGATGGGAGATGGAGATGAGGATGGCGAGTCTGAGGAGGAGGACGATGAGGATGCTTTTTTTTCAGACTCCTCAATGGGTCCAGAGCTGAGAGGCAGGAGTACAGGTGTTGTTTCTGCAGGAGACACATAGTGATGTGCTGAATGAAGTCGATTGGGGCTCTGGTGGAAAGGGGCAAGTGTGCTGAGCCATGGAACAAATGTTAGTGCAGGGGTGGCAGTCTTTGCACCGTGCCTGGCCGTAAAAATGTGCTCCTCAAAGGAGGTGTGTAGGAGTAGTTTGTAGTAAAATCAAAAAAATGTGTCCTTATAAATGTGTATTGGCCTAACACAGGGAGAGAGTGTCTTAGACAGGAACTCTCACAGGTAGTGCCTGAGGAGACGCTGGTGGTTGGCGGGGACTGGAACTGTACGATGGATTATACAAAAGACTGAAATGGGGAGGAGGTGGATTCAGGCTCAGTGGGGGTGTTAATGGACATCATTAAGCAGTTTGACATAGTGGATGTTTGGAGAACTAAACATCCCAACACAAGATAGTATACATGGGGGAAGGTCTTTGGGGCTAGGGTGAGTGCAGCCCAACACAAGATCGTATACATGGGGGAAGGTCTTTGGGGCTAGGGTGAGTGCAGCCCAACACAAGATCGTATACATGGGGGAAGGTCTTTGGGGCTAGGGTGAGTGCAGCCCAACACAAGATAGTATACATGGGGGAAGGTCTTTGGGGCTAGGGTGAGTGCAGCCCAACACAAGATAGTATACATGGGGGAAGGTCTTTGGGGCTAGGGTGAGTGCAGCCCAACACAAGATCGTATACATGGGGGAAGGTCTTTGGGGCTAGGGTGAGTGCAGCCCAACACAAGATCGTATACATGGGGGAAGGTCTTTGGGGCTAGGGTGAGTGCAGCCCGATCGGTTTTACATGTCCAGGAATCAGAGTAATAGGCTGCTGGGCGCTACCATTCTCCCGGTAGGTTTTTCAGATCACCACATAACCATGGCTCGGCTGTCTGTTTCACCAGGGCATCGGCAGGGATCCTATTGGAAGTTTAATGTAAAGTTCTTACACTTTTTGCTCAGGCTTCCAGACTTTTTGGGAAAGATGGGGGCATCGAAGAGAGGAGTATCAGTCACTGAGTCAATGGTGGGATATTGGAAAAGTCAAAATTAGGCTTTTCTGTCAACAGGATACAGCTCTCTCATCCTCAGAGGCTAGGAGAGTACTGGGGGAACTTGAGCATAGTATCAGTGAAGTGGAGGTAGAGCTGGCGGGGCAAGGCAATGTAGGCCTTCAGGCTAATTTAGCTGAATTATGTAGGGACTTGGGCAGTTTACATAGGGACCTTAGTATAAAACCGTGGAGTTGTTTATGGCAGAACAGTGTGATCCTATGTGTGCTGAGGTTTTGTTTGCAGAACTCCCTAAGCTCTCTCTGGCACATAGGTATGAAATGGACATTCCCATGAACTGGCAGAGGCCATAACCCAAATGTCCCCCGGCCGTGCACTGGGGGTCGATGGACTCCCAGTACAGTTTTACAAAAAATTCTGGGGAATAATTGGACTGGACTTCTTTTGCTTGTTGCATGAGTGCATCGAAGTAGGAGAGTTGCCAATGATCTGTCGTCGGGCTGTTCTGACTCTCTATCCCAAAAAAGGGGACTTGTGTGAACTTGGGTGGCAGTGTAGTGGTTAGAGCGTTGGGCCAGTAACCGAAGGGTTGCTAGATTGAATCCCAGAGCTGACAAGGTAAAAATCTGTTGTTCTGCCCCTGAACAAGGCAGTTAACCCACTGTTCCTAGGCCGTCATTGTAAATAAGAATTTGTTCTTAACTGACTTGCCTAGTTAAATACAATTTGCAAAGGATTTTTAAAAAAGAACTGGAGACCTTGTTAGATTGTAACACTCTGAGCCTGGTGGCGTTTGAGGAGGGGGGGGGGGGGGGGTAAAGCCCTCTACAACCTCTGCATTAAGGTGAGGAACATTAGGAGCCAGGAGTGAAGGCACATCAGTGGCAGGGGGTATATGGGGCGGAGAGAATGGTGGGTCTTAGATGGAGGGGTCTCTGAACTTCCAGTACCTAAAAGGTCAGGGGACCACCAGTGGAGGGTTCTACGAGGAGCCCTGGACACTAACAGCTGGTTGGCACGGGTCGACCCGGGAGTCAGACAGGGGTGTGTCCTTTCTGTGTCATGAGTGAAACTGTGATTCATGTGTTTTCTATGTGCACCAGGTTAATGCCTTTAATGTCTCTGTTGGAATGTCTGTGTGAGAGGTTGGGAGTGGAGTTTACTGTCAGGATGTTTATAATGAGGAACAGGGTCAAAGGTGGGGGGATAACAGACCCTTTACTATTATTTAATGGGATGGTCTCTGCGTGTCTTAGGGTGGAATGTGAGTTCTATAAAATTATAAAAAGTGTGTAGATGTTTCAGGAGACGCAGTGGGGCAAAAAAGTATTTAGTCAGCCACCAATTGTGCAAGTTCTCCCACTTAAAAAGATGCGAGAGGCCTGTAATTTTCATCATAGGTACACTTCAACTATGACAGACAAAATGAGAAAAGAAAATCACATTGTAGGATTTTTAATGAATTTATTTGCAAATTATGGTGTAAAATAAGTATTTGGTCAATAACAAAAGTTTATCTCAATACTTTGTTATATACCCTTTGTTGGCAATGACAGAGGTCAAACGTTTTCTGTAAGTCTTCACAAGGTTTTCACACACTGTTGCTGGTATTTTGGCCCATTCCTCCATGCAGATCTCCTCTAGAGCAGTGATGTTCTCCCTCAAGATGAGTGACTAAATACTTTTTTTGCCCCACTGTATGTTGTGGGGGGGGGGGGGGGGGGGGTTGTCTGTACAGCTGGAGAAGATGGGTTTGATATACGGTTGTAGAAGCAGTGAGATTTGGTTAGTCCAATGTGTTGTTTTATATCGTGGGGTAGAGGGCAGTACAGGGGATATTCATTTTTTAAAGGGGGGGGGGGGGGGGGGGTTTAATAAAATGAAATGAGGATGTATTATTAAAGAAAGACAATGTCAAAAGTCTCTCTCTCTTTTAGCTGTTGGAGCAGGCTCTGGTGATAGAGGAGCAGTTAAGAAGGGCAGCGTACCTGAATATGACCCAGGACCCCAACCACCCGGCTATGGCCTTGAATACCCGCTTTGCTGAGGTGGAGTGTCTGGCTGAGTCCCACCAGCACCTGTCCAAGGAGTCTCTGGCCGGGAACAAGCCAGCCAACGCTGTGCTGCACAAAGGTCTGTCATCTCCCAGTGTGTACACAGCAGCAGGACTAAAACACTGTCTACAAACTCAAGATCTGGGTGAATAAAAATTAAGTATTGCATCAACTGTAGATAAGATTGGATACATTAGTGCATTCTTGTCATTGACGGTGTCTGTGTGTTCCAGTACTGAACCAGCTGGAGGAGCTGCTGAGTGATATGAAGGCAGATGTGACGCGGCTTCCCAACATGTTGTCCCGGATCCCCCCGGTGTCTGCCCGTCTGCAGATGTCTGAGAGGAGCATCCTCAGCCGCCTCACCAGCCGCGGCAACGAACCTCCGCCCCAACAGGTACTGTACAGGCATGGGCTCGGTTATGGTGATAGGTGGGTTAGGATTGGTACAATTAGGTTTAGTTAGGTTGGAGCAAGGTTAGGTTCAGGGTACTGTAGGTTTGGCTTGGTTTAGTTGGGGTGCTTTGGTTTGGTAAGTCATTTTGATTGATATCGTCATTGACAAGATGTGTAAATTGTGTTCTATACTCTACCTCCAGTCGTTCGGCCAGAGCTCATTTGCCTGTTCCCAGATGTACAGCACTGGTTTTGGGGGCAGCTTCCGGGGGCCTGCGGGAGGAGCCATGGTCAACTACAGCCAGATGCCCCTGGGACCCTACGTCAGTGGTAAGAGGCCTGTCTCTGCACGACTGTAGGTCTAACTGTAAGATGAGATGTTCCTTATCTGAACAGCCGAGGACAGAAACTGCAAGATAACTGAAAAAGAAGGAGCACTGTAAGATGAAATGCTGCTCTGTGTCCCTTTCTAATAATATGTTAGGGAATGAAAAGCTTAAAATGTTTTATGTGGGTCATTTATTTTTCTGGGCACCCTTTCTTTGGTATCCCTGTTTGATATCCCTTCACCCCCCTCCCCCCAAATTATTCCCCCCTGGGGCCCCCTCTTCTAGTGTCCAACGGCCCCCCACCCCCGTCCAGCCACCTGGACAAGAAGTCCTGCGACCCGCTGAGGGACGTCACCACCCCTGACCTCAAGTCAGGCAAGCCCAGTGATGTCATCTGTATTGAAGATTAGATCAGCTATCCCAAAATTGATCTGGAGTCAGCCAAGCCCAGGGATGTCAACTATTATATAAATGATTACAGAATCTTCACCCCCCCCCCCCCCCCCCCACCCCCTCCTCATCCTCCCCTCCTGTAAGAAGCTCTCTGTCTATGGATCAGAGGATAAACCTAGGAATAATACACAGATGTATTTATCTATCGTATGAATTGCACTTCTATCTTTCGAGGATTCTACAACATACTTCATGCAGTAGCTATTTGCTTTTATGACTTAGGTTGGTGAGTCAAGCAGAGGAACTGTCTATTAGGATGTGAGAGTCAAACGACCTCAGACGCCCGGCTTCTGCTAACTGACACGTGGAAGGGAAGTGATCTTATAGAATGACTGGAACCGCCCTGTCTGAAGGGGAAAGTATTGGCTACAGGAAGAGCTGCAAAAAGTGAAAGTACACATGGTGGATGAGCCGGTGGAGGTGCCAATGCTCCGGAGCTGCTGTAATGAGAATCATCTGTGTCTATTCATTGACTTTAGGCCTGGCTCTGCTCCTTCATTCTGGGTCTTTTTCTTCTGCGTTCATCTTTTGCCTATTCTTTGTGCATCGGGACCGACCTCTGCTGGAGCAGTGTGCTTTAGCTACGTACACATAGAAGGAAAATAGAACTATGAAGGCATAAGGCTCCCATCCTAGGATAATAGAGATCATAAGTGGGTGCTGATACGGCAGCCAATTCTCTCATTATGTTTACTACGTGTTTGTTTTTATAGTTTTATGGCAGAGCCTTGAGTTGGAACTTGTAAGAATAAGTGTGACTTTAAGGAAGTACAGCTACACTATGCCTCAACCCCTAAAGACTGCCATCTCCCGCCTCTGGAGAAAGGGATCCTAGTTACAGAGCTGCATTAGCTATTAATATACTAAGGGGTTCTCCCTTGTAATGTACATAGTTCAAGAGACTGCTGTTTATTTTGCCTTGCATTGTCATTGTGAATTTGACGCATACATGCATAAAACTGTAACAGGCTGGATTAGTGCAAAAAGTGAAGATCACATAGAAGTTACTAGCCTATTTCTGCAAATGTACATGTATTTCTTTAATATTTGAATGTGATTATTGGCCAACCTCCGGGGCCATGACTAGTGTGTGTTATAAACAGAATTTCCTCCTGTCTGTCATATGGTTGGGATGTCAAGCTAACTGTGTACTGGACATGGTGCTGGATGGGAGTAATTCTGTTGCCTTTAACACATACAAGTTATTGTGTTATAGTTCCCCAAAGCGCCTCCTTCCCTCCCTCTTCCATTGTGAGAAATTAAAAACTAAAAAGTGCTTATGACACTACGTCACCTTTTGGCCTAGGTTTCATGTTTTCCATGAAATGTGCGTTATTGTGTGTGCTTCTTTTTAAGGTAAAGTGTTATTTCAGAATGTACTGCTTTAGTGCCACTTAAAGAGGTCTGCTCACTCCATGGCCCTGATGGCTAATGTCCCAGATTGTATGCTTGATAATCTTATAAATGGGTGGAATTATTTCCATTGAGAACTGAGGGCAGTGGTTGAATAAGATAGCTAATTCAATCATCAATAAATAGAGTTGTTGATAGCCATCAAGGACCAAGGTTGGATAGCCATACAGTAAAAGTATCAAAAGCTGTTCTTGTTTTCTTGATGTTTTGTTTTATATGGGTTTCTTGGAAGGGAACTGTTTATTGCATTACATGTTGTGAGGACTAAACCGTATCAGAGCGACAGCATGGATTCACTTGACAATAATTTTTATTCCATCTGTCTGCTAATGTGATTGTCCAAAGTGAAACTACCTTTTAATATGTTCAATGAGACTTAATTTGTTGAGATTTTTCATGAATGTGTGTATTACATTTACTCATTGAAAACCTTAAAGGCCCCAGTGCAGTCAAAAACGTGAATAACCTGTGTTTTATATATATTTCCACACTATGAGGTTGGAATAATACTGTGAAAATGATGATAATGTCCTTTTAGTGTAAGAGCTGTTTGAAAAGACTGCTTGAAATTTCAACCTATTTTCATGGGACAGAGTTTTGGCCTGCCTGGTGACATCACCAGGTAAATTAGTTAACAGACCAATTAGAAAGAGAGCTCCTAACCGCTCAATAACAGCTCGTTTTCAGTTTACCCTCCCCACTCAAGATCACTCCCAGACAGTCCTGGCAAAATTCTTGCTTGTGATATTGCTCTTTGCTAAAAAAAAAAAAAAGAGCTATTTTTGTTTCATTTTTATCATTTTAATCCAAAACAATCACAGTAAGGCACTTAATTGTTAACCGGAAATGATTTTATATTGAGATAAGAACGTCTGCATTGGACCTTTAAATGCGATGTTTGCTCTTATTTTTCTCTCAAAGACTAGAGGCATTACACTACCGTTCAAAAGTTTGGGCTCACTTAGAAATGTCCTTGTTTTTGAAAGAAAAGCACATTTTTTGTCCATTTTTAAAATAACATCAAATTGATCAGAAATACAGTGTAGACATTGTTAATGTTGTAAATGACTATTGTAGCTGGAAATGGCAGATTTTTAATGGAATATCTACATAAGCATACAGAGACCAATTATCAGCAACCATCACTCCTGTGTCGCAATAGCAAGTTGTGTTAGCTAATCCAAGTTTATCATTTTAAAAGGCTAATAGATCATTAGAAACCCCTTTTGCAATTATGTTAGCATAGCTGAAAACTGTTGTCCTGTTTAAAGAAGTAATAAAACTGGCCTTCTTTAGACTAGTTGAGTATCTGGAGCATCAGCATTTGTGGGTTTGATTACAGGCTCAAAATGGCTAGAAACAAAGTACTTTCTTCTGAAACTCGTCAGTCTATTCTTGCTCTGAGAAATGAGGCTATTCCATGCAAGAATTTGTCAAGAAACTGAAGATCTCGTATAACGCTGTACTACTCCCTTCACAGAACAGCAAAAAACTGTATCTAACCAGAAAATAAATAGGAGTGGGAGGCCCCGGTGCACAACGGAACAAGAGGACAAGTACATTAGAGTGTAGCGGAACCCCTCCGCAATAGCCAGTGAAAAGTGCATGGCGCCAAATTCAAAACAACAAAAATCTCATAATTAAAATTCCTCAAGCATACAAGTATTTTACACCATTTTCAAGATAAAATTCTTGTTAATCCAGCCACAGTGTCTGATTTCCAAAAGGATTTACAGTGAAAGTACCACAAACAATTATGTTAGGTCACCACCAAGCCACAGAAAAACACAGCCAGATAGAGGAGTCACAAAAAATCAGAAATAGAGATAAAATGAATCACTAACCTTTGATGATCAGATGACACTCATAGGACTTCATGTTACACAATACATGTATGTTTTGTTTGATAAAGTTCATATTTATATTTAAAAAATCGGAGTTTACATTGGCGCGTTACGTTCAGTAGTTCTAAAACTTTTGTGATTGTGCAGAGAGCCACATCAAATTACAGAAATACTCATAATAAACATTGATAAATTATACATGGAACTTTAGATAAACTTTTCCTTAATGCAACCGCTGTGTCAGCTAAAAAAAAATAAAAAAACTTTACGGAGAAAGCAAACCATGCAATAATCTGAGTACAGCCTTTAGACAACAAAGCAGCCAAAATATACCCACCATATTGGGTAGTCAACATTACTCAGAAAAAAGCATTTTAAATATTCACTTACCTTTGATGATCTTCATCAGAATGCACTCCCAGGAATCCCAGTTCCACCATAAATGTTTCATTTGTTCGATAATGTCCACCAGTTATGTCCAAATATCTTCTTTTGTTAGGGCGTTTGGTAAACAAATCCAAAAGCGCGTTCAGGTCGCGCCGAACGAAAAGTTCAAAAAGTTCCGTTACAGCCCATAGAAACATGTCAAACTAAGTATGGAATTAATCTTTAGGATGTTTTTAACATAAAATGTAATTAATGTTCCAACCTGGCAATTCCTTTGTCTGTAAAAATGAAGTGGAACATAGCTACCTTTCACGTGAGCGCGCCTGACTGAGGCTGTGGCACTCTGCCAGACCACTCACTCAAAGAGCTCTTATGAGCCCCTCCTTTAGAGTATAATCTTCACAACAGGTTCTAAATACTGTTGACATCTAGTGGAAGCCGTGGGAAGTGAAACATAACTAATATCCCACTGTATCTTCAATGGGGGCTGAGTTGAAAAACTACAAACCTCAGATTTCCCACTTCCTGGTTGGATTTTTTCTCAGGTTTTTGCCTGCCATATGAGTTCTGTTATACTCACAGACATCATTCAAACAGTTTTAGAAACGTCAGAGTGTTTTCTATCCAAATGTATTAATTATATGCATATTCTAGCTTTTACGGCTGAGTAGCAGGCAGCTTAATTTGGGCACGTTTTTCATCCAAGCTACCCAATACTGCCCCCTACCCCAAATAAGTTAATTTCTCAGAACAAGAATAGACTGACGAGTTTCAGAAGAAAGTTCTTTGTTTCTAGCCATTTTGAGCATGTAATCGAACCCACAAACGCTGATACTCAACTAGTCTAAAGGCCAGTTTTATTGCTTCAGTAATTCAGGACAACAGTTTTCAGCTATGCTAACATAATTAATTGCAAAAGGGGTTTCTAATGATCTATTAGCCTTTTAAAATTATAAACTTGGATTAGCTAAGACATCGTGCCATTGGAACATAGGATTGATGGTTGCTGATAATGGGTCTCTGTACGCCTATGTAGATATTTCATAACAAATCTGCCGTTTCCAGCTACAATAGTCATTTACAACATTAACCATGTCTACACTGTATTTCTGATCAATTTGATGTTATTTTAATGGACAAAAAATTTGATTTTCTTTCAAAAACAAGGACATTTCTAAGTGAGCCCAAACTTTTGAACGGTAGTGTACCTATTTGTATTATTTTTAATGACACGGCTATAGCCCTCATGTGGAGGTCTTGAGAAAGGAATTGTAAATGGACTGTCCTGAACTGAAGAGATTACTGTATACAGTACTGTGTGATTGTAGCTCTGCTCTATAGGCTTTTTATATGAATGTTCTGAGGTGCTCTGTTGGCTGAAAAGTGTTACTGCACAGT
Organism: Oncorhynchus clarkii lewisi; assembly: GCF_045791955.1. NCBI lineage: Eukaryota > Metazoa > Chordata > Actinopteri > Salmoniformes > Salmonidae > Oncorhynchus > Oncorhynchus clarkii. The sequence continues at coordinate 56,886,666 of NC_092163.1, forward strand.
GTCTGCCTGTGTCTGACTGTCTTCTCAGACAAAGCACTTTACCTGAAGTTTAACTGAGTGCAGTATCACACGGCCTTGACTGACCTCATTCAATTACAAACACAACAATAGATATTGGCCAGTTGAAATAGGAATAACAAATAGGGCACATGTCAGTTCTTAGGCTACTATTTTGCCCCCAATTTAGTGCGTGTTTATCAGTGCTGTTCTGTCCATGGAGTGTACAGTCCCAGTGTTTCTGTTCATCCTGTTACTCCATTTGTAAGTCATGTGAGGGTCACTGTGTGGACTAGCTATAGTGTAGGTTTGGACAAGACCCACACACCTTGTCATTGATTGAAATAGGGTTACTGGATAGCAGCATATAACAACGCTATGTAAATACTAAGATTTACAATGCTTTGTCTCTCTCATACTCTTATCGATCATGTACCTAACTACACAGTATGCATGAGAGAAACTGAATGTTGCAGGGTAGTTGCCATAGAACTGCAATGTGCGCACAGGATGTGTTCAATCAAATCCACATGTCTGTTTCCTTACGGAGTGCTGAAGTGACTATGAAATGCAATCAAACTGAAGTCAGTATGAATGTAATGTGTTTGTAAGAAGGCCTCAGTCTAATACTATAAATATATTTACAGTGTATGTACATGCTTATAAACAAGGCTTCAAAAGCTACCAAATGACTCTGGTAAAGGCACCTTTGTTGCAGTGAATGTACAGCATGTGAAATCTTTTGTATGAAGGTTCACTTTGGTAAAGTTCGTAAAGTTCAGAGATGGTTGCTCTGTGTTGCTAGCTTTGAGAGAGACATTGAATTCAAGCAGTGTTATAATGGTACAGATGTTTGTGCTAAATTGCAAATGAATGAAAAAAGTGAATTGTCATCTTTTACTTTGTACTCTGTGTATTTGTTCAATGTTTTAATAAATCCCCTCAACAACAATAGACATACCTCATTGCTTAAATGCACATCTGAGAAAATAAGCTAATTCTCAGTTTGAGTATGTGTGAGCTGTGAAGTTATATATTTTAAGGTGACTTTCTTTTGCTGAGAGTGAAACCCATAGGGCAGAAGGAAGGTTGGCTGCCCAAAAAAGACATGGAACAGCACAAATGAGGAGAAGATGAAGGCAGGAACCACCTGGAATGAAATCAAGAAAACGTTCCAGAACAGAGTTTTCTGGAGTTGCAGCTCTGAGGCCCTTTGTTCCACTAGGAGCTGAAAGGAATAAGCCAAGTAAGTCAAGTTGCCTTGAAACATCAATAAAGAGAATTAAGAAATAGTTTGAGTTTAGAACTGCAGGCTTGTTAATGGGGCTTGACCCCTGATGTCTGCCAGTGGTCCAGGTCACTCACTGCCTCGCCGTAAAGTAAATGAACTTAGGAGCAGAAATTGAGCCATTGACATATTAAGTCAGAGTTCAAGACATTCAGCCAATCACAGCTTTTACGGTACATTATTCTCTTTCCTTGGATATATAAATTGACCAAAATGTTTGTACCTAAAAAGGAGATGTGTTTACTGACAATTGTTACACGGTAGTTATAAAACACATATTGCACTATTATTCTCAGGTACATCTCTTTCCTCTCTACTGATGTTAGTTAGTTGACATTAGTATTTTTTCATTTTAACATTTGTATTCCTCAAGTCCTTGGCTTGGTGATGTAATCACTAACATTGTTCCAAACTATTCCCCCTTTCACCCAAGTTTCCCATCCTAATACCTCTTGGCCCACCCTCTACATCTGCATATCTGCTCTGATTGGGCATGTGCCGTACTTTAGCATTTCTATTGGCCGAAGCCAAGACTTTTGCTCTGCCATTGGCCAATCAATGCTGAGAAAGCCCTTTGGCCTGCTTTGTGTCTGTTAAGCAGCAGGGGGCAGGAGATTGGAGGAGGGAGGGATGGACTAAACATAAGGGGAGAGAAAAAGAGGGAAGAAGGACAGAAAGACAGGGCAAGAAATTGTGAGAAAGAGAGCGAGAGGGAGGGACTGAACCATAGAATCGAGAGAGGAGGGAGTAGGGGGAGCCTCATTCAGAGCAGCTAGTGTGAGGAGTGGAGCTGACCTAATGTGGGAAAGTAAACAGTATTTCCAGTCTATTCTGCCGGAGCCCTAGGAGCTCTTAAAGCAGACATACAGAGGAATGAGTGAGGAACCTGCCAGTATATACGCAGAATGTTCATGGGAGGTAACCAGGATTAAAGAGTCCACAGGGAGTAACTGAAGCTTGTTGGAGGAAATACTACCGAGGACAAGAAGGTGAGAGGTGTATTTTTATTGTATTCTACTATACACACTCTCCCTCTTTTTTTGTTTCACTTCTCTGCATGTTCACCAAGACAAGAGCTTTGTTGAAGGGGCCATGGAGGGAGTGGGGGTGGGTGGGTGTGTTGTTTTGTGCTCTCAGACCCTGGGTCCGATAGCTTGCAGCTTCGGGCAGCGGAGTTACAGAGGAGGAAAGGAGAGCAGAGGCAATACCCAAAGCCGGGTGGCCTCTTTGTTGAATACACTCTTTCACAGACGATTACACCAGGACTAACCTTCAGAGAGGGCTGTGTCTGGGGCTTGGCTACCCATATTATCAAGGGAAAGACCATGAGGCACTCTGGTCCAGAGACATACACCATCTATAGGGAGGATCTATACATTGCAGTAAATACACTCCAGTATATACATTACTGTACCCCCTCCATAGCCCCAGGCTGAAACAGGAGTCGTCTATCCAGCCCTAGTCTTGGGGTTCCTTCCTGGAGTACAATAGCCCCTCCCTGAATGAATTTCACGGTGCCTCAGGAATGGGGAGAGGGGGACCTCTGATCTGCATTTTGGAAAGATGTAGTGTTTCCCGCTTTAGTCGGATGTCCCAGCATTCCCTGAGTCAGACTGTTAAACTTTTGTTCGACAATCAAGTTCCATTAATTAATAGTCCATGCATGTCTGGCCTGGAGCTTAAACCACAAAGATTCTCCTATGAATGGGACCCCACTCGCCTTTTCCTCTCACGCCATAGAGAATACACAGCTGAGGCCTTCCCACTCCCGGAAGCCCTAGGGGAATTAGTACAGACAGTTATGGATGAAGACCGTCATGAAAATAAAATAACCGTCATAACCGCTTTAAAAAATAATTGGAAAGAATGGCTGACTGAAGATAGGACGGTCGGGCATTCGTGCCCGTTTCCGCTGTAACGTGAAACTTTATTGCTCCTCGCTAAAACAAGCAAGGTGTTGTAGCGAATCATTATTGTAGGCAACGGCCCCTCCCACACATAGAAATGTAATGTATTTCAATGGCAGCATATGCAGTCAGGAGCAAAGGGGGGGAAATAGTTTTAACAGTGAGCGCGCCATGACCATCACAGCCCTACCATCTCTCTGTACTGTGTCAAATCCTTCATGCTTGCTGTAACTGTGCCGTAAGTTGCATTCATACATTAATAGCAAAGTCAAATTCCTACGACTGCATCAAAGGGACAGCTCAACCCCCCTCTGTATTGTAACAGCTAACAATTCTGTATAATGATACTGAACAACAACCCTGGCTGGCCAAGACTGAACAATAGGTAAGTATCAACAATGAACATGTACACAAAGCTTCAAACCGAGCTTTCATTGGCCCAAGAAAAGATCATTCAGATGCGCCATTGACAGAGATCACAATGGAGAGTGTGGGAACAGGACACCCAGGTCAGTGAACCTGCTGTCACACAGTGACGTTTTGGTCATTCTGACACCCAACCATAACCCTAGATGGGAATGTTTGATTATTAAGGACTTACCATACACCTAGATCTTGGTTAAACTCCACGTGCTTTTAACATCAAATAACATTCTATTTGTCACATACACAGTTTACAGCAGGTATAAAAGGTGCAGTGAAATGCTTACATGCTAGCTCCCTCAACATTGTAGTACGTTATCAATATCAATAAAAATAATAATAAAAAATAAGTCAATAGAGGAAGGTAGTATGCATAGTAATAAAACTGCTATGTACACAACAGGATGTACAATATACATTTATGAATGTGCAATGTCAACTATGACTGCATTACAAACATAAAGTGGATTTCTACTATAATTACATTGCTATTAGGGAAGTGACTTACCTGCAGTGTTTGGACTTAGGTATGTACTGTGACAAGGTGTGTACTGTGACAAGAAAAAGTATGTATGATTTCTGCATAAACTGGTTATAAAATTAGATCTGATCTTCATCTAAGTCACAACAACAGACAAACACAGTCTGCTTAAACTAATAACACAAATTATTGTATTTTTCTTGTTTATATTGAATACGTAATTTAAACATTCACAGTGTAGGTTGGAAAAATTATGTGAACCCCAAGGCTAATGACTTCTCCAAAAGCTAATTGGAGTCAGGAGTCCGTTAACCTGGAGTACAATCATTGAGACGAGATTGGAGATGTTGGTTAGAGCTGCCCTGCCATATTAAAAACACTCACAAAATTGGAGTTTGCTTTTCACATTGCCTGATGTGAACCATGCCTCGAACAAAAGAGATCTCAGAAGACCCAAGATTTAGAATTGTTGACTTGCATAAAGCTGGAAAGGGTTACAGAAGTATGTCTAAAAGCCTTGATGTTCATCAGTCCACGGTAAGACAAATTGTCTATAAATGGAGAAAGTTCAGCACTGTTGCTACTCTTCTTTGGAGTGGCCGTCCTGTAAAGATGACTGCGTGAGCACAGCGCAGCATGCTCAATGAGGTTAAGAAGAATCCTAGTGTGAGCTAAAGAACATGCTAACCTCTCTGTTGACGAGTCTATGATACGTATAACACTAAACAAGAATGGTGTTCATGGGAAGACGCCACTGGAAGAAGCCACTGCTGTCCAAAAAAATACATTCCATGTCTGAAGTTCGCAAAAAAACATCTGGATGTTCCACAGCACTACTGGCAACATCTTCTGTGGACAGATGAAACTATAGTTGAGTTGCTTGGAAGGAACACACAACACTATGTGTGGAGGAAAAAAGGCACAACACACCAACATCAAAACTTCATCCCATCTGTAAAGTATGATGGAGGGAGCATCATGGTTTCGGGCTGCTTTGCTGCCTCAGGGCCTGGACGGTATGCTATCATCGACGGGAAAATTAATTCCCAAGTTTATCAAGACATTTTTCAGGAGAATGTAAGGCTATCTGTCCACCAATTGAAGCTCAACAGAAGTTGGGTGATGCAACAGGACAATGACCCAGAACACAGAAGTAAATCAACAACAGAATGGCTTCTACAGAAGAAAATACGCCTTCTGGAGTGGCCCAGTCAGAGTCCTGATCTCAACCTGATTGAAATGCTGTGGCATGACCTCAAGTGAGCGGTTTACACCAGACATCCCAAGAATATTGCTGAACTGAAACAGTTTTGTAAAGAGGAATGGACCAAAATTCCTCCTGACCGTTGTGCTGGTCTGATCTGCAACTACAGAAAACATTTGTTTGTTGCTGCCAGAGGGTCAACCAGTTATTAAATCCAAGGATTCACATACTTTTCCCACCCTGCACTGTGAATGTTTACACGGTGTGTTCAATAAAGACATGAAAACATATAAATGTTTGCGTGTTATTGGTTTAATTAGAGTGTTTGTCAGCTGTTGTGACCTAGATGAAAATCAGATCAAATTTTATGACCAATTTATGCAGAAATCCAGATTTTTCCAAAGGGTTCACATACTTTTTCTTGCCACTGTATAGTCAGTACAGTCAGTGGTCAGAGCCCAGATGGAGAAACAGTGGAGAACAGTAACACTCACTGTGACCTTGAGTAGTGTGACTACCATCACAGACTACCTTCGTGCACAGTGGGCACAGCAACAGCTTCTGTAGTGGAGGGCAACTGAAGGCCAATGTGGCTCTTGTATGAATAATGTATACCTGCATGTCTGAACAGTGCCGACCATGGCAGTGCGTATGAAAGCAGCGCATCATGAATGTTTTACTATGCTGTCCACACAGTCTATGATACTGACACATATTTGTTCTCAATGTTCAGTAATCAGTACACTATAACACAGCTTTCTGTACTGTAGCTTACAATGGAGCTTACATCAGGAGAAAAACAAACTGAGTTCTGGTTTATGATTAATTATACTCTGAGTTAAATCTGACAGTCAGATAATCTAACAAGTCCCTATGCTCAATGTTTGGCAGGAGTTAGTTGGGGAATCAAGGAGGAAGCATACAATCCATTAGTATGTGTTACAAACACTCCCACTCACGGAGCTCTGTTTTTGACAGCTAAAGGATGACAGACATCTGCTTCTGACCAGATGAACTGTTTCTTGCGTCTAAATGGGTTGTCTCACATCCCTATCTCTTGACGACAAGACTATTTCCTTTGGGATCTTGATATTCAGAAAAAGGAGGTAGAACTTCTTTGGACTGATATGTTCCATTGCATCTCCTGTCTAGTAGAGAGTGGAAGTTTGGAAACCAGTCAAACCACCCTCCATAAAACCAAGGAAGAGCCTAGATAAAAGAAGGCTGTTTTAGCTGCCTTCTGTAAGAATTCCGTTGCTGTTTATTCAGTCTATACTCCACCAGCTGCGGCTCTGTTCTATTGTCCATTGATGCACCCTGACTCCCTCTCCTTGCCTAACCAATGACTGCCCCGGCCTGGGCCTTATGCGGGCAGCCAGCACTGGACTCAAGTCTTTGTGGGGGATATTGCACATTCAGTTCAGCAGATCTCTCCCATCTCATGTTCGAATTCAAACATCTCTATGAATCCAGCTTGCAGTTGCACATTCTATACTCCCAAACATTGAATCATTAGGAAATATGTGCCTTCCTCCTGTCTGTAATTGCACCATCTGCTTTTGCATCCAGCAGTGAACAGGGAGTGTTCTGGAAGTCAAGGTCCAACCTTACCCCAAAGACCTCCTTGTCGCCTCTGCATCTTCTCCAAACATTGCCACACCACGGCTGGGCTGAACTCTTTATTTGCGTTAGGGTGTGTGGTTGTGTTTGTTTCATTTTAATTCTGCAAGGTACTGTATCCAATTTCCTCAAGAATGCCTTTAGGACAGAACTAGTTCAAGCTTAGTTTCCTCTTATCCTAGTCTCTTTTGACAGGCAGTCTAAAATATTTTTCACTTCGAGTTTGGTTTTTAAATGTATGTTGTACAAAAGTATTTCAACAAAAGGAGGGGGTTTCCTGAGTTTGAAGAGGCTATACATTCATGTACATACTACCTCAATTGGCCTGACCAACCAGTGCTCCCACACATTGGCTAACCGGGCTATCTGCATTGTGTCCCGTCACCCATCCCCGGCCAACCCCTCTTTTACGCTACTGTTATTCTCTGTTCATCATATATGCATAGTCACTTTAACCATATCTACATGTACATACTACCTCAATCAGCCCGACTAACCGGTGTCTGTATGTAGCCTAGCGACTTTTATAGCCTCGCTACTGTATATAGCCTCACTACTGTTATTTTTCACTGTCTTTTTACTGTTGTTTTTATTTCTTCACTTACCTATTGTTCACCTAATACCTTTTTGCACTATTGGTTAGAGCCTGTAAGTAAGCATTTCACTATAAGGTCACCTGTTGTATTCGGCGCACATGACAAATAAACTTTGATTTGATTAGTCAGGCAGCAAACTATTTTCTGCTGGCAATGTCAAGTGCATTTTTTATGCAAAAAGTGACATCTCATTCATTTTCATTGTGCAATTGTATTGTGTTAGAGTATTTAATACATATTGCTCAATGTCAAAGAACTTAGGGGATGCTCTGCTCGAAAGATCATACCAATTACACCAACAGAACTTATTATGAAAGATTATTTTGCCAATCCTGCTTTTCCTTCTCTGGAAAAAACCCTGGTGATTTTTCCATTATACATGGCGGTAGACTACTAAAGTATTTAACTCGGAGGGAGGAGCAGTTCTCATTGATTTTTATCCCACAGATCCTCCATTATACTGAGCAGAGCATGGCTCTGACATATTACATACAGCACAGCATGGTCATCACCCTCTGACCTGTGATCTCACTCCCAGACAGTCCAGCAGTTCAGTGACCAATACAGAAACAATGCTTTCTGAGAGTGAGCAGAGCTTTTCCCCTACAAAAGGCTCATTGTTTATTAGAGCAGTAAGTGGGCCGGCTGGAGAAACTGGGTTTGTGGTACAGCGAAGAGGATAGAGGCCGTGGTGGGTTGGGTCCACACATGACTAGAATTGCACCGACCGAGTGAGGATATGGTCTTAGTATTACCCCTGAAGAAAAGTGACTGCAATTTTCAAACCTGGCCTACTTTGCCACTCATGTTTATACGTCTCAAATTAAGATTAGAAAAGTATCCCTGTTTGGTAGTTTCAAGCCATCACCATGCCAACAACATTAATGCCAACAACAACAACAAAAATATAGAAACACGATGTATTGAAAAACAAAAAAACAAAAATAAAAATAATAATTTATACAGCCATGTTTACGAAGCATTACAACTTCCCATGTGTCCAATACCCCACTCCCTATAACTGACCTAATTTCCTGTTAGAACTGTCAGGAGAGGGTTGAGTCAGACTTTGTATTCAGTGGAGGATTTGGGATGAAAATGAATTGCGCAATGATCTCCAAATGGGCCAGCTCCAAACTCTTTTGCCGCCCATGGTCTGGTCCACCCCACTTTACCCTATGCTGTCATTCCCCAAGGGGGCGTGCAAACAGGCCAATCAGGGCCAGGAATGTTCCTGCAGAGGAAACAGTTCAGCACTAATCGAAATGTAAAGCAGATGCTGCACTATGAGACTTCACCAGAACTCCAGGACTCAGGAGTGGTGCTCTGCTAAGGATACAGAGCCGCCCTCTAAATGTAGGGAAACCCCCCCAGCTATGAGGTTTAGGTATTTAGGCCAGACACGTTGTATGTAGTGAGAGGAATACCCTGTTAAAATGACAAAAACAACGCGTATGGGCACATCACCGTCAGGGTATAGATGTCTCCTTTAATCTTCAGGTAAGCCCTGTCAGACTGTTTAATTATGCTAACAGCCTTTCTCAGCAATTTTGCCCTGCTTTTATACTGGAACTGTAATTCCCTCTCTGTTGCATGTCTCTTCCTTTGTGGTTCTGGAGGCAGCCATAATTCTGCCGTGCTTCAAGGATTGGAATGTTTCACAGTACTGAGAAAGCAAACTAGTCAAAACAACCTGTTGCTAGTGACCCACATTCAGTAATGTAGGTAATACAGCGTAGTGTTCACAACAACTCAACTCTGACCAGACTTAACTATTGTTTTTTTTAAATTTACATCAGATGATCCAGTGAAAGGATTTAGTGACCTGTGAATCCAGGAATAGACTGTTTCCTCACAAAATATCTTGCAGTTGTCTAAATGGTATTTTGTATTACAATACATGTCTATGTAAACAGTATGAGGCTAATGTTTCCAAACTGGCGTAACATAGTAAATGTAAATCTGGGACACTCAAATTAGTATGATATATTAAGTTTGGTATTGTATGTATTCATTTGTGGATGTCCATCATCCATTTCTTATGATATGTTACAAATTGCAATTTGTTGTGGCTAATGTTAGCTAGGTGGCTAAAGTTAGCTAGGCTAGGGGTTAGGGTTAAGGTTAGTGTTAAGGTTAGGGTTTGGAGTTAGGTTAAAGGGTTAAGGTTAGTGTAAGGGTTAGCTATCATGCTAAGTGGTTGCAAAGAAGCTAAAAGTAATAAGTAGTTGCAAATTAGCTCAAATGCTAAAGTTGTCTGTGATGAAATTCGAACACACAACCTTCGGGTTGTTAGACATTTGTGTTGTACACCTACCCAACCACCCTACTTTCATGTTTGCCTTAAGTTACCTTCTGTCCTATGTAACTATACCAAATGTAACATATTATACTAATTTCAGTGTCCCAGATTAACGTTTGCTGTTACGTCTAGTCTATGAGACCAGGCTGATGTTTCACACCATTGTTTTTTCTGGAACTTGGTTGGAACTTGATTGGAATGAAACTAAATGAAACTAAAACCAGTGGTGGAAATAGTACCCAATTGTCATACTTGAGTAAGGGGAAAGGGAAAGGGGGATACCTACAACTGAAGGCATTCAACTGAAATGTGTCTTCCACATTTAACCTGAAGATAGTGACTTAAGTAAAAGTGAAAGTCACCCAGTAAAATACTACTTGACGAAAAGTATTTGGTTTTAAATATACGGTACTTAAGTATCAAAAGTAAGAATATAAATCATTTAAAATTCCTTATATTAAGCAAACCAGATGGCACCATTTTTCCCTTCTTTTTACGGATCGCCAGGGGCACACTCCAACACTCAGACATAATTTACAAATGAAGCATGTGTGTGTAGTGAGTCCGTTTTCCTGTCCTGCTAAGCATTCAAAATGTAACGGGTACTTTTGGTTGTCAGGGGAAATTAAAAAAGTACATTTTCTTTAGGAATGTAGTGAAGTAAAAGTTGTCAAAAAGATACATATAAGTACAGATAATCAAAAATGTTGTAATAGGGGGAACTGGAGCCCATTCCAACATAATTCCACCTTTTACGTTTTCACCCTGAGTTCTCAGCAGCCAGCACCCATACACAAACTACAGATTAGAGTCTTAGTACTGTGTAAAGTTTAAACAACGATTAGTCATTGGAAAATAGCACAAAGTATATAAGCTTTACCAAAATAATTTGTCATGTATATGAAATGGACATTCCACTTGCAGTGTCTTAAAACCTTTGCATGTGGTGGTTACATAGATACCTTAGTACACTTTATTAGTACTTACAACTGTTCTACCTTTTTGTGGTTTGTGTATTTATACATTTAATTATTTATATGTGTTTGCTTTGTAAACAAAAACTCCAATCAGTTTCTAAATTGTAGCACATTTTGGGAAGTCAAGTGCATGTCAGTTTTTGTCAGACAAGGAACATTATTTCTGTTTTTTCTTCAACATTTGTACTATGCCTTTGTCTCTGTTCTCTGTTCCAGAGCTTATGTCCACTGTGAATTATCAGCAGCAACAGAGGGAGGAAGAGGAGGAGGAAGATGAAGAGCAAGGAGAGAAGTTTGAGTTTGATGACAGTGCTGATGAGAAAGACCCAGTGGAAGCCATGCAAACGGCAAACAAGTCATCTATGGAGGCCACAAGCCAACCACAGGACAATGCAGTAACAACACCCCTTGCACACTCACAACAGCACCTCAATACAATGCCCCCTGCTGGTCAGGAGGACAATCCCTCACAGGGACAAGACTCCACGGCCTCTTCAGGTAAAGTGTTCTTTCTATTACAACACATTGTGAGTGACTCTTCTCCACTGGTCTCATAAGGTGCTGCCCGTTCTTAAAGAGATTTCATAATATCTTCAGACAGACAGTCATAAAGAGAGCCGGGTTCTAATTGAATAAAGAGCAGTGAAACTCTGGTTGATATCAGTATGCTGTTGACTACCTGAGTCATGTTGCCAAACAAGCTCTGTTAATTACACTCCTTGCTAAAGAAGGAGATTTAAATCTATGTGAACTTCTGTCGGACAAAAGGAAGCGATTAGTGCTTAATTAAAATACTTCTCACGAAGCCTACGCGTAGTAATCCGTTAAGTGGGTTGTGGTGCATTTCTCCACTGCACTGGGGAATTCTGGGGTTGATGATGCTGTACGGTGGAAGCCTGTTACCCAGCGGATGGTGGAGGAGACGGGCGTCCGGCTGGGACTTTGCCCTCCCAGGTAAGATGAGAGGGCTCACATTGTCTCTGAATAAATTAAATAATAGTTTGAATAGGAATATCTTCCATAAAAGCTGATTTGCACACAGGACCTATATAGCGCTAATAATACAATTCCTGTGGTCTGTTTTCATCAGCGATTGTCTTCTTGGAGACACAGGACCTACCGCTCTTCATAAAACTAGGTCAATTAAGATGAAGTAAAGAGGAAATAAGATATACTTTTGTATAGTTTTCCTCACATTGAGACCAAACTTTTTAGCTGTCCTTCCCATATGGTACACGTTGTACAAGTTATAGTAACAAACACAAGCATGACGTTACGTTAAAAAAAATTATGTCTAATGTCTCCCGCTTCATTTCTCCCACAGATGTTCCAGTTATCAACCCACCCAGGCGGTAAGAGACTCTGCTTTCTGTCTGCATTCCATCTTCAGGGGTTGTGTGGTTTGGCCTCATTGGAGGAAACATCTGTCTCCATTAAGTTATCAATATACTGTATTAGCATGACCCAAAATCAGAAACATCTATTTTTTCATAGAGAAGGGGCGTGTCAAAGTAAAAAGGTATAGGACTGATATGTTTGGAAAAGGAAGTCAAAGGAGATGGCAAATCTGTGACAGAGGCTATGTTGGAAAAAAAACTCTTCCATGTCTAACATATTGAATCAGTAGCCTAAACAGGTACTCTGTAGTCTGCAGGTTATAGCAGTTTGCAGTGTAAAAAGTTGTATATGAGTTAGGGGGTTCACTAGAATGTACATTAGAAACATGTTATCAACCTTTTCATTTGGGGTCCCCTGTCTTGGTGGAGGCCACTGCTCCTGGTTAGGTCCCAGCATGATGGTGTGCTAGGAAGTGTGCTGGGAAACCCGTGCTGATAGGAGAGCCAGGGCCTGTCGTTCCTGTGGGCTTTCCTGTGCTGAAAAGTGGGGTGTATGTGAGTGACTGTGATAGTGTGTATCTCTCAGTGTGTCTGTGTGTGTATCTCTCAGTGTGTCTGTGTGTGTATGTTTGAACAGGGTTGGATTGTGAGAGAAGGGACTGTGGTTTCTGCGATTTCTCCTCTGGAAGATTTCAGCTGAGTAGACTGTTTCACTGCGGGTCAATATTCTCCCTTTCCTAGTGGAGCTATCAATAGCTTTTTCTTCCAACAAGGTGTAAGGTGTGTGTCAGCACGTTTGCTCTGTGTGTCTGTTTCATCTCAGATTCAGATATTTTTGCATCGCAAAGAATACTTTGTAGTAGAAACATTGTTGTAGAACATGCATAACATGTCTACAGGTCTATTCAAGTCAGGAAAGCAGTGGTATTGTGTGTGCGTGTCTAGGTGCATCTGTTGATTCTAGGACCTTTGACAGATAGCTTTCATTAAGTGAGACCCTTAAGATGAAAAGTCCTGGACAACGGTCACCATGACAACTTGACACTTGACATTTATATGGCTCTGCTTTATGTTCAGTTGAGCTGTAGCCTTAGACTAGAGGGGCTCACATTTAACACTCCACCGAAGCAACCCCACTTTACAACACTCCTTTTCCTTTTTTCTTTGACTTCATTCCACCTTTCCTTGCTGTCTGCTCTGCACAGGATTCTGCTTAGTGGGAGATCTGCAAGCTGGGTTTGCAAGCTGTTCAAGTAAACAATGTTACTAAAGGCACCGATACCGTATACAGACCTGTGTACACTGTCAGGGCGCGGACGCAAGATGCAGTTGCTATAGCAGGTGGTGTGTTGTTTGATTAGACTCGTTATAGTAACTGTTGTTACAATGAAGGTCTAGCTAGCCCATCATCAGCATGGTCAGCACTATTTCCATAGAGACGGGAGGAAAGCCAAGTAAACATGGCTCCCTGGTTGACTGTGTTCTGTAGTTAGAGGGCGTTGAAACACATCTAAGGCCTTGCATTCAGGCTGCTCACACTGTGCCTCCGTCTGTTCTATTTGCATTGAAACACATTTGCCATTTATTCTGCTATAGGCCTATGACTCACAGGGGCTTGTATGGACAAGTGAAGGGCGTAGGCCTACAAAGATGAACCATACAATATATACTTTTCCAGTCTTTTAAACATTGAAATAGTTTGTGTTCTCAAAAAACGTCTGGTTAAATACCCATTTGAAACCACAGTAATGAGACATGAGTTCTGTATGAATTTTACAGAACAGAACAGGTTTCTTGTGTTTCATGATGAGGCATTTCATATGCTGTGTTATTAATATGTCTGAGGCACATTCTACCCCAGCATAGTTTTTCTTATAATTTATTTTAGAAAGTTCTTATTCATAGAAAACTGCTTGAGTAGACATTACTCTGTAAAACCTCTCAGCTGTAATATGTTGGGTTGTCTTTGCCAGCCCCGTGAGCTGCTTCCTGACTGAGTCTGGTGTCTTTGGGGAGGCAGTGCAATGTGAACAGTTGAAACGTTTATTAGCGGACATTACTAGGAACTGGGTTTGAAGTTTCAACATTGCTCAAACAAGCTTTAGCTAACGCCTTTTTGTTGTCTTGCCAAAGAAGGTAATGCAATAATATATACAGAAAGTCTGGCCAACAGGTTGCTTGCAAGCTATATTTGGCTTCAAAATATTTCCTACACAACTAAACCGTGTAATTCTGTAAACATTGAGGACTGTCAGGCATGCCTGGAACAGGGGAGAGGTACAGTATCTTGCTGACTGATTGACATAGTGGCTGTTGGCAAAGTCTAGAGGGATGGTGGGAGGGATGCATTTAATGAGATTGGTTTCTCCTCCATCCCAGATCTAGCTGTATAATCAAGCATGTGGGAGGATTGCTGTAACTCTCACTGGTAGCTTGAAAACATAAGAAAGTGGTAGCTCTTTACAGAATACCTACAAGATCAGTATTAGGAGATGTCTCAAAGGCAATATTCCAGGGCCAGTCATTATTATGGTCAGGCTTTAGGAATGGCAGGTGATCAATGGCTATCGTTTAGGGGGATCTTTCATAGCTCACAGTAAATATATCAAGCAGGAGGTAAGGTCACATTATCATATTCATGGTCTCACATGAGTTTACCTGGATCAGATGACTCTCTCCATCCCTCACAACAGCAGTCAGCAGAATCATCACACCACAGTGAATAGGACTGACCAACCTAGCAGAAATGAGCTGCACTAGGAACATATAGCTGTGGCAGGTTAAAGGAAGTGTTACACCTCGTTCACATCAACAGCGTCATTGCGTTTTGGTACACCAGAAGTTAATTCATTTCCAATGGAACTCTGTATTTAACTTGTAGCATTGCGTTGCAGAAGCAGTTGCAGTGTGTTGTGTGGTGCATACATTGGATTTATCTAACATATGCATCAAATGCATAGACGGCTTGACAAAAATGCATAGATGGCTTGACAAAAATGGTAACTTTTGTTGCACACATTTCCAGATTATGCTGCTCACCATTTTGTGCAATGACACTGTGTGTGATCAAGGCGTTACCATGCTGGGACAGCAGTGCTTCAGACTCTTTGCCCCGCCTACTTCACCTTTGCTCCTCGACCTCCTCCTCCTCCACACTGCAATTCACTTGTAATGAGCCACACAGCACCCAGCCTAGAGTGGTCATAACTGCTTTCAATACTCTGCCTGGTATGTTCCAGGGTCTCTGGCCCGGTCGAGCTGGTTGAGCCCATCGCTGCAGCATCTTCAGTGGGAGAGCAGCCCCGGGAGGAGTCCCAGGAAAGGTCTGGTCCTGGAGACATGTTACCAGTGGAGAACCAGACCGATTCGGAGGACCATAGCGTGGAGACTGAGAAGAAGAGCTCCAGCTTGAAAGAACACTCTGAAGGTACAGAACTACATAGATATAAATACATGAAACATGATATAGACAGAAGAGAGCAAGCTTACACCAATTACAGTATAGGCCTTCATAACTTCCATTGTGTCCTTTTTCCCATCTTAATCTTTTATTTTTATTGGACAGTCTGAGATATGGCTTTTTCTTTGCAACTCTGCCTAGAAGGCCAGTATCCTGGAGTCGCCTCTTCACTGTTGACGTTGAGACTGGTGTTTTGCGCATACTATTTAATGAAGATGCCAGTTGATGACTTGTGAGGCGTCTGTTTCTCAAACTAGACACTGTGTCTTTGTCCTCTTGCTCAGATGTGCACGTGGGCCTCCCACTCCTTTTTCTATTCTGTTTAGAGCCAGTTTGCGCTTTTCTGTGAAAGGAGTAGTACACAGTGATGTACAAGATCTTCAGTTTCTTGTCAATTTCTCGCATTGAATAGCCTTAATTTCTCAGAACAAGGATAGACCGACGAATTTCAGAAGAAAGGTCTTTGATCTGGCCATTTTGAGCCTGTAATCAAACCCACAAATGCTGATGAGCCAGATACTCAACTAGTCTAAAGAAGGCCAGTTTTATTTCTTCTTTAATCAGAACAACAGTGTTCAGCTGAGCTAACATAATTGCAAAATGGTTTTCTAATGATCAATTAGCCTTTTTGAAATGATAAACTTGGATTAGCTTCCCACAATAAGTTGGGTGAATTTTGGCCCATTCCTCCTGACAGAGCTGGTGTAACCGAGTCAGGTTTGTAGGCCTCCTTGCTCGCACACGCTTTTTCAGTTCTGCCCACAAATGTTTTATAGGATTGAGGTCAGGGCTTTGTGATGGCCACTCCAGTACCTTAACTTTGTTGTCCTTAAGCCATTTTGCCACAACTTTGGAAGTATGCTTGGGGTCATTGTCCATTTGGAAGACCCATTTGTGATGAAGCTTTAACTTTCTGACTGATGTCTTGAGATGTTGCTTCAATAAATCCACATAATTTTCCTGCCTCACGATGCCATCTATTTTGTGAAGTGCACCAGTCCCTCCTGCATCAGAGCACCCCCACAACATGATGCTGCCACCCTCGTGCTTCACGGTTGGGATGGTGTAATTCGGCATGCAAGCCTCCCCCTTTTTCCTCCAAACATAACGATGGTCATTTTGGCCAAACAGTTCTATTTTAGTTTTATCAGTCCAGAGGACATTTCTCCAAAAAATATAATCTTTGTCCCCATGTGCAGTTGCAAACCGTAGTCTGACTTTTTTATGGCGGTTTTGGAGCAGTGGCTTCTTCCTTGCTGAATGGCCTTTCAGGTTATGTCGATATACTCGTTTTACTGTGGATATAGATACTTTTGTACCTGTTTCCTCCAGCATCCTCGCAAGGTCCTTTGCTGTTGTTCTGGGATTGATTTGCACTTTTCGCAACAAAGTACATTCATCTCTAGGAGACAGACGCGTGCGTCTCCTTCCTGAGTGGTATGATGGCTGCGTGGTCCCATGGTGTTTATACTTGCATACTATTGTTTGTACAGATGAACGTAGTACCTTCAGGCATTTGGAAATTACCCCCAACGATGAACCAGACTTGTGGAGGTCTGCAATTATTTTTCTGGGGCCTTGGCTGATTTCTTTAGATTTTTCCATGATGTCAAGCAAAGAGGCACTGAGTTTGAATGTAGGCCTTGAAATACATCCACAGGTACACCTCCAATTGACTGAAATTATGTTAATTAGCCTATCAGAAGCTTCTAAAGCCATGACATAATCTTCTGGAATTTTCCAAGCTGTTTAAAGGCACAGTCAACTTTGTGTATGTAAACTTCTGACCCACTGGAATTGTGATACAGTGAATTAATCTGTCTGTAACCAATTGTTGGAAAAATGACTTGTGTCATGCACAAAATCGATGTCCTAACCGACTTGCCAAAACTATAGTTTGTTAACAAGAAATTTGTGGAGTGGTTTAAAAACTATTTTAATGACTCCAACCTAAGTGTATGTAAACTTCCGACCTCAACTGTATGTGTGGCGTCAGAATCAAATCAAATTGTATTTGTCACATCTGCCGAATACAACAGGTTTAGGCCTTACAGTGAAATGCTTACTTTACAAGCAGTTTGCATGTGTGCTCGTGTTATGTGTGTGTGTTGTGGTATCAGTCAGTGTAAGTATGTGTGAGTGTGGGGATGCATCCAACAAAGATGCTCTCAATGGTGCAGCTGTAGAACCTTAATTTCAGCATTCCGAGGGGGAAAAGGTGATTTTGTGTCCGCCCTATAACTGTATGGGTGTGTGTGGACTTACATTCCTGTAGATTGATACAAATCTATTTGACACATTTGATAACACTGTTGCCATTTAGTCATACTACAGTATGGATGCTCTGTGTTACTATCAGTACTGGATTACTACAGTGTAATAGTAAGTTTGTAACCGATTCAAAGATTCTGGTACCTGGGCTCTGTCATTGAGTTCAATACCAGCCTTGCATTTTCTTCTGGTCCTAACATTACGACCAGTCTGGGTCCTAATCCCAGGACTACCGTCAAGAAATGCCATACTGTGCTAAAAAAGGTTTTCACCAAACCAAGGTGAAACTTCCCTGAGTTCTGCTGTGTTGCCTTCTTGGATTGTTGGGGAAAATTGACTCCGCTTGAAGAAATACATTCAGGTTTACACCCAGGCTGTTTGAAATAATGAACACTGTTCAGAAGACTGAGTCAGTTACTTTGCAGATCTGCAGATAGTCAGGCTGATAGCCAAGATTCAGTTATTCCCCTTTCATTCGGTACACATTCTTCACAGAGAGAGGATGTGTGCGTGTCTCTGTGTGTGCACGATTGCGTATATAATTCCTATTGTAGTAGAAGAACACGGTCTGTTTTGTCTCTCTCTTGGATTGTTTCCAAGGTTATTTAGAATCTTATATAGAGCTGTGGTGGCTAATCCGTGTCAGAATACACATCTCTCATCAGATTAATTGAATCCAGTGATTGTTGATGTTTGAGGTTTATAAGGAACCGTTCCAGACAAATCACAATTTAAAAACGAATCAATAAAGCCCCTAAGCTAAATTAGGCTGAAACACTCTCAAAGCAATTAATTACAAATCCTGCAGACCGTGGAGATAGATAGGGTCGATACGTTACAAACAAGGTGGATATAATCATGTTGCCACAATTCCACAGCACAACCCCACACTTACCACAAATAACAACAACACACAGGGCCTCCCTGCTAAGTCCCTGCTAATATAATCAATGAACTGTTGATGTTTTCAAGACTATGATATACAGTGGCAAGAAAAAGTATGTGAACCCTTTGGAATTACCTGGATTTCTGCATAAATTGGTCATCAAATTTGATCTTATCTTCATCTAAGTCACAACAATAGACGCACATAGTGTGCTTAAGCTAATAACACACAAATTATCATATTTTTCTTGTCTTATATTGAATACTTCATTTAAACATTCACAGTGTTAGTTGGAAAAAGATTGTGAACCCCTAGGCTAATGACTTCTCCAAAAGCTAATTGGAGTCAGGAGTCAGCTAACCTGGAGTCCAAACAATGAGACGAGATTGGAGATGTTTGTTAGAGCTGCCCTGCCCTATAAAAACACTCACAAAATGTGAGTTTGCTATTCACAAGAAGCATTGCCTGATGTGAACCATGCCTTGAACAAAGGAGATCTTAGAAGACCTAAGATTAAGAATTATTGTCTTGCATAAAGCTGGAAAGGGTTACAAAACTATCTCTAAAAGCCTTGATATTCATCAGTCCAAATGTTCTATAAATTGAGAATATTCAGCACTGTTGCTACTTTCCCTAGGAGTGGCCGTTCTGCAAAGATGACTGCATGAGCACAGCGCATAATGCTCAATGAGGTTAAGAAGAATCCTAGAGTGTCAGCTAAAGACTTACAGAAATCTCTGGAACACGCTAACATCTCTGTTGACGAGTCTACGATACGTAAAACACTAAACAAGGATGGTGTTCATGGGAAGACGCCACTGCTGTCCAAAAAAAACATTGCTGCACGTAAACACAACACTATGTGTGGAGGAAAAAAGGCACAGCACACCAACATCATCCCAACTGTAAAGTATGGTGGAGGGAGCATCATGGTTTCGGGCTGCTTTGCTGCCTCAGGGCCTGGACAGCTTGCTATTATCGATGGAAAAACATATTCCTAAGTTTATCAATACATTTTTCAGGAGAATGTAAGGCTATCTGTCCACCAATTGAAGCTCAACAGAAGTTGGGTGATGCAACAGGACAACAACCCAAAACACAGAAGTAAATCAACAACAGAATGGCTTCAACAGAAGAAAATACGCCTTCTGGAGTGGCCCAGTCCGAGTCCTGACCTCAACCTGATTTGAAATGCTGTGGCATGACCTCAAGTGAGCGGTTTACACCAGACATCCCAAGAATATCGCTGAACTGAAACAGTTTTGTAAAGAGGAATGGACCAAAATTCCTCCTGACCGTTGTGCTGGTCTGATCCGCAACTACAGAAAACATTTGGTTGTTGCTGCCAGAGGGTCAACCAGTTATTAAATCCAAGGGTTTACATACTTTTCCCACCCTGCACTGTGAATGTTTACACAATGTGTTCAATAAAGACATGAAAACATAGAATTGTTTGTGTTATTAGTTTAAGCAGACTGTGTTTGTCTATTGTTGTGACCTAGATGAAGATCAGATCAACTTTTATGACCAATTCATGTAGAAATCCAGATTTTTCCAAAGGCTTCACATACTTTTTCTTGCCACTGTACATCTAACTGATGTAAATGGCACTGACAATTACAACATAGAAGTTACAGAACCTTGGGTTATAATGCTTGTGGTTTTGCTCTTGAAGTTTGGTTGCCATGCAAAATAATCACTGACAAACCCTCCTCCTGGCTCTGTGGCTTGGGGTTGTGACTGGTCCTTACTGTCTTCCCCAATAGGTGAGGGGGTGGATGATGATGAGGCCGATGCAGCACTCCAGACAGGGAGCCCGGAGGTGATCTATGATGACGTGCCCTGTGAGGGACCACTCTCCCCTGACGAAGGTGAGTTCTGGGGCAGGGGCTCGGGCCACTGACTGCTTTTATTGGATGTCTCCCCTGTCTGATACTGCACCATCAGTCTTTGGATCAATGCACATCAGACCTGGGTTCAAATGCCATTTGGTTCCTCTTAAATACTGAGCTGTGCTTGATTGAGCTTGAGGATCTGCTGTCTGACAATGCACTGTCAGTCCTTGGATCACTGTACAGTCTTTGTGCTTTGTTGATGTCAGTATATCTATGTGTGTGTGTGTGTATGTGTGTGTGTGTGTCTGTCAGGGGACATGATCTACGAGGATGTGCACAGAGAAGAAATGCCCCAGGGTGCAGGCAATGGTTGGAGCTCCAGTGAGTTTGAAAGTTACGACGAGCAGTCTGATACCGAGAGCAAGCTACCAACCCGCAGCAAGGTAGGAGAGATGGCGTTCTGTTGTGTCTGTCTGTCTGTCTGTCTGTCTGTGTGTCTGTGTCTGGATTTTTGTGTTTGTGTTCAATGCATAAGACATGACTCAAAGAGAATATTTCACCCAATGCTACTGCTCTCCCACCACACTTATTTTATTCATGTGAGAAACTGTTGGGGAAAATACAAAGAACATGAAACATGCATCAGCCCTGTCTGGGTGGGTTAATATTCTCGCTTTGTGGCCTGAGAATAAACAAGCTTCCTTCTCACTCGAAAGGCATCAAAGTCATGACACTGTCCAGAAGCTGTATGTTATAACCATACTGTAGGTGACTGTAGGCTCTCTCTCCGCCACATGGGGGCAGTATATACTCATTGAAGTTGTGCGCTATTCTGGTCAGACTTGGTCCAGTCTCATCCCTGTGTATATACTGTGTATGTCGAGTACACTATGGGGAAGTTTTGACAAAACATATTTGACTGAGCTGGTGCTATTGATACGTAGATTGAGAAAACATTCTATGAAATGATATCCATATACAGAGGGGAGCGATGACCTGCTTGTTATGAACACTTGCTTGTTACGTTTGGGCAGAAACGATGGTGGCTTTACTGAAATGAATATCACAGCAGGAGGTAGTCTATGAACATCCCCTCCTCCCTCTTCATGTCTGCCTCAGTCTATGAACATCCCCTCCTCCCTCTTCATGTCTGCCTCAACCTTCCCCCTGCACTCACTTCCTTCACCAAGATCATTGCTATTAGTCCAGGCTGACATTACCCTTTGACCAGCGCAGTGCTCTAAGCTTCCGCTCTCCATCCTTGTGATTAATCCAGGTGTTGCCTTGCTTGTTTTGTCTTGATCCCTTTTCCCTCAATATTCCACTGTCTCATCTCCCTTCCTTCATCCCTGTGTCCTGCTGTGTGGTTTAACACAACCTGCCCTGACCTGCTTCGCACCACACTGCCCAACACCTGTGGCGTTCCCGTACTGTAGCAGTACTCCCCTGACGTGCGTCGGCTGAGGGAGCGTTGTGCCAGGACCAAACGTGAAATAGCCATGAGGCTGGGTGGGAAAAACAACTATGACACCAAGGTATATAACTGGCAGTAAGAAAACACAACATGACATCAATTTAGAACTCAAACTTACAGCACCCAGAAGGCTATGCAATGATTACAATATTACCAAAGCCAAAATATGCCTGCTGTAGTATGAAGTGCATTATAATGATTCACTATCTTAAACCATCTTGTCCTTGCTAATGTTTCTCTGCTTTCCTCCAAACAGTCGTTCTCATGAGAGATTTGTCTCTCTCCTTCTAGTTTAGTATGAGGACCAGTTTTAGGGATACATGAATGAGTAAAACACACTTGCATCCATAAACACATTGCCAGTTTCTCCAAGTTGATAACCTAGTTTCCTGAAGTGGCATCATTTAAAAATACCACCACCATGGGTATATTCTGGGTCTGTGTGCATCACGAGTCTGCCAGGCCTCAGTGATACTCAGGGTGGGGTTTGTGGTTAGCAGAATCTATGATCTCCTCATAGACTTCCTGATTAGTGACTAAATCAGACAGTTACAGACCAACTGAGAGGCGCATATGGCAGTATTCATGGCTTGATGCATCCAGTGTCCCATCTCTCTCTATCTCTCCTTGTGGATTACTCTGCAGTGTTCCCTGGCTCTGTCCTCTCTCTCCTCGTGGACTAACTGTTTTGGCCTCTTTGTCCTTTTGAACCAGGTTCACCAGCTAATGAAGGCCGCTAGAAGTGGGACCAAGGATGGATTGGACAAGACCAAAATAGCCTTCATGCGGAGAGTCTCCTTCCTGCACAAGAAGGACCACTCAGGTAATCTGGGAAAAAGTTCTTCAAAATGACTTTTTGCCAAATGACTGTCTCAGATGAAAGTATCCCTTTTATGGAGATATGTGTAAATTTGTTGTGAAATGAGAGTTTCTGTGGAAGACAGGAGTTCACATACATTTCATCTGCCGCTTTGAATTAAGCTGCTGTGGAGAACTTGTGTGACGCTAGCCGAGCCAAAAGTAATGTTAGAGGCAGATAGAGAAGAAAGCCTCCCATTTCCTTTCCAATCCCAGCTTTAAAAGAGAAAAGACTCGTGGAAAATGATCTAAACGATGTAAGATATTTCAAATGACACAGCTGGGATAAGTCGAGCGGCTCGCGCCGATTAAAGACAGACTCTGTGGCGAACGGAAGGGCTTGATGTATGGGAGAGGTACGGGCAGAAAATCTCACATGACAGAGGTTGTACCCCAGGAAGCCTCGATACACAATGGAACCAGATTACCATCCGTTAATGGAGTGTCGAGCAGCTCCAGAAACCACAGATAACAGAGCCACAAATCAAATCATTTTTCAAACAATCAAAAAGAGGTAAAGAGGCCAGTGGTTTTATTTGTAGCTGTTGATCCGGGGGAATCTGGGCAGCATTATATATTTCAGATACTGACACATGATTATTGTTCCAAAGTCATTAATTGAAGTGGTGTTGGCTGGCGAAAATCAGTTTTAGTATCTATGTCTATATGGTTGCAGGGAAGTTTGGATTTTGTTGAGTGCCTTCTGAACGCCTTTGTATTCATGCTGTTCATTTGCAATATATTTTTCCCTCCTAAGTCTTTCATGCAGAGTGCAAATCTCTTTATATTTTAGAGATAATAAAGTTGGAGTGCATCTGGGATTGTGGCTCCAGTTGAGATGTGAAAGCTGTAAATGTGCCTCTGAGTGTGCGTGTGTGTGTTCCCCTGTGCAGAGGATGTGGAGGATGATGCAGGGTACCTGGATGTGGCTGTGTCGGAGGTGAAACAGCCTCCTGCACAGCTGAGCCCCATGCCTGAGGGGCTGAGCAGCCAGCAGGTGTGTATGTGTGTATACAGATGTGAACATCTAAATTCATGTGATATGCAGGCAATGATGCAAACATTTTTTTTTAGATTGGCAACACTGACTCGGTAGTACGATTGGGAGAAATATGTCTGCTACAGTTAAGTACAGGGCTACTCATTTCAAGGGAAACCTCAGGGTACATCCGGGCCTCATGAAAAGAAGGCTGCCCAACCCAAACTCTCTTACCCGATTACAATCACACGCCCAGGCATGACTACAGTAGCCTAGTACTATCAAACAACCTGTCACACACTCCCATCATGCCGTTTTCTTTGTGTGACCGTTGACCTCTCACCTGTATGTTTCCCTGCCTGGCCTCCTCTCTCAGGTGGTCAGACGCCACATCCTGGGTTCCATCATTCAGAGTGAGCGCAGTTATCTTGAGTCCCTCAAGAGAATCCTCCAGGTGAGTGCTTTACTCCCTACCATCCCTCCTCCGCCCTATGCTTACTCTGACAGATGTAATACTTTCATCTTTTCAGCATTTAAGAATGCGTCTGAAAAGGAAACTGGAGATGAGTATGAAATTACCAGGCTTGCTCCGCATAAATAATCGTGATGGAACAGATTCCTCTCACATCTTTGGTGCCCCGCTGATGCTAAGAGAGAGATTCTCTCTGTCAGGTTTTCACAGAATCACAGAATGGGATTCTCTCTTCTCTTTTTCTGTGGTGGAGAGAGAAGATTTCGTTATCTCCCCTCAGAGATGAAGAGACACACCAGCTGAAATGGAAACAGGCGTGATCAGTGGGAGGGTTATGTTTTCTGTTAAGATACAACGCTGTACTACCTTTGTTTTGTGAATCATGAGATGATTGTGTTTGATAATTGCGAATGTTATTCCTTTTTTGTGATTTTGCTTTCCATTCAACAAGGCCAGCTCACTGCTAGAGGAAACATAAAATAAAAAAGCCATTACATTAAGAACTGCGACTTCAGTCCTATAAAATCAGAAATTGCCTGTGTTATGCCCCCTGTCCATATTCCACTTGTCGATAATTAATTTGCTGTGGAGGATTTATGGTTGGGCAGGGGAAGCTTGTAAAACAACAATAGCAGCACTAGTCTATCATCTATTGTTGTTTCCAAACATTGACTTTCATTGCTGATTTTCTGCTTACTGCATCTGGCAGTTTCTGATTTCACAGATTACATTTGCCATATTTAAATGACTCACTTTAAAAGACATTGCAGTAATGTGCACATGTTTTACACAGTCGACTAGTTTTGATACTGTACAGCATCTTAACTAATTGCAGTTGCTTATAGGAGTGTTACTAACTGACGATTACATCAATGTGCCTTCCAGTAAGGGTCCAAGCTCTGTTGGATGCTGCTGTTGTATCTGTTGAGAGATGTTGCTATTGAGGCTTTTTTATGATCAGGGCCTACCTGTGTATTTTATATCGTTCTCTACCGTAAAGCACACCTAATCCAAGTTAACTTGGGTGTACTGTTTCCCCAGGAGTACCAGAGGCCCTTGCTAGAGGCGGACCCACGCATCCTGAGCCCACGGAAGATCCGGCCCATATTTCACCGTCTACGGGAGATCACTCAGTGTCACTCCATGTTCCAGATCGCACTGGCATCACGTGTGGCTGAGTGGGACAGCAGTGAGAAGATTGGGGACCTATTTGTGGCCTCGGTTAGTGAGAGTGTGAGAGTGAGAGAGTGTGAGAGAGAGAGAGAGAGAGAGAGATATTTTTTTTAAAGTAGTCAGTTTTCCCATCAGAAGACAATTTCCACACACACAGTTATAATGAGCTGCACTTAAAATTGAGAAAACAACACTAACCTCAAACATGGAGATAATTACATTTTAGATGAATATCTCTTTTGCAGCAAATAATCTCAGAATATGTGTGCTTATTGCATTGGCACTGGTCCATTGGACTAATCTATGAGTGTGCTGCTGTGACCCTCTGCAATGTGCTCGTCCATAAGGCTTGCTCATTATTTACCTATCAAAGACACCATTCCGACCCATCTGCCTTCCTACTGGCCCTGTTTATTGTGATGTTTCATTAATATCCTGACACCAGCCAAATGAGCCTGTTGTGGGAGAGTGAGAGGTGATTTCTCTTTTTCACCTGAGTGTGGATTTGTAACCCAGATGTTAATGATTTATGCTATAGGTCTCACACTTGTATCTGTGTGTTGTTTTTGCCTGGCTTGAAGAGCAGGTGAAGTAAAGGGTTAATATCTATGTGAGACTGGGTAATTTTCCAGCTACTGCTCCTCCAGCTACTGCTGCTGTCAGCAGCCCGCTTAGTGTTTAATCAAAGGAGAACGAAGGACTGTGCTGTCACAGCCGCGTCTCAACATCCCCACCTCACCCCCTCTAAAGGATTGTGAAGGGTGTTAACAGATTGGGGTGTTAAATACCACATTTAAATGGCCATTTTCTACCCTCCGCAACATTGAAATGACCTGTGGATTTCCAGTATTAGGATTACTAGATGAGCTGTTGAACTTCTAGGAACTTCGAAGATCTGTCAGAAAAAAGATATTGTCAGACGTTTTCACAGATCAAATAACCAACCATGACTTGTCCCTGAAATCATTTGTTTCATGAAAAAGCCACCAGATTCCTGATCTGATATCTAAAGGTTTTGTGTTTCCCATAATCCCACCTTTCTGGGTTTCCACAGTTTTCCAAGTCCATGGTGCTAGATGTTTACAGTGACTATGTCAATAACTTCACCAATGCCATGGCCCTCATAAAAAAGGCATGCATGTCCAAACCAGCTTTCCTGGAATTCTTAAAGGTGAGTTACAAAGTAGACTTGTCCATGTGCTTTTTTTTCTCTCTAATACACTCTATTTTCCTTTAAATACTCTCTAACCAACGGTCACAGCTACTATTTAATTAGGCTCTTATATTATACTATATTCTACTAGTGTCTTGATACTTGGTTAAAAATGTAGTTGCTTTATTGTTTCTCTTTCAACAACTCGAAATCCTTTGTTTTATATATATATATATTTATATATATATATATATATATATATATATATATATATATATATATATATAAATAACACGATATATATATATATACATATAAAAACAAAACGATATACAGTGGTGCAAAAAAAGTATTTAGTCAGCCACCAATTGTGCAAGTTCTCCCACTTAAAAAGATGAGAGAGGCCTGTAATTTTCATCATAGGTACACTTCAACTATGACAGACAAAATGGTGTCATTTGACAGCTCTTTGGTCTTGGCCATAGTGGACTTTGGAGTGTGACTGTTTGAGGTTGTGGACAGGTGTCTTTTATACTGATAACAAGTTCAAACAGGTGCCATTAATACAGATAACGAGTGGAGGACAGAGGAGCCACTTAAAGAAGAAGTTACAGGTCTGTGAGAGCCCGAAATCTTGCTTGTTTGTAGGTGACCAAATACTTATTTTCCACCATAATTTGCAAATAAATAAATTAAAAATCCTACAATGTGATTTTCTGGATTTTTTTTCTCATTTTGTCTGTCATAGTTGAAGTGTACCTATGATGAAAATTACAGGCCTCTCTCATCTTTTTAAGTGGGAGAACTTGCACAATTGGTGGCTGACTAAATACTTTTTGCCCACTGTATATATATTTCCCTCATTAAAATGCAAATCAATTTATAACATTTTTGACATGCGTTTTTCAGGATTTTTTTGTTGTTATTCTGACTCTCACTGTTCAAATAAACCTACCATTACAATTATACACTGATCATTTCTTTGTCAGTGGGCAAACGTACAAAGTCAGCAGGGGATCAAATACTTTTTTCCCTCACTGTATATATATATATATAAAAACAACATTAGCAATTAGCAACTCTTACATACTGTAAAGTGCACCTTCTCAAACCTGAAGTTTCACACAGTAAACTGTATTTAATGATGACCTGTTCGGATGATGTCAGTGTAGCACATTGTGGCTGTTATTATCAGCAGTTTTCTATTCATACACAGCTGTAGGACTTCACTCCCTGTGTTATGACCTACACCCACACCCATATACTGTACACTGACCACCTCCATTTACTCATTCTCTACTGACCCGCACAGACACCAAAGTCTGTTTCTCCACACCTTACTAACCTAAACCCACTCCTACTCCCACACTCCTAAACTCTATATATCTTGTTCCTCTGAATAAGCACTAAAGGTGTATTTCTTATAGTGTATGGATTATCTTCTGACTGTACTATGCTATGTTGTTTATGTAAACCTACTTGTCCTGTGTTGTGTAGAAGAAGCAGGCGTCCAGTATTGATCGGATCACCCTGTACGGCCTCATGGTGAAGCCCATCCAACGCTTTCCCCAGTTCATCCTATTACTGCAGGTATATGCCTTTACCAGAATCTTCATCACTGCTAACAGTGACTAGATAATGTCATATTAGAAAACATAAATATAAACAATCTGAGATTTACACCAGACAATGTTTTATTGACCTAATCAAGAGTTCTGCACATGGCATGATACTGTACATTGGGCAGATGAAATCTACTATAGCAACATTTTCTAAATCCAACACCAGGCATGGCTCTACTTAGCTAGGGCTGCCAAGTGCATAACCATATTAGCTTTTCATGCAGTCAACTCCTTTTTCTTCCTTTACTCATCCTCTCTCAAGATTGTGTGTGCAAAGATTTTGATTTGAACTTGCGTACTGGAACAGCAGTACCTCATTTCATCCCTCAGTAGGCATCGATTATCCATGAATTCAAAGATAAGTTATGAATATGAATTAGGCGTTTTCCTCTTGCCTAAAACTCAAGACTCCGGAGAGGGAGTGTCTGTGTTAAATCATACATTACACAGGGAACTCAATTTAAAGCAGTTAAACCCTTCTGGGACTCACACACAGAATACAAGGACATATTTCTGCAGGTCCACAAGAACACACAGTTTCAGGTAAGCCAGACACACACACACACAGATCTGTGATGAAGTTCAATAAATCCTTGTTTTTTTTTGATAAATATGAAAACTTAAACGATGGGCTTTTACATTGCTCTGGGCCTTACACACAGAAACATGTACACACACACACACACACACACACACACACACACACACACACACACACACACACACACACACACACACACACACACACACACACACCTATTCACTTTATTTAATGTTTGTTTCTGTGTTTGTCTCTTAGGACATGCTGAAGAACACACCTAAGGGTCACGTAGACCGCCTGCCTGTGCAGCTGGCTCTGACTGAACTGGAGATGCTGGCCGAGAAGCTGAATGAACAGAAACGTGTGGCCGACCAAATAGCTGAGACTCAGCAGCTAGCACGCAGTGTCAGCGACCGCTTGCTCTGCAAGGTGACTGAGCCACTGCGATACACATGGACACACACTTGCACAAACACAGAAAGCACATGCACGGCATAGCATGCACATGCATGCACACACTTGCACACACACACAACGACACACACAGTAATCAACCTGCTCACTATGTGGCTAAACCCCAGAGCCCTTCCTCTAACCCCACTGTGGTATAAGCATGAGCTAAACATCTATGCATTAGGCTATATAGCCATCACTTACATTACCATCCCAGACAGTCTAGGAAAGCATTTTTATTTAGAAAAATCATTGCCCAGAAATGATGCCCATTATCGCCCCTGAACAGCATCCAAACACCACGGCAGGGGCGTTTCTTCTCCATTACCACACTGGAATTACAGTCTAGACACTGCAAATCTGAACAAATGCATTTCTGAATAAGAGGAATTAGGGGGTAAATGAGACATTTAATTGGAAACCGTGAGAGAGTTATCTCTCCCCAGTCTCTCGCCTTCTCCTTTCCCTCTCGTTTCCACCTCCCCCCTCCTTTCCTGTTGCTGTTCTTTTCTTCCCTCTCCATCTCTTTCTCTTGCTCTCTTTCTCATTCTTCATCTCTCTCTCTCTCTCTCTCTCTCTCTCTCTCTCTGTCCTTCCTTCGCTCTCTTTCTTTCTACTGGTCCATGATGGTGAATTTTCCAGAGGCCTGAGATGAGCTGATTCGGCCAATCTCGTCTGCTCCACACATAATTCCATTTATTGCAGTGAGACTGCAGAATTGCAATAGGAAGCAGCTCTCTTCCATAACCATCCAGTGAAATATTAATTATTTGTCTCCAAGTATCTAAGTCAGTGGAATAGGGGAGATAACTCTGTGAGTGGGAACAGGTTGAGGTTTCCATTTTACTCTCTCTGACACAAAACAGTCACTCACGCATTGACACTTCTGAGGGGCCCTTCCATAACTTACATCTGTCTGCCTGTTGAGGGTGCTGTAGTTCTGTGATCATAGAAGACAGGCTACTGTTTGACTAATGACTCATTTCCCAAGCCATCTGAACAAACTCCAAGCACTGTTACTGATTCCCCACAGATATAACAATCAATTTTGTGAGATGTGACAGGATGTAGAGCACTGTGTATTGTAATATGGACAAAACACAAATGTATTATTCATAAAATTGTGAGGGTATGGAACTAACATAAACATTAAAGTGGGACACTGTATCGGAGTTATATATTTGTACTTTAGCGTTCGTTCAGTCTTTCGGCTTTACTGTTGTTGTAATGAATTTTCTTTCAGAAGATTGTTTTAGAATTCATAAAACTGACTATTGATTCAGCTGAAAATAAGAAGTTACTGGACCAAGTAATACAACTACTTCCTATTATATTACCCTTTGCCATGCACTTTAGGAAAGTATGCCTTGTGTGTTTTCACATACTGTAGTATACAACAACATTTCTGTGAATGTGTGTGTGTGTGAGCGTGTGAATGTGTGTGTGTGTGTGTGTGAGCATGTGAATGTGTGTGTGTGTGTGCGTGTGAGCGTGTGTGTGTGTGTGTGTGTGTGTGAATGTGTTCTGTTTGCCCTGACTGCACAACCCTACCTTGATCTGCTACTGATTCCCAATGAGACACTCACTTAACCAGACTTTAGCCTGCCTGCTGTGCTCCTTAGCAATTGAACTGAAACCCTGGGGAATTGGCACTTTGTGATGTGTCTTGAGACATTGTCCTGATTGCTCTGTCCCTTTAGCAACTGAACTCAGACCAGGGGTCACTGGTGCTTTGTGAGACGTTGATTGAGACGGTGTACGGGGAGCGTGGCCAGGTCCTGAAGTCTAAGGAGCGCAAAGTCTTCCTCTTCAACGACATACTCATCTGTGCCAACATCAACATCAAGTAAGTGGTGGGTGGTTCCACCTCAAAAAGAACAAGAAAGACGATTTCAGCACCCACCATGTCAGATTGTTCTGAAGTCCTTTCTATAGTTAGAAACAGATAAGATAAGCATTCCTGCAACATTATTTAGTTGAAATGTAATTTGATCTCTGAATAATTAAGCTAATTGATTGCACCGAAATTGGCGATTTTTAAATGATAGTATTCATACAATATTAAATAAATATAATACATAACATCCGATTTCGACCCCCAAAAATAGAACAATGAGTTAGACATGAGGATTCCAAAGAAATGGTCAAAAGCCTCTCACAAACCCCCCATTGTCTCTCACAGACCCCCCCCATTGTCTCTCACAGACCCCCCATTGTCTCTCACAGACCACCTCATTGTAAATGAGAACTTGTTCTCAACTGACTTACCTGGTGAAATAAAGGTGAAATAATAAGAAAGAAGAAAAAACAACCCCACGCCAACAACGAGTATACAGTATCAGTTCTCTATTGTTTGACAAGTAGTATAGAGCTGCAGTTCAGAGTATTGTTTCTTCATCCTATGTAATGCATTCTCAGTGAATTTAGGGATTCCCCCCTATTCAGAGAATTAGTCATGGAAGTTTTTAGGTTTATATCCCATCCTACATTCTGATATGACCAGGTTCAGACCACTAGATGGTGCTGTTCCTGCTATTAGATTATATTTAAAAAAGAATCCACCCCACCTCAATGTTAAAGGAATAGTTCACCCAAATTACAAAATTACATATTGTTTTCCAATGCAAGTAAATGGTACCTATATTAGGACTTTCACCAGGGGGTTGAAAACATGACCAAATTCACAGAGAATGCATTACATACTAAAGAAAATATGAACACCCTTTGACTTTGTCCCATATTTTGTTGTGTTACAGCCTGAATTTAAAATGGATTTAAAAAAAAATGTGTTTGTCTCACTGGCATATACACAATACCCCATAATGTCAAAATTGTACAAATGAATTGTAAATGAAAAGCTGAAGTATCTTGAGTCAATAAATTTTCAACCCTTTTGTTATTGCAAGCCTAAATAAGTTCAGGAGCACAAATGTGCTTAACAAGTCACATAATAAGCTGCATGGACTCACTCTGTGTGCAATAATGACAACCTAATCTCTGTACCCCACACATACAATTATCTGTAAGGTTCCTCAGTCGAGCAGTGAATTTCAAACACAGATTCAACCACAAAGACCAGGGAGGTTTTCCAATGCCTCACAAAGAAGGGCACCTATTGGTAGATGGGTAAAAAAAGCAGACATTGAATATCCTTTTGAGCATGGTAAAGTTATTAATTACACTTTGGGTGGTGTATCAATACACCCAGTCACTACAAAGATACAGATGTCCTTCCTAACTCAGTCGACAGAGAGAAAGGAAACCTCTCAGGGATTTCACCATGAGGCCAATGGTGACTTCAAAACAGTTATGGAGTTTAATGGCTGTGATAGGAGAAAACTGAGGATGGATCCACAACATTGTAGTTACACCACAATACTAACCTAAATGACAGAGTAAAAAGAAGAAAGCCTGTACAGAATAAAAAATATTCCAAAACATCCATCCTGTTTGCAATAAGACACTAAAGTAAAACTGCACAAAATGTGGCAAAGAAATTAACTTTATGTCCTGAATACCAAGTGTTGTGTTTGGGGCAACCACAACACATCAATGAGTACCACACTTCACATTTTCAAGCATGGTGGTGGCAGCATCATGGTATGGGTATGCTTGTCATCGGCAAGGACTAAGGAGTTTTTTTTAGGATAAAAAGAAACGGAATAGTGCTAAGCACAGGCAAAATCCTAGAGGAAAACATGGTTCAGTCTGCTTTCTAACAGACACTGTGAGACAAATTCACCTTTCAGCAGGACAATAACCTCAACAAGGCCAAATATACACTGGAGTTGCTTATGAAGACGACATTGAATGTTCCTGAGTGGCCTAGTTACAGTTTTGACCTAAAAATGTCTGTCTAGCAATGATCAACAACCAACTTGACAGAACTTGAATAAGTTTAAAAATAATAATGTGTAAAAATTGTACAATCCAGGTGTGCAAAACTCTGAGAGACTTACCCAGAAAGACTCAGAGTATGTAATCGCTGCCAAAGGTGATGCGAACATGTATTGACT
Source organism: Oncorhynchus clarkii lewisi (assembly GCF_045791955.1). Taxonomy (NCBI): domain Eukaryota; kingdom Metazoa; phylum Chordata; class Actinopteri; order Salmoniformes; family Salmonidae; genus Oncorhynchus; species Oncorhynchus clarkii. Next base: position 56,919,991 of record NC_092163.1, read on the forward strand.
CAGGGATGTGAGGAAATAGGAATACTCAGGAATACTTACAATCTGTAAATGAGATATTTCTGTATTTCATTATGTGGTAATGTGTGTAGATGGGTGAGAAAAAAATCTATTTAATCCATTTTGAATTCATGCTCTGTAAAACAACAAAATGTGGAATAAGTCAAAGGGAATGGATACATTTCTGAAGGCACTATAAGATGAAGAAACAATACTCCAAGCTGTAGCTCCATACTACTTGTCAAACATAGTGAACTGATCTTGTGTAGTTGTTGTTGGGTTGGGATTGGCGTGGGGGGTCATTGGGTGGCTTCTGGCCATTTCTTTGGAATCTTCAGGTCTTACGCATTGTTAGAAGAAATGTGGTCCAAATCGGATGTTATGTTTCTATATTTATTAAATATTATATGAAGCCTAATAATTTAAAATGGCCAATTTCAGTGCAACAAATTAGCTACATTTCTCAGAGATTAAATTATATTTCCACAAAATAATGTTGCAGGATTGCTAATATTATCGGTTTCTAACTACAGAAATAATTTTCAGAACAATCTGAGATAGTGGGTGTCATGGCTTGCTGAAATGACATGGAACAAGTCTGGTGTCTGTAGAGTAGAATAAATTCTGCTAAACAGCTCTTCAGTGAAAATACACAAACACCTTCCCGGCGCCACAGCATTAGCACCACGAGGCTCAGCCTACAAGGCTTTGCAGGGATATATTTAGGCAAACTGCATAGCAAAGAGTAATATAGCGTTCTTTAGCACTATCTGGAGTTACCAGAGTTTTATCAGCTTTTAACAAATGGCAGGCAGCTTAACTAGAGCAACAGGAGTCTTAGATTACTGACATAACATATTTCTTGGTGCCTCTCTAATTTATCCTCTATGACAGCACCATTGATCACATCTTCTCAGAGCTGAAGGTAAACAGGAAAGATTTTCCTCTATTTGCAAAGCTCCTGTCTGAGACGTTCATACCTCAAAGCTCTCTTGTTCAGCCTTCAAAGTAATTATCACCCCATGTTTTGTTCAACTTGATTCCCCTGAAGTTGACTTTGCCTGCCCTCTAGAATCTTGACAAACTGATCACAATGTTGATTGTGTGCTTGATTACAGGAATATATGAATATAAAATTAACCCTGCTCACAGCCGGGGGTCCTGCTTCTGCCGTGAACACTGCTGATCAGACAGATTCTAATTCTGCTCTCGAGCTATTTTTGTGATAATTCAAAGAGTGACACCTCGGTTCTCCTCCTGTTGGTGGTTTGGGATTAGTGCTTCTGTTAGGAGGAGAGGAATGCTGGGAAGAGCTTTGATTTAACTTGTATTATTTTTTCCACCACCAGGGGGCCCCCTGATATCAGCAGCCTGGTCCCTGTTGGGCCAAAGTACACAATGAAGTGGAGTGCCCCCCTGCTGCAGGTCCAGGTGGTGGAGGTGGGTCAGGAGGCCTCCCAGGCCAAGGATACCTTGTTCCAGCATGGCGGTGCCAAGCACCCTGGCAGTGCCTGTCCCCCAGGTTGGTAAGCCTCCCGAGTCATCCTTCCATGACCTTTCTATCCCTGTTCATCATCTCCTACATGTAGTCCAGTTAATCTCATCACTTGGCCAGACTCCTAGTCTCAGCCCCATGGTCTGACTCAGCACAGCCCTCTAATCAGTTTCCTACTGTCAACTGTCCAAGTGAATTTTGGTGACACAGGGCTGTCACTCTGATTGAGGATGTGTTTGTGAAAAGAATAGCGATGATGGAAAACATTGCCGCACCCTCCACAGTCTCATTTCACTCTCTGATAGACCACAAACATATCTGTAGTGGTGTCATCAATCTGCAGAGATTATTCCCTTCCTCTCCAGCTCCAATTAGAGAAGCAGCAGCACTAGATAGGAATCGAATGGAGTCCTTTTACCCCCCCTCACAGCGCATACAGCTTGGTGGAGAGATCCCTGATAAATGTGCCATGTAAAGGAGAAGATACAATGCCTTATCAGGATGTAATGGAACAGCCTTTTAAAGTTGGAGCTCCATGACTTCAATATTAATGGCGACTTTTACAGTAGCGCCTGACCGTGTCACGCTCAGCGAAGACAAACAGTTTAACAAGGAGGCCAAGATTAGGCTTAGATTCTCTGCAGATTAAGCCTTACAACACTGTGAGATCATTTAACGGTAAATTTAAATCTCTCTCTCTCTCTCTCTCTCTCTCTCTCTCTCGTGTTTGAAAAGCTATGGTTAAATAAAACATTTTGCACTGGCCCAATGCAAGTCATTCCCTTAATCATGCCTTTCCAGGAATTTTCCTCTGTGCATCTGTTGAATTACTTTCTAGCCTGCCAGTCACACAGGCTGGCCCCTCTATTTATAGTTCCCCGTCCCCTGTGATGTAATTCGGCGGGGCGTCCTGCCTAAATCCCACGCTCCCACGGCTTTGTGAGAAATTGACACATTTTTCATCTCTGGCCCTAGTCCCCTCCTTTATTGATGGAGAAGAGATCTCTCAATTCTCTCAATTCTCTCTCTCTCTCTCTCTCTCTCTCTCTCTCTCTCTCTCTCTCTCCTCTGTGTGTGTGGCACAGTCTCTCTCAATTAAATTCAATGGGCTATATTGGCATGGGAAACATGTGTTAACATTGCCAAAGCAAGTCTCTCTCTCTGTGTCCCAGTCTCTCTCTGTGTCCCAGTCTCTATCTCTCTATATTGGGGATTTGGAAGCAGTGGCTGCTGTGAATTCCCTCAGTTTAGTTCCCAGAGCTGGATGCAGCACTAGCTGCATGGATATTCCTGCTGGCTGTTGTTACATGAGGTGGCTGCCCTTGGAAGGATGGGCAGGGGCCCCTGTGGGCTCAGCCCTGCCTTGCTGCTACGTGCCCGGCGGCCACTGTGAATAACCTTGTCTGAGTGTGAAAACCAATCCTGCCACACCAACGGGATTACGCTGGATTACAACTCAGCACATTCACCTCCGGGGCTGAGTCCAACTCCAGGCGTACGGGGACACAGCGGACCTGTGTGCCAGCGAATCCCAAAGCCTCACAGGTTCAGGGAAGCCATTGTGTACAGAGGATCACGGCAGGCACACCTCTTTATATTCAGATGTCTGCTATTGATCGTGTCTCACAGATGACAGATGTCTGTGCCCGTCCGTGTCAGAGATCCCATTAAATCCCCATAGGTTACAAAGGCTCTCTTTAAGATAACAATACTTGCCTCTCTCCACTCTCGCTGGCTCTCTCTCTGTCTATTTGTGGATACAACCACACACCTAGCTCTACAAGCCACAAGACTCCCACAAAGGACCATGCTTCAGTAACCTGCATTTTGACGAAGCTGCATAGCTACTTGATTATGTAGTTGTGGTGACAGCACAGGACAGGACAGCTCCACAGCTACATCTTGCTGCAAATGTAATAACGTCACTCTCCTGGAGCGGTGTGTAGAGATGTGGGCCAGGGCAGAAAGGAGGGAGAATGGGAGTGAGAGGCAGGACTATTGATCCCCTGAGGTTGGAGACGGAGAATGTGAAGACAGTATGCTCCCGAATTGATTGGTGAATCTCACGTCCAAATGGCCACATTTCTCTATCTGCTTTTTAGTTATACATCCAGATTACATTCAGATCATTCAACAAATAACGTCAGTGATCGAGCCATCACATACTGATCTCCTTTGGTACTTCTACTAGTGATTGTAGTTCAGGAAAGTAAAGAATTGCAGTTCCATTGGGGATTGCAATAGTTGTTTGAACTTGAGCTCTTACAAGGCCCTCACCCTCCCTTTGGCAAATCAGACCATACATTTATCCTCCTGCTTACAAGCAAAAATTCAGCAAGTACCAGTGATGTACTCAATACAGAAGTGTTCCGATGAAGTAGATGTAAAGCTACAGGATTGTTTCCCTAGCATAGACTGGAATATATTCCATGGATTTATCCAATAACATTGAGGAGTTTGGAACAGGCCCTCAGATCCCCCAAAAGTTATACAGCTGCACCATTGAGAGCATCTTGACTGGCTGCATCACCGCTTGGTACGGCAACTGCAAAGCACCCAACCGTAAGGCGCTACAGAGAGTGGTGAGTACGGCCCAGCACATCACTGGGGCCAAGCAGGACCTCTATACCAGGCGGTGTCAGAGGAAGGCCCTAAACATTGTCAAAGACTCCAGCCACCCATGCCATAGACTGTTCTCTCTGCTACCGCACGGCAAGCGGTACCAGTGCACCAAGTCTGGAACCAAAAGGACCCACACTGGATTCTACCCATACACACACACACACACACACACACCCCAACACACACACACACACACACACACACACACACACACACACACACACACACACACAACACACACACACACACACACACACACACACACACACACACACACACACACACACACACACACACACACACACACACACACACACACACACACACACACACACACACACACACACACACACACACACACCCCAACACACACACACACACACACACACACACACACACACACACACACACACACACACACACACACACACACACCCACACACACACACACACACACACACACCCCAACACACACACACACACACACACTATTGTTATTCACTGTGGATTTATTCCTCGTGTCACAATTTCAAAAACATTTTTGGTTTAAATCTTTAACTCTGCATTGTTGGAAAAGGACCCGTAAGTATTTCACTGTTAGTCTACACCTGTTGTTTACGAAGCACGTGACAAATAACATTTGATTTGATGTTAATAATGTAACCTGTTGATGTGCGTACTGTAGTGTGACAGGCCATGTTGTGTTTTGTCCACAGGGAAGGTGATCCTGGGTCCTCCTCGGCTCTACCAGGAGCTCCAGGAGCTGCAGCACGACCTGTCTGTGGTAGAAGAGATCTCACTACTGGTGGGAACGCTACAGGGGACATACCAGGTACACCCCACCCCACTACCCCACCCCACTTCACTACTTAGAACACAGCCCAAACCCCAACCTGTGGGTCTACTATAGTAATTTTTCACATCACTACACAGCCCAGACTGCTTCAGAGTTACTCATAAAAGTCTATGTCCAAATTACCCACTTTAAAAACATGCACTGCAATCTGACCTCCAAAAGCACTGCTTTTTACTTGAAATATATTTAAATTGCAGCTTGACAAATTATTAATAAAGCTGATATTTCTAAATACTGCTTGCAAATGTAAGGTTGATCAAAGGCGATTTGTTTCTACTTCAACCCAACTAACTACAGGTTTAAATCCCTGAGAACGCATAACACAAAGTGTTATTTTGTAAAATGCTCAGTGCTGTACAACAACAACTATGTTAATTACACATAGATAGAGAAGAAGGGCATTTGGGGTCATCTCTTTCCGGAAACCTTCACAATGAGATTCAAAATGCAATTCAAATATGAGCAAAGAAAAGCTACAAATCTTTCTCGAATCATCAATTGATACCATCATGAATTCATTCAATATCCCCATGCAAACAGTGTCACAATAGTGATCATATGTGACCCTTCAAACCTGTCACATCTCTGAGCCTATCTCCTGAAGAACGGAGTGCCTCTCTCTTGCAGTGAGCTATGCTGTCTTCAAATCAGGACACCTCAGTAGTGTGTCCGTCTGCCATCATGACTTTAAAGTCACTGTACATAACATAGTCACAGTGTACTCCAGCAATCACCAAAGAGCCTCTCAGTGGAAAGGTGGCCTCTGTTTTTAATGACCACAATGTCCTTAGGTGGAGTACAATCAGCTTTTCTCCATATTACTGATTTTCACACCCCACCCAGTTATAATATAAATGTCCACCAAACAAATATAGGAAATACTTCTGCATGGTTCATTGATTATATTTAATGTGTAAATGATGTGTACATGTTATATTTGATGATATGAAAGTACTTTGGCCATGGGTTGATGAAAGGGTGTATAAATCAGAGCAGTTTTATGAGGAGGGTGTGGTCGGTTCTTTTAATAATAGAGAGTGTATGTCATTATAGTCCATGCATGATGGTGTGACTATAAGCATGGCATACTTATATTATGGTTGTGAATGTAAGGTTGTGAATGGAAGCAGTATAGCATGCACATGGGAGTATGTACTGCTATATTTTCATGTCACAGCTGGATGTTCTTATGTGTTTGTGGATCATAGAACCTGAACACGACCGTGGCCCAGGACTGGTGTCTAGCTCTCCAGAGACTCATCCGGATCAAGGAGGATCAGATTCAGAGTGCCAACAAGTGCCGCTTACGCCTGCAGGTGCCTGGAAGACCAGACAAGTGAGTATTACCTCAATATTACTGGACCTTGTGTTAAAGTCAGCCATACTGTAGTACCATCCAATGTGTGGATTTCATCCACTATCTTCACTTGTGTGATTTTATGATTTAAAGGGGCCAAATTGAACTGCGAGGGCTTGTTTTACACTGCCGCCTTGACTCCAGAAAACAGGTTGCTGGAGAAATAGCCTAATCCATAACTCGGAAAACAGGCCGTCACACGAGCACATAAAGATAATAGCTGGTGACAAGTATTTTAATGTGCCTGAGCGCTAACGTTATGATGATGAAGGAGCCTGATGCTGCGTTCACTTACCCTCAAAGAGCACATTACCTGGCATTATGCTCAGCCAGTGTTAAAAGCCTGCCCCCACCCACCTCTGCCACAGCTGGCTGGCAAATGAGGTCTGGACTGCACACCACGATGGGACATTAACTGATCGTTACATACAGTATTCACTTCTTTGAGAACTCAAATGGAATAATTGACAGCATTAGCCATGTTATTTTCATAGATTAAATGTGTTTCTCACTTGTTCAGAATCCTTTAAATTTTTTTTATTGTAGTTCACCTCAAGGACACACAGGAAGTGGTCTTTGACTGACAGCTCATTTTGTAATTTTTAGATGTACCAAATCTAAAGGTCTAATGGGAGCTTATATAATTCTGTCTCACTGTGGTGAGTCTGAATGTGCTTATCGTATTGTGCTGAAGTGGCTATGGACTCAGCTGAGAGTAGAGGAGGTGGATCGAGAATGAAGACAGATTAAAGAGGGAGTCGTGCTGTGGCTGCTAGTGTGTGGAGGATGAGAGGAGGAGGAGGAGGAGGAGGGGAGTATCAGGAACAGGGAGGGAAAGAGACCTTGATCCACCTCCACCACGGGAACATGGCTAGGTAGGGTGACAAAGGGGGACACCTAGCAGCAAAGACCTAAATGTCCCTATCAAACCTAAGGTGACAGCTTGAGCAGCAGAGCACTGCAGATTGGTACCCCCGCCCCCCCTCTCTCTCAGTGGGGCCACAATGGGTCTGCCCGGCCAAGCTGCTTACTCTATGTTTGGTGTAGCTAGATGTCATGCAGGCAGGTTGGTCCCAGCTTCCCTTTTGAGGACTACCCCACCCATGTCATTAGCAGCATCATGGACCAGGTCGAGAGATCCCCTACCCATCTCTGTGAGCAGTATCACATAGTGTAACAGTATTTGTTTGTAGCAGCCTACAGACCTCATTCTGCCACACAGATAAGCAGGTTTCTACAGCGTTGAGTGGGGGGTGCTTTGAGCAAGTGAAGTCCTATAGAGACCTGGACTCTAGTATAGAGTGTAGATTGTGAGAAGCATGAGATAAAACCCGAGGATGAAAAAGAGAGAGCTCCTTTAGGAGAGAGAGCTGGGCAGGGACTCTGATAGCAGACTAATTGAGGCCAGGCCTCTGTGGCGGGTGGCTGTCTGGTTGCTTGGCAGGCAGGGATGTGGGTTGGAGGTGGCAGGACCAGCAGAGGGCCTTAGGGCTAGGGGTTGGTGGTGATTGGTGGTGGTGGTGTGTGTGTGTGTGTGGGTGGGTGGGGGGGGGGTGACAGGTGGCGCATCTCTCTCTCTTCCCTTCTCTCTTTCAATCACGCACAAATGCACACACGTTGATATTCTACACAGTCTAGTTGTGTCTCTGTGAGAGTGGTGGTGTTAGAGTGGGTCTACCGCAGGGCTGCCCTGTACCAAGTTAGTCCTCTCCTGTCAGCCTGGGAGCGTTTCCATCGCCAGGAAGGCAGCACATCACAGCATCCCCTTCCCTCCATCCCTTCTCACAGAGCAGGGACAGGCTGAGCTGAGGACATGGGGGGAATCTACTGCTGCCGCAAAGGCACCGCGGTATGTGTCAGCACATCGTTAGCACTCGCTTTATCTATGGCTGCTTTAGTATGGCTGTAGGCACCCACACACACACAGGCCAAATGTATAAAGAACAGCAATCATGGGTCAATGCCAAGGCTGTGCCAGATGACTTGTGGTTTATTTTCTCTAGTGTTCTCTATTCTTTGACTTGCTGCATGCCACCTGCATGTCTTTTACTCCTCTCTCAATGAGCAGCTAAGTTGTGACTTTCCCAGTCCAGCCAGGTCCTGGTCTAGGCACACTGTATCTCCCACAGGGGCCTCTGACTGACCTCTATCAATGTCTGGACAATAGGTGTGTGCCGCCTCTCGCTCAGCACTCACTCCAACTCCATCTGTCCCGTCCTTGTGCGTTAGTGTTCCATGTGTGCCACAGCAGTGACCCACAGTCATGTATCAGTCCGGGTCTAGGCTGCAGGGCTGGGATCTTACTCCACACCGCTCGCTGTTCCGCCAGCATGCCCATGCCTATTTCCCCCATGCCTACTTCCCCCATTTCTACTTCCCCATTCTGCCCATGTACCAGCACACCAGCACACTTGTCAATCAGCCGGTCCGAGGACTCAGAGTCCGCTCTGTTTAGCATGTTTGGAGCTGTGAGAGCATGGAGTATTACCCTTCCTGGCAATCCGATGAAGGGAGCAGTTTCATTCTCATCGTTCTCCCTCTCTTTCCCCTCTCGTCTCGTCTCTCTCGTTCTTCAACAAATTGCTTCTGCTGTATTTAAGCAGTGAAGGGTATGAATTACATCTCGGTGTGAAAGCTCCACTTTTGTCAAAGAAGTTGGAGATCTTACTTACATCTTCCTGTCCTTGTCTACTCTCTCGCTCTCACTCTCTCACTCTGTCTGAGTGAAAATGAATTGGGTGCGGGCCGGGCAGCAGGCAGGTATGACAGAAGCAGATTCTCAGGCTGCACACCGTTCTCCACTCAATTACCCTCTAATGATGTCTGAACGGCTGAATGTGAAATGCCTTCCCTTTGTGAGTGTGTGTGTGTGGGTGGGGTGTGTGCGTGCGTGTCAGGAATGTCTCTTTAACAAGCAGGGCATTGGGTACAGTGAAAAATGCACCTTCACTGGCTAAGTGAAGAGAGAGGGAGAGAGATACAGAGAGACAGAGAGGAATGTATGAGAGCTTCACCTTTAAGATGGGGCCAACTTTCAGGGAAAACAGCTATCTGGAGGCCTGCTGCTGAATCGAGTCACTGGAGATGTGTACTGCTGTTGCATCTTTTAGCCTGGCACTCAACCTGAAGCAAGTAGTATCCGTGTCCCTGTTTATTCATGTAGAACAGAGGAAAAACAAACAGGTATTTTGCATATACAGATGTAGGATCTTAAGGTTACCTATATTGTCACAGCAAAATAATCCTGCAACAACAGGATTTGAACGTTTAGTCCATAATGTTGCTTGATCAGTGGTTAGGATATACATGGAAAGTGCAGTACTGTTACTATAACCTTGTGTTAGTGTGAATTGATGTGTGTGGCATTGTGAGAGGTAACCTAGTGGCTGGTTCACAGCTGCTGATCTCAGGGTACTGAGCCCCTACCGGATGCCTTTGGCCTTTAATAGTTCTACACTGAGCTCCCCCCGTTCAAGGATCACGTTATTCCCACATGCAGGACCAGAACGGTCGGCTTTTACACAGAGTGTAAAAGGCATGTCCAGGGGCAAGGAGCAGAGGGTCTCTTTTTTTGTGTGTTAGCAGCTCATGCTCCCCTCTCTGATCTGGTCATCTCAGTGCGGCGGTGACTGCACGACAACCTTCAGGGTCAAACGGAGCGCTGCATCATCTGACCTTCACATCACTTCCACTATCCTGATTAAAACGGGGAGAAATGTGCTGTTTGTCACAGCTCCGTGGTTATAGAACTCTGACACTTTCTTCTCCCTTTCCCTCTTCTCTCTCTCCTCCTCCTGCTCCCAGAAGGGCCACCAACGGGGAGGAGTAGGCAGTCTTATAGTACACTAGAATAAAACGACAGTATGTTTTTAGTTTTCCAGTGGGGGGTTTGTTTACAACGTGTAAAATACAGCACAAACCACTTCAAGAAATCACATAAAAATATGTTTACACAATCAGGAGCCCAGAATCATATAATCCAACCATATCACAATCTCATGAGATATCTAAAGAAACCCAACATATATCCATAGAACAGACCAGTCTGCAACACTGTCCTGGGTTTGGAAGCTGATGACTTCAGTCCCAGAGCCATTTCTTATATGACCCTGCATAGACCAAAAGAGTACTTGACTTTATTGGAATTCGGTTTGAAAGTCTGAAATGGCACCCGGAACTTGTTCTTTAGTCTGTGTGGTCTGTCATTGAAAAAGAACTGGCCTTTCCAGGACATTTGTCTGTGGTATTTGTCTTTGTGTATTGATTGGCTCTATGGAGTACTATGCCACTATTCCTACAGCTTTAGGCTATTTTCCAGTGCAGTGCATGACCCATAAAACACACATGGGCTTTTAACTGCTGCTTTGCTGTGGCCAGTAGAACAATGATCTTGATGAGGTCCCCACAGAGCATGAGTCAGATGTTTTACGTTGTGTGTGTGTGGGTATTCCCCTCTAGGTCGGGACGTCCCGTCAGCTTCATGGTGGTTTTCAACACCCCCAGTCCCCTCAGCAAGATCTCCTGGGTCAACCGGCTGCACCTGGCCAAGGTCGCACAGCGTGAGTACTACATAACATTACCCTTCCTTATCCTTACTGAAATCAATGGGGTGTGGATACAAAACACCAGTTACGTACTTAATACATATTTACAGCTGCAAATTACACATGGTGAATTGATTTCTGTGGTGTTGTTTAGGCTTTATAGAGTAGTGGTTAAAACATTTCATTTACAAATCCTTGCAAAATAGCAATAATATATCAGACACGGTGGTTAAGGCACATGCTCCAGCTAAGGCCCTGTGTGGTTTGTTTTATGGTCATTGGCTCAGTGAAAGTCTGGTGATATGTGTTATTGAATCAGATTAACCAAAGACCTCCCTCAGGGATAATGTGTGTGTTCTGTATAATGTGTGCTTGGCCTCAGAGGCTGGGCCATATTGAGCTGAGCATGAAAGCACACTCACAGTCTGAGGGGACTGCACCAGCGCTGGTCCCTTTCCAGCAGGGAGCAGCACTGTGCTTTCCTACTGCCTACCACTCCAGTCTCCCCCTCCCCACTACCGAAAGCCTGGCTGTATAGCCTGACTCCACCCATTGATTCTGGAGACCATCCATTGGGAGGTTCATCAAAGCATGTTCTGACCAACTGGCCCGTGCAGAGCCAGGCAGGGCTACTGCACATGATATTAATCTGATTATTTGGCCATGGTGACACTAGCTTCCCCGCAAAACCATGAGTGGGTTATGTGTGTGCGTGTATGTTTGGATGAGAGTATGCGTGTGTCAGGAGGGAGTGCCTGGGGTGATGGGGAAATAGAAATGATGATCATTCCATCACCCCAGGCACTCCCTCCTGACACACGCATACCCTCATCCAAACATACACGCACACACATAACCCACTCATGGTTTTGCGTCTATGGTGTTGCTCTCTAAGCGCTCTGATATTGTGTTGCTTGGGCACTGCTCTGTGTTAGGCTGCTTAACTCCCAGAGGCCGTTGGTTACACAGTAAGCTCCCGCACAGATCTGTAAAGGTTTCAAAGGAAGTTACTGGAACCAGATTAAATACCACAACATGAAATGCATTTTACAGATGAGCAGCCAGAGATGCAATTGAACAACATCCTGTTGTGCAGCCCCAAGGGACAACTCACACAGTGACCGATGGGGCCGGGATTAAGTGTACTCTCATGTGTTATAGGCTAAAGTCGTGTCTGTTTGGCTATCCCCGGTGTTCGTTTCTCCATCAGACATCTGAATATCTCTATCTGTCCTCAGAAATACCAGTGAAAAGACCAATAAAGTGGATCTCTGCATGATGCTGCAGCTCTCACAGGGTGTGAGGTTGTGTGCTGGAGTACATCTGTAGGCTCTCCAGCAGAGCCTGTGATGTTGTCTGACTGTGTCAGAAAGGAATACAAAAAAATCACCATTCACCGCTGCCCACACTTACATCAACAACACAGCAGGAGTGCTGATTAGGACATGGGATCTATAGAAACTGTAGCATATAGATAGCTTATAGCAATCATAGCTACCTCCCTACCCATATGATAATCGTTTGGTGGTTGCTTATATTTGTCCAGTTTCACACAAGCGTGTATTATACAAATGGAAAATGGAAATATGTTTTTTTTGCATACTCCCCGGAGACACCCTCGGAGAGTGTGCTCACGGCCAGGGTCAGCCATAATCAGCAGTGAGCCTGGATCAATTAGGGTTAAGTGCTTTGCTCAAGGGCACATTGACAGATCTTTTCACTTTGTCAGCTCTGCGATTCGAACTAACAACCTTTCTGCTACTGGCCCAATGCTCTAACCACTAGGCTACCTGCCGCTCATTGGACGAAATGCAAAGCCAAATTACTTTCAAAACACATTTTAGTACCATTCTGAAAGCTTTAGTCTGCGTAGGATATTCTCAATCCCATTACCGTAGAAACAAAATGGTTTTCTAAGACGAGCTAGGACAACAACAGTGTGGAGATGTGGTTTGTTTTGTATTTGTTTGGTATTTTGGTTTGCGTTGTTCCCTCCGCTTCCCAAGCTTTTGCCAAGTGCTTGTATCATCCTTTTGGCAGAGCTTTTCAACCTCTGCCATATTGTGGATTCAGAGCTATCTATCTTGTAGAAAACAGAGGGTTGTCTTTAATAGAAGTTTCTCTAATGTTAAACATGCAAAGTGTGTTGTACTGCAGGGCAGCTCTCTTGGCCCTCTATTCTTTTCTATTTTTACCAATGACCTGCCACTGGCATGAAACAAAGCCTGTGTGTCCATGTATTCTGATGATTCATCAATATACGCATCATCAACCACTGCTAGTGAAATCACTGCTCTCTAAACAAACCTAGTGGAGAAGGTGGAAAGTTTTAAGTTCGTCAGCGTACACATCACGGACAAACTGAAATGGTCCACCCACGCAGGCAGCGTGGTGAAGAAGGTGCAACAGTGCCTCTTTAACCACATGAGGCTGAAGAAATTTGGCTTCTCACCAAAAACACTCACAAACTTTTACAGATGCACAATCGACAGCATCCTGTCGGGCTGTATCACCGCCTGGTACGGCAACTGCTCCGCCCACAACCATAAAAGGCTCTCCAGAGGGTAGTGAGGTCTGCACAACGCATCACCGGGGGCAAACTACCTGCCTTCCAGGACACCTACACCACCCGATGCCACAGGAAGGCCAAAAAAATCATCAAGGAAAGCAACCACCCGAGCCACGGCCTGTTCACCCCGCTATCATCCAGAAGGTGAGGTCAGTACAGGTGCATCAAAGCTGGGACCGAGAGACTGAAAAACAGCTTCTATCTCAAGGCCATCAGACTGTTAAACAGCCATCACTAACATTGAGTGGCTGCTGCCAACATACTGACTCAAATCTCTAGCCACTTTAATAATAAAAAATTGGATGTAATAAATGTATCACTAGTTACTTTAAACAATGCCACTTTATATAATGTTTACATACCCTACATCTCATATGTATATACTGTATTCTATACCATCTACTACATATTGCCTATGCCGTTCGGCCATCGCTCATCCATATATTTATATGTACATATTCTATTAATTCCTTTACACTTGTGTGTAAAAGGTAGTTGTTGTGAAATTGTTAGATTACTTGTTAGATATTACTGCATGGTCAGAACTAGAAGCACAAGCATTTTGCTACACTCGCATTAACATCTGCTAACCATGTGTATGTGACCAATACGATTTGATTTGAAGAGTTGCAGTCAGTTTAAGAATGGGTGGCCAGTAATAAACTGGTCTTGAACATCTCTAAAACTAAGAGCATTGTATTTGGTAATCTGGAAATAAATGGTGTGGCTGTTGAGCAAGTTTGAAGAGACTACATTATTTGGTGTTACCCTAGATTGTAAAATGTCATGGTTGAAACTTAAACAATTAATTACTCGTGTGTAAAGATGGTGAGAAGAGAAAGAGAAGACGCTTTTTTGACACCACAGTCCACAAAGCAAGTCCTGATTTTTTTTAAGCTGCAACTGGCCCAGAACAGTGTGCCACATTTTGCTCTTCATTGTAATCATAAGGATAATATCAATACTATGCATGCCAGTCTCTATTGGCTAAGAGTTGAGGAAAGAAAGACTGACTGCGTCGCTTCTTGTTTTTATAAGAAACATTCATGTGTTGGAAATTCCAAATTGTTTGCATAGTCGTCACACACACTTACCCCACCAGACATGCCAACAGGGGTCTTTTCACAGTTCCCAGGTCCAGAACAAATTCAAGGAAACATACAGTATTATACAGAGCCATGATTGCATGAGACTCCCTTCCATCTTATGTAGCACAAGGGAACAGCAAATCTGGTTTCAAAAACGAAATAAAGCAACACCTCACGGCACAACGCCTCTCCCCCATGTGACTTGATTTTTGTGTGTATGTACTGACATGTATGTGTAATTGATAGATGCGCGCACACTACATGTTCATGTTTTTAAATGTATGTAAATTGTAAAGTCTTTTGTCTGTAATGTCCTTTTCGTCTGTAATGTCTTTTTCATTTTTGGCCCCAGTAAGACTTGCTATCGCCATTGGAGTCAGCAAATGGGGATCCTAATAAAATCAAAAAGTCATCCATTTTCTAGGAGAGTGAATGTTTTTGCAGAATACACTGGCTGCACAACAACGACAACCCTCCCCAATGCCAAGTTCACGATGCTTCACAAAATGTTTTTATGGTGATGAGCAAATAACAATCTGGGCTGACACTAATAAGTGGTTGTTGTGGTCTAAGTGTAAAGATCCCCGAAGCACAGATAGCTATTCAGTGAGAGGGACATGCATTTTCAACAGCCTATTTAAAGTTCAGTCTTTGGAATGTTTTAATACAAAACATCACGACCTGCCCTAAGACTTTCTCTCCATCACTTTACCTGCTTGAATGCACTCCATATCCATTTATTTCTCTGGCTTCCTAATGTCACAGGTAATGCTCACTATGCATTATTGCGGTAGTTACATAGATTAGAACTATAGGTTTAGAGACTTATCAACACCGAGAAAATGTGTCTATGCAGGTTTCCATGCCATATTTCCATATTTAGGGGAAAATCCATTGAGGCGTTGTTTGTTGAATCTCTGGTGTGAAAGAGAATGAATCGACACCAACCTGGCCAGAATGTCAATTACATGTTAATTGCATTAAACACACACTTTGCCTTCCCCATTTAACCAAATGTAATTACAATAAGGGAGTTGTTGATGCGATTTTACGCATGGCCTGCAGTCACTAGGCTCTCCTGTCATTTCATGGTAATGCAGGCCTGATGCACGCCCTGGGGAGTCCTCCAGTTCAATCAGCAGTTGCACTCCACTCAGCTGTATCCTGTATGGACAGAGGAGTGCCATGCTCCAAAATGTCTCCAAATGGCTGATGCCCCAAATAGCAAACGCTTTTATGCATGATTTAGTGAGCGATTAGACATCACAAAGCTAATTTTGGAGCCAAACTCTGTACCAGCGTTTCTGACTGTTACCGCCATTTATTTAACACACTTATATCCCTCAGGTATGTTTTCATGTACACTCCTTACTGTACCGCACAGAATATGCGTCGTGCCAAATGCTATCCCCAAAGTGTACTTTCAAAACACACATCTCATCTCATTTCTTACACTTAAGCTACAGTACAGGAATATAATTGTATGCCTGAGGTACAATTTGAAGCACATTTATAGCATGAGTTGTCTTTTAGTGTAACTCTTTGTCTTGGGCATTGACATTATATATACAGTACGAAAATCTGCCAGATATGAAAAGTTTGCTGATGTAGAGATAGATTTTACTTAGGATGGGACCAGCACCGAGGCCTAACATCACAGATAAAATATAGAAAAGATGCCTCCAGTAAACAACATTTGTCACTTTTAGACCACATATGGTGCAGTTATGAGGCCTGGAAATGGAATGGGAGAATTGCCCCACATCGGTGCTGCAGCGCACTCAGAGCTCTGGGCGCCATTAATAATATGAATTGGGGAAAGCAATGTGTTCCACAGCATCTCCCATGCCGCTTCAAGTTAGCCTACTCTTTTTGAGGGGGTCCTATAATAACATAGCCAAGAGCATAGCTTAATGAATGGGTTGATTCTTTGTAGAGCAATTAATTGCTATTTCAATGTACGGACCTCCAGCCTTTCCAGGCAGGGTTAGGACTGCTGATTTGATGAGGCGCTGAGACAGAGAGACGGAGGAATGGAGGGAGGCATGAAGAGAGATATTGAAAGGAGGGAAGGGGGAGGGGGGAGTGTGGAAAGGATGATTGAGACAAGCAATCAGTCCCACCACAGGGAGCAGAGGGCAGGCAGGGGGCTGTTGCCTGCGGTTACCCTGCTATCTCTAAGTGTGTCAGACTCTCCTCCCCAGCAACCGATCAATAGACAACGCCTGAGAAGTGGAGTGTGGCTTGACCGTCCCGGCACACACTCTGACACGCCCTCTTAATCCACTGCTAGCCAGCACTATGGTGAAGCACCAGGGAGCAGAATACAGGAGACAGGCCATGTGCTTTCTGTACGATGCTGTAGGTTCAAGTACAAATAATTGTCCTTACATGCTGCAGTTTCAAGTACTGTAGCAATTACCACAATGGCATTGGTCAATCTCCTTCAATTTCAAAGCAGGAGGATTCATGTTATGCATTCTGGTTGTTATGCACTGGCATACCAAACAGCCCTGCAGCCAGTGCAAGGCAGGGGGGCCCACGAACTCTGGGGACCCATGTCTATTTTCTTTAATTTAATAAATAGTTTTGACATTAACCATCCAAAAAGTCATCCGTATTAACCTTTATAATTTCCATATGTATGGACAGTTGAAGTCGGAAGTTTACATACACCTTAGCCAATACATCTAAACTTTTTCACAATTCCTGTCATTTAATCCTAGTAAAAATGCCCTGACTTAGGTCAGTTAGGATCTCCAATTTATTTGAAGAATGTTAAATGTCAGAATAATAGTAGAGAGAATGATTAATTTCAGCTTTTATTTCGTTCATTACACTCCCAGTGGGTCAGAAGTTTACATACACTCAATTAGTATTTGGTAGCATTGCCTTTAAATTGTTTAACTTGGGTCAAATGTTTTGGGTAGCCTTCCACACGCTTCCAACAATAAGTTGGGTGAATTTTGGCCCATTCCTCCGGACAGAGCTGGTATAACTGAGTCAGGTTTGCAGGCCTCCTTGCTCGCACACACTTTTTGTCCTTAAGGCGTTTTGCCACAACTCTGGAAGTATGGTTGGGGTCATTGTCCATTTGGAAGACCCGTTTGCGACCAAGCTTTAACTTCCTGACTGATGTTTTGAGATGTTGTTTCAATATATTCACATCATTTTCATTCCTCATGATGCTATCTATTTTGTGAAGTGCACCAGTCCCTCCTGCAGCAAAGCACACTCGCAACATGATGCTGCCACCCACGTGCTTCATGGTTGGGATGGTGTTCATTGGCTTGCAAGCCTCCCCCTTTTTCCTCCAAACATAATGATGGTCATTATGGCCAAACAGTTCTATTTTTGTTTCATCAGACTAGAGGACATTTCTCCAAAAAGTACGATCTTTGTCCCCATGTGCAGTTGCAAACCATAGTCTGGCTTTTTTATGGCGGTTTTGGAGCAGTGGCTTCTTCCTTAATGAGCGGCCTTTCAGGTTATGTCGATATAGGACTCGTTTTACTGTGGATATAGATACTGTTGTACCTGTTTCCTCCAGCATCTTCACAATATCCTTTGCTGTTGTTCTGGGATTGATTTGCACTTTTCGCACCAAAGTACGTTCATCTCTAGGAGACAGAACGTGTCTCCTTACTGAGCGGTTTGACGGCTGCGTGGTCCCATGGTGTGTATACTTGCTTACTGTTGTTTGTACAGATAAACGTGGTACCTTCAGGCATTTGGAAATTGCTCCCAAGGATGAACCAGAGTTGTGGAGGTCTACAATTTTTTATCTGAGGTCTTGGCTGATTTGTTAGGATTTTCCCATGATGTCAAGCAAAGAGGCACTGAGTTTGAAGGTAGGCCTTGAAATACATCCACAGGTACACCTCCAATTGACTGAAATTATGTTAATTAGCCTATAAGAAGCTTCTAAAGCCATGACATAATCTTCTGGAATTTTCCAAGCTGTTTAAAGGCACAGTCAACTTAGTGTATGTAAACTTCTGACCCTCTGGAATTGTGATACAGTGAATCATAAGTGAAATAATCTGTCTGTAAACAATTGTTAAAAAAATTACTTGTGTCATGCACAAAGTAGATGTCCTAACCGACTTGCCAAAACTATAGTTTGTTAACAAGAAATTTGTGGAGTGGTTGAAAAACGAGTTTCAATGACTCCAACCTAAGTGTATGTAAACCTCCGACTGTACTAGTGCTTCAGTTTCTTGGGCTTCAGGAATGTGACTGAAAATGTGCCTCAGGCCTTGAAAAATATAGTTTTTACTGATTGAACGTATTTTTTGTGTATGTGGACACCTGCTCGTCAAACATCTCATTCAAAAATCAATGGCATTAATATGGAGTTGGTCCCCTCTTTGCTGCTATAACAGCCTCCACAGTGGGACATTTTCCACTAGATTTTGGAACATTGCTGCGGGGACTTGCTGTCATTCAGCCACAAGAGCATTAGTGAGGTCGTCACTGATCAATCAATCAAATGTATTTATAAAGCCTTTTTTCCATGATCTGATATCACAAAGTGCTGATGTTGGGGGATTAGACCTGGCTTACAATCGGCGTTCCAATTCATTCCAAAGCTGTTCGATGGGGGTGAGGTCAGGGCTTTGTGCAGGCCAGTCAAGTTCTTCCACACCAATCTCAACAAACCATTTCTGTATGGACCTTGCTTTGTGCATGGGGGCATTGTCATGCTGGAACAGGAAAGGGCCTTCCCCAAACTGCTTCCACAAATGGGCCTAGCCCAAACCATAAAAAACAGCCCCAGACCATTATTCCTCCTCCAAACTTTACAGTTGGCACTATGCATTGGGGCAGGCAGCTTTCTCCTGCCATCCGCAAAACCCAGATTCGTCCGTCGGACTGCCAGATGGTGATCCATGATTCATCACTCCAGTTTCCACTGCTCCAGAGTCCAATGGCCGCGATCTTTACACCACTCCAGCCGACGTTTGGCATTACACATGGTGATCTTAGGCTTGTGGGAGGCTGCTTTGCCATGGAAATTAATTTCATGAAACTCCCGACAAACAGTTCTTGAGCTGACGTATCTTCCAGAGGCAGTTTGTAACTCGTAGTGAGTATTACAACCGAGGACAGACAATGTTTACGCGCTACATGCTTCAGCACTCAGCGGTCCCCATTCTGTGAGCTTGTGTGGCCTACTGTACCAATTTGTGGCTGAGCCGTTGTTGCTCCAGATGTTTCCACTTCACAATAACATCACTTAGAGTTGAGCTCTAGCAGGGCAGAAATTTGATGAACTGACTTTTTGGAAAGGTGGCATCCTATGATGGTGCCATGTTGAAAGTCACTGAGCTCTTCAGTAAGGCAAATGTTTGTCTATGGAGATTGCATGGCTGTGTGCTCAATTTTACACACCTGTCAGCAACTAGAGTGTGGCTGAAATAGCCAAATCCACTAATTTGAAGGGATGTCCACATACTTTTGTATATATAGTGTATAAGGGGATATTGGTGAACAAATGCTGTGGTCAAGGATACGACGGTGCCAGTTTAACGAGAGGAGCTTACTCAGGCTTTCAAAAGCGCATATCAGACCTGGAGCTTTAGTGGAGTTTTAGTTTAGCAAACGATCTCTCTGTAGAAACGACAGTTACAGGATGGTAAAAACAGCTTGATTTGCTGTTGCAACTTCAGGGATACTGCAGTGAGTGGTCCTTCAAATACAGCTGTTCTGCAACATCTTTAATTGAGCCTCTCATTCTCCTTAATTGCCGGCCTCAACACGTTACGGAAAGAGATGAACTGTATAGGAAGATCTGGGGACAGGTCGTCTGGATACTGGACAGCCAATCAATTGGCAGATGTCACGTCCTGACCTTAGTTATGTCTGTGTTTACCATACAGAACTGTTTCGTGTCGTTCACTCTCTTTGTTGTTTTTGGTCATTTAGTGTTCTGTTTATTTTATTAAACATCATGAACACTTACCACGCTGCACCTTGGTCCTCTTCACCTTCCACCTACGAATATCGTGACAGAACCACCCACCACAACCGGACCAACCAGCGTGGTAACTAGGAGCAGTGGGTTCTGGACTCCTGGACATGGGAGGAGATTTTGGACGGTAAGGGACCCTGGGCACAGGCTGGGGAATATCACCGCCCCCGTGAAGAGCTGGAGGCAGCTAAAGCTGAGCGGCGGCGTTATGAGGAGTTAGCACGGCATCGCAACACGGATGAGAGGCAGGCACCGTGCTATGCCATGAGGCGCAGTGTGCAGGCATAGCCCGGTGGGCTACATCGCAGCTCCTTGTATCGCCCGGTCTAGAGTGGGCATCGAGCCAGGAGCAATGAAGCTGGCTCAGCGCATCTGGTCTCCAGTGCTTCTCCTCGGCCCGGGTTATATGGCACCAGCCCTACGCACGGTGTCCCCGGTTTGCCAGCACAGCCCAGTGCGGTCTGTTCCACTCCGCCGCACTTGCCGGGCTACGGGGATTATCCATCCAGGACAGGTTGTGCAGGCTCGGTGCTCGAGACCTACAGTGCGCCTCCACGGTCCAGTCCATCCGGTGCCTCCTCCACGCACCAGGCCTCCGGTGGCAGCCCCACGCACCAGGCTGTCTGTCCGTCTCCTCCCTCCAGGTGCTCCCTCCTGTCCAGCGCTTCCAGAGTTTCCGTCCTGTCCAGCGCTTCCAGAGTCTCCCTCCTGTCCAGCGCTTCCAGAGTCTCCCTCCTTTCCATCACTGCCAGAGCCGCCCGTCAGTCAGGAGCTGCCAGAGCCGCCCGTCAGTCAGGAGCTGCCAGAGCCGCCCGTCAGTCAGGAGCTGCCAGAGCCGCCCGTCAGTCAGGAGCTGCCAGAGCCGCCCGTCAGTCAGGAGCTGCCAGAGCCGCCCGTCAGTCAGGAGCTGCCAGAGCCGCCCGCAAGTCAGGTGCTGCCAGAGCCGCCCGCAAGTCAGGAGCTGCCAGAGCCGCCCGCAAGTCAGGAGCTGCCAGAGCCGCCCGCAAGTCAGGAGCTGCCAGAGCCGCCCGCAAGTCAGGAGCTGCCAGAGCCGCCCGTCAGTCAAGAGCTGCCAGAGCCGCCCGTCAGTCAGGAGCTGCCAGAACCGCCCGTCAGTCAGGAGCTGCCAGAGCCGCCCGTCAGTCAGGAGCTGCCAGAGCCGCCCGTCAGTCAGGAGCTGCCAGAGCCGCCCGTCAGTCAGGAGCTGCCAGAGCCGCCCGTCAGTCAGGAGCTGCCAGAGCCGCCCGTCAGTCAGGAGCTGCCAGAGCCGCCCGCAAGTCAGGTGCTGCCAGAGCCGCCCGCAAGTCAGGAGCTGCCAGAGCCGCCCGCAAGTCAGGAGCTGCCAGAGCCGCCCGCAAGTCAGGAGCTGCCAGAGCCGCCCGCAAGTCAGGAGCTGCCAGAGCCGCCCGTCAGTCAAGAGCTGCCAGAGCCGCCCGTCAGTCAGGAGCTGCCAGAGCCGCCCGTCAGTCAGGAGCTGCCAGAGTCGCCCGTCAGTCAGGAGCTGCCAGAGTCTCCCGTCTATTCGGGGCCTGCTGCAAAGGTCCCCAGTCCGAGGTCGGCGGCGAGGGTCGCCGCTCCAAGGGCGCCACTTAAGTGGGCCAAGACTATGGTGTAGTGGGGTCCACGTCCCGTGCCAGAGCCGCCACCGCGGACAGATGCCCATCCAGGCCCTCCCCTATGGATTTAGGTTTTGCGGCCGTAGTCCGCACCTTTTTTGAGGGGGGGGGGGGGTACTGTCATGTCCTGACCGTAGTTCCTTTTTTATGTCTGTGTTTACCATTCAGAACTGTTTCGTTTTGTTTTTGGTCAGTTAGTGTTCTGTTTATTTTATTAAACATCATGAACACTTACCACGCTGCACCTTGGTCCTCTTCACCTTCCACCTACAAATATCGTGACAGCAGATTCAAACAGATTATCATATTTAGAGGACCACAGCTCGAGGGCTTGAACAAAAACAAACGGTTTGCGATTTTGTTCATACTAGTGAACTGGTGTTTGAGTTGTGTGGTTGCAATTATCAACAGTCCCATATCTCTTCTATATATTGGCGTGCATCATTCAAGACTAAGTTTAAATTGTGTACAGCGCAATGGACATATAATGCAGAATGTCTCAGGATGACTGTCTGGGTTGGCAATACTCAGTATAGAAAACAGTCGGGCCCTCAACCTGAACCTACAGGCTGTGGTGAAAACATTTGCACACAAAAAAGGAGGATTTCAGGAGTCCAGGGAACTCTCAAGTTGGATTTAAAGTAATTTACTTTGATTATTGCAGCCCATTTGTGTAAGCTATTAGCCAAACAAAACCTGCTGATTTCAACAATAAATAGCAGAGTGGCTGAATTTATCCTCAAGCCAACTACATTTTCCCTCATTGCTAGAATATTTGATGTGTCATTTTTAAATATTTTTTTAATAAATAGCAGGTTCATGTAGCCTATACAGGACATGCAGCCACATAGACATCACGCAATTTCAGCACTATGGACAGCGATCGGTTTGTGAGTGGCTGTCTGACTGACACATTCAATTTTTGGGGGGCAAACTCCGACCTTGCTGGGGTCCAAAGAAACTGTTATGGCAACTGCAATTCATTTGCTTTGCTCAAGCAACATCCATTTCAATATACACTGCTCAAAAAAATAAAGGGAACACTTAAACAACACAATGTAACTCCAAGTCAATCACACTTCTGTGAAATCAAACTGTCCACTTAGGAAGCAACACTGATTGACAATACATTTCACATGCTGTTGTGCAAACGGAATAGACAACAGGTGGAAATTATAGGCATTTAGCAAGACACCCCCAATAAAGGAGTGGTTCTGCAGGTGGTGACCACAGACCACTTCTCAGTTCCTATAAGTCCTGGCTGATGTTTTGGTCACTTTTGAATGCTGGCGGTGCTTTCACTCTAGTGGTGGCATGAGACGGAGTCTACAACCCACACAAGTGGCTCAGGTAGTGCAGCTCATCCAGGATGGCACATCAATGCGAGCTGTGGCAAGAAGGTTTGCTGTGTCTGTCAGCGTAGTGTCCAGAGCATGGAGGCGCTACCAGGAGACAGGCCAGTACATCAGGAGACGGGAAGGAGGGCAACAGCAACAACAACCCAGCAGCGCTACCTCTGCCTTTGTGCAAGGAGGAGCAGGAGGAGCACTGCCAGAGCCCTGCAAAATGACCTCCAGCAGGCCACAAATGTGCATGTGTCTGCTCAAACGGTCAGAAACAGACTCCATGAGGGTGGTATGAGGGCCCGACGTCCACAGGTGGGGGTTGTGCTTACAGCCCAACACCGTGCAGGACGTTTGGCATTTGCCAGAGAACACCAAGATTGGCAAATTCGCCACTGGCGCCCTGTGCTCTTCACAGATGAAAGCAGGTTCACACTGAGCACATGTGACAGACGTGACAGTCTGGAGAACGTTCTGCTGCCTGCAACATCCTCCAGCATGACCGGTTTGGCGGTGGGTCAGTCATGGTGTGGGGTGGCATTTCATTGGGGGGCCGCACAGCCCTCCATTTGCTCGCCAGTGGTAGCCTGACTTCCATTAGGTTACCGAGATGAGATCCTCAGACCCCCTGTGAGACCATATGCTGGTGCGGTTGGCCCTGGATTCCTCCTAATGCAAGACAATGCTAGACCTCATGTGGCTGGAGTGTGTCAGCAGTTCCTGCAAGAGGAAGGCATTGATGCTATGGACTGGCCCGCCCGTTCCCCAGACCTGAATCCAATTGAGCACATCTGGGACATCATGTCTCGCTCCATCCACCAAGACTGTCCAGGAGTTGGCGGATGCTTTAGTCCAGGTCTGGGAGGAGATCCCTCAGGAGACCATCCGCCACCTCATCAGGAGCATGCCCAGACGTTGTAGGGAGGTCATACAGGCACGTGGAGACCAGACACACTACTGAGCCTCATTTTGACTTGTTTTAAGGACATTACATCAAAGTTAGATCAGCCTGTAGTGTGGTTTTCCACTTTAATTTTGAGTGTGACTCCAAATCCAGACCTCCATGGGTTGATACATTTGATTTCCATTGATAATTTTTGTATGATTTTGTTGTCAGCACATTCAACTATGTAAAGAAAAAAGTATTTAATAAGAATATTTCATTCATTCAGATCTAGGATGTGTTATTTTAGTGTTCCCTTTATTTTTTGGAGCAGTGTATTATTTGATGTAATTATAGAGCATTGCTAAACTTTAGAATTTCCACACCCCAAAATGTATCTGTCAGACTGCAAAGATTATCTCAACATCTCACTGTGCTCAAATGTGGGAAATATTTATAATGAGTAAACATTATCAGGGCAGCCAGGTGGAATAGTGAAGGAGCCCCATAGCTGCATTCAAGACTGGAGTGGATGACTGTTTAACCTCCACAGTATCCAACCTCAGTATCCATCCTTAGTGTATTGGTACTAAGGTTTCATTTTGAGTGGTTGACATCTGAAAGCTTCCACACGCAGCTCCTGCCAGCAATTTTTTGTGATGGAGTGTAAGCCGTCACAACTGATCTATTCAAGGTTTTGGCAGTGGTGTACTGACCAGTGGTGTACTAAGTGGCTAGCCCAAGCTCTCTCTTTCCGCTCTCTTTCATTCAGACCTCCTGATGAGACTCATTGTTGTTGTTGTTTATCATTCTCCATGAGGCTTCAGTTTACATCCCTTCATCAAACAGAATAATGGCAGCTGCAGAGAGCGAGAAACAGAGAGAGCGAGAAACAGAGAGAGGGGGAGAGAGAGAGCGAGAGAGAGAGAGATAGAGACAGAAAGATAGGGATTTGGCTGTGGAGCTCTGGCTTTCTGCTCTGTCTGTGAAAGGTTTAGGGGGTCTTATGTGAATAGAATGCTTTATCTCTGATTCATTAGTGACTTTGCCCCTGTGTGTGTGATGTGACGGTCTGTCCTCATTAAGGCCTCTGATAGAACGGCTCTGTATTTACCATTTGTTCCGAAGGGCAGGCACCATTATTTGTCGTCATTAATACATAGTAAAGGCTGAAGGCCAGAGACAGGGTGTGTTCACACACACTGGCAGCATTTCACTTCTCCCGTCCTTCATGCACACAGTACTTATGGAAATTAGAATGGGTAAACACGGCCTTGGGCTTAGTCAGGTATTTAATCATATTTAATAACACCTTCCACGACAAATAACAACAGCAGGACCAATACCTTTGCTGACCCAATAATCACTTGGACGGCGGACATAGCGGAGTGTTATTCATACTAATTGAATGATTAGCTGAAGAAAGTTGCTGAGCGTTCAGGTGCAAAGGAAAGCAGTGGACACTCTGACCCACACCAACCAGTCCTGGCAATATGCCTTCAATTACAGCCTTTTAATGAATGACCCTCAAAGCCCTGATCATCCCTGGGAAAGGCTATATCTGAGACAGACTCAGAGGTCATCTCAGAGGGGGGTCATTAAGAAATCCTCTGCAGGTACTGTATGAAGATTTTATACATGATTGCAACCCAAACACTAAATAGCCCAACTTCATCATTATTGATTATTCAATCTATGATCTGGCTGAGCCTGCTCCTCTAATTGTTCAGGTAGTCTTCTCTGGGAGCAGAGACTTCATCTTGTTGCTCCTGTCAAATACCATGTCTATTATCTATTGTTCTTACATAGAGCATGTGCACTACTATTTTAACTATCAACACATTTAAAAGCTACAATATATCCTAATTTGCAACCTACCTTTCAACATGGTCCTAAATACGACTCCTCGGTCATCATAGCGATACAGTATCATAAGAAAATCTTAAAAATCTCTAAGCATTGTTGTCAAAATACCTCTGAAATCTATCATTCAAAAGACACACTCAAGGTTCCATCGATCCTATTCACAGTGGTTCTGGGAAATATGGAATAAGTTATCATATGAAATATGAAAACATCTCAACAGAAGGGGCTTTTGTTTTTGAACAATGTTAACGTCGACCCTGTCCTCTCACTCTCTCTAAACATCACTGATTACCTTCAGAATATTCATCCATGCAATCTCAATGAGGTTATTGTACTGTATCTCAATTATTGTCATTGTACTGGAAATATATGTTTTAACTGTGGCTTGTTAACATAAAGTTATGCAGAATTCAGAGGTGTTGAATGTATGTGTCTCTAGTATACAGTACCAGTCAAAGGTTTGTACACACCTACTCATTCCAGGGTTTTTCTCTATTTTTCTTTATTTTCTACATTGTAATAATAAAAGACATCAAAACTATGAAATAACACATATGGAATCATGTAGTAAACAAAAAAGTGTTAAACAAATCAAAATATAATATTCTTCAAAGTAGCCACACTTTGCCTTGACAGCTTTGCACACTCTTGGCACTCTCTCAACCAGCTTCACCTGGAATGCTTTTCCAACAGTCTTGAAGGATTTCCCACATATGCTGAGCACTTGTTGGCTGCCTTTCTTCCACTCTGCGGTCCAACTCATGCCAAACTATCTCAATTGGGTTGAGGTCGGGTGATTGTGGAGGCCAGATCATCTGATGCAGCACTCCATCACTCTCCTTCTTGGTCAAATAGCCCCTACACAGCTTGGAGGTGTGTTGGGTCATTGTCCTGTTGAAAAACAAATGATAGTCCCATTCAGCGCACATCGATGGGAGGGTGTATCACTGCAGAATGCTGTGGTAACCATGCTGGTTAAGTGTGACGAATTCAAAATAAATCGTGACAGCGTCACCAGCAAAGCACCCTCACACCTCCTTCTCCAGATCATCCGTTCACCTACTCTATGTCTCACAAAGACACAGCGGTTGGAATCAAAAATCTCAAATTTGGACTCATCAGACCAAAGGACAGATTTCCACCGGGTAATGTCCATTACTCGTGTTTCTTGGCCCAAGCAAGTCTCTTCTTCTTATTGGTGTCGTTTAGTAGTGGTTTCTTTGCAACAATTCAACCATGAAGGCCTATTTGACTCAGTGTTTGTAACTTGAACTCTGTGAAGCATTTATTTGGGCTGCAATTTCTGAGGCTGGTAACTCTAATGAACTTATCCTCTGCAGCAGAAGTAACTCTGGGCCTTCCTTTCCTGTCGTGGTCCTCATGAGAGCCAGTTTCATCATAGCGCTTGACGGAGTTTGCGACTGCACTTGAAGAAACTTTCAAAGTTCTTTACATTTTCCGGAATGACTTACCTTCATGTCTTAAAGTAATGATGGACTGTCGTTTCTCTTTGCTTATTTAAGCTGTTCTTTCCATAATATTGACTTGGTCTTTTATCAAATAGGGTTATCTTCTGTATACCTTGTCACAACACAATTTATGGCCTCAAATGTATTAAGAAGGAACGAAATTCCACAAATGTACTTTTAACAAGGCACTTCTGTTAATTGAAATGCATTCCAGGTGACTACCTCATGAAGCTGGTTGAGAAAATGCCAAGAGTGTGCAAAGCTGTCATCAAGGCAACGGGTGGCTACTCAAATATAAAATATATTTTGATATGTTTAACACTTTTTTGGTTACTACATTATTCCATATGTGTTATTTCACAGTTTTGATGTCTTCACTATTACTCTACAATGTAGAAAATAGTAAAAATAAAGAAAAACCCTGGAATGAGTAGGTGCGTCTAAACTTTTGACTGGTACTGTATATTTAGGCAATAAGGCACAAAGGGGTTTGGTATATGGCCAATATGCCATGGCTAAGGGCTGTTCTTATGCATGACGCAATGCGGCATGCCTGGATACAGGCCTTAGCCTTGGTATACTGGCCATATACCACAAACCCCCGAGGTGCCTTATTGCTATTATAAACTGGTTACCAACGTAATTAGAGCAGTAAAAGGTTTTTGTCATATCTGTGGTATACGGTCTGATATATCACGGCTATCAGCCAATCAGCATTCAGGGCTCGAACCCAGTTTATCTAATTATCTTTAGAAAAGCAGAATAAGGGTTTAAAAGCAGTGCAACATCCTGCGGTAGTATATCACCTGCAAATTGACTCCCTCTTTTTGTGTACCAGTCCTGTTAAGAGAAACCATCTGAAATGTTATGATTTGTGGAGACCAAACTCAACTAATTGGCCCTTAAGTCTGCTGTATTCCTACCTGCACTGCAACAGCCAAACAACAAGTAAACAACCGTGCCTGTCAAATGAACTGGTCGCACATCTCAAACCAAATGAGGAGTTTAGGCTACACTGGGATAACGCTTTGGAAACAGCAACTCTGTATTTCTGTGGCTTATTACATATTGATGTATGCAGTTATGCACAAGACACAGGGAGTAAATTAAAACAAGCTGTTTGATTGCACACAAAATTGTGTTTTAGTTAGTTGCAATTGACAGTTACTAAATTACTTAATGGAGGAATGTTGGCAGATCTGTGTTGTGCCTGGTGAGGGGGTGCATAGTGGCTTCAAGGTATTCAGACAGCGTGCACAAGCCAAATTCTCCCCTTTATTAACTACAATCCGGCAGATGCCTTTCTCCTGCTGTGGTGGAATCTTACTGTTGTTTTGAATCTCATAAAGGCTCATTACCAGTACCTTAATCAGTGTTGAGGCCTAGCGTGGGGCTGCTACGCGTGGGCTGTACCTGGCCCCATCTCTCCCTGCCTCTGGCTGATTACACACACACACAATGCTAATTATCCTACATACTCATATTTCATACCTGAAGCCAATTCATTGTGTTACACTTTGTTTCTGAAACAAGAAAATAGACCTGTGCCCACTTTGTTCAGGTATTGCATATTTTTAAGAAGCATAGGAAGCTTTTTGGAGTGGGTCCTAAAGAAAAATATAGTTATTTAGGCCATTAACAATATAATATATAGTTATTTAGGCCATTAACAATATAATATATAGTTATTTAGGCCATTAACAACTTATAATTGAGTAGTAGTTAAACCTGTCATCCTTTTCTTCTAGGAGAGGAGAACACACCAGGATGGTTCTGTGCAGAAGATGAAGGGAAGACCATGGCACCATTTTGGCCTTTACTCACCTGCCGTGTGCCTGTCTTCGCCACCAAATCCTCGGACAGGAAGGTGAGTTCCAGCTTCAAAAGCCTCTTTGTTCGGCTCAAGTCGTCTAGTTAAACAGACTAGTGTGCGGTCTTCAATAGTTTTAAGGATTGTTTCTCAGACATGAACTGAGATACACTGTATGGCTTAACAGAATGGCCGCGGCCCATCGACATCACCACTCAATCAATAATCACAGCATCTACAAGCAGAGAATGAGGGGCATGTCTACTGTGCTACATTGCAGTGCAGTTAAACAGTCTTTTCCCATTGACGGGTAATCAAAGAGTACTTGCTGCTGCACAACAGGAGCTAAAAATACACCATCTCAGGGAGGATCTCGCTCCAATGCTCCTAGAGTCTTGGAACAGTACATTCCCCAGCAACTCTGGCTAGAAAGTGGCGATCAATAGAGCCTGTTAAGAGTTGGGAGCCTCGCATAAATCAACTGGCAAACTGTAAGAGATGGACTAAAAGGTTTTCAGGACTCAGTCAAAAAGTTATCAAATCAATTTGCAGT
Organism: Oncorhynchus clarkii lewisi; assembly: GCF_045791955.1. Classification (NCBI taxonomy): domain Eukaryota; kingdom Metazoa; phylum Chordata; class Actinopteri; order Salmoniformes; family Salmonidae; genus Oncorhynchus; species Oncorhynchus clarkii. The sequence continues at coordinate 56,950,033 of NC_092163.1, forward strand.
GGCTGGAAGATGATATTTCTGACTACATTTTCAGCTATAATGTAGTTACAGGGCTTGCAGTGCAAGGTGGGTGGGGGATGCCAAATTACCATGGCCACCAGGGGAGGACGTTATAAAGTGATCATGCAATTACCTTAATGGCTATGGGACACCTAAGCATAAATCAATGTTCTGACATTAGATTAAGATTCCACACAACCCAATAGTCTGTCTGGAAGCCATATGGGCAACGGAGCAAGGGGGGTCCTCGGCAGCTGGAACAGTGGAGTCTGGAGGAGACAAACATCCCTCTGTATTATTGTGGGTTTTAGAACGTTCCCAAAGGATCGCATGGGGCTTCTGGATTCTTCTACTAATGTCTGGTACACCTGCTGAGAGAGTGAGCCAAGGCAATTAATGGATTTGGAGCCAGCAGGACCACACTGCCCCAGAGGATTTGCCCACATTCTCTTTTCCTAACACAAACAAATGAGACACCTGAGCATGCCAACCAAAGGGCATGGAAACCATGTCTGTCATATGAGCTGACCACAAAATTGCCTGATAGTGAATTATTTTCTCGGGATGAGAGACATTGTTGTTGTTGTGTTTACATGAACGTGCGGGTGAGTTTCTGAAATGTATGTGTTTATGCATGCGTGTGTGCCTGCACTGTGTGTCTGTGTTCACATTAGCTGTTGCTGGAGCGCATGTGGAAACAGGGGGCTGGAAGAAGGTGGCATTAAAGGGAGTGACTAAGTCTTCCATGCAGAACAGCCTTTGATTAGGGGCTTAACTCAACAACAGACCCCTCCCCCCTCTCTCTCTGTCTTTCTCTCATTCTTTCTCCCTCTCTTTATCATCCTCTCTTTCTCACACTCCGTCCCTCCCTTTCTGGCTCTCTCTCTCTTCTCTCTCCAGCTCAGCCTTTGCACTTCCACTGGGAAGCACACGTCTATACGTGCCAAAGCTCCCAACATCTTTTTCTCCAGTGTTGGCAGCCTCACTTGGCAGTCTGACTTACAGTGAGGGCGAGAAAATGAAAAAAAGAGATGTGGCTGAAGGAGCCAGAGCCGTTTCCAACAGAAAAAAAAGTTCTAAAGCAGCGTAGCATGAACATGCGAGCAGAGCGCGGGTCACCTGAGGGAGCTCTGCCAACTGATCACTGCTGTGCGCTCTGGACTCTGCTCACTGGGAGGTGGAGCGGGCTGCTGGGCAGATTCGTTTGGCACCGGAGATAACCCTTATCACAAGTCTCTGTTGAGTGAGATCAGTAGGGATTGACTGACACAAACTCACACACTTATGAGACCCAGTCTATCAGGCATGGTTTGCCCCACTTCTGAGGCACATAAGCAGAAGCTGTTATCGCTAATGTAGCACATCCTGTAGCCCTTTGTTGTGCTTGAAATTAATTATAATCTCTCAACCATGCAATTCCTCAAACTTTAAACTCTACTGTATGTTGAAATCAGGTCTTTGTAGAATATATTATATATATTATGTTATTAGGACACCATACCTCTACCCCATGTGAACTTGATGTTCATTTAACTAATACTGAGGGGTGAAAGAGATGGCTGTTTCAAAATGCCCAAGGAGCTGGCCGTAGGCTGTTGCCTGTGTCTAAGTGCTGGCTGGTAAAATCATTTTAGTTGGCTTACAGTCTGTGGTGCTGAGCTTGAATCCCCCAGACAGGGCCCAGCTCTCCTTCCACCACTTCACTCTCCTCCAATCTCCATTCTGAGTAGGCACCTGAATGTCACAGGGATGTGGTCTGCTGTGTTTCCAAGGCCACCCATTTCCATTCCATCTAGCATTTGTCATACTCAGACGCTCCAAGGCCGGACTAATGGAGCGGATGCAATGATGATGATCCCCACTATCCTAGAGCAGATGAGTGGTTTAGTGTATCATATAGCAGCTCCATTGAGAACTTTGTATGTGTGTGTGTGTGTATGTGAGCATGCGTGTGTGTGTGCGCGTGTCTGTGATGAACCTGTCTTTACACAGCAGAAACCCTCCATGTATCCTCCAGACTGAAAAGGCCACATCCTCAGCGCCTCATAGGACTCTCACAGATCCAAGACCACAAAGAAAATAAATGTTACCATATTCCGTTTATGAGGCATTAGGAGAAGGAAAGAAGCTGGTGATGGCTGGTATGCAGCAGTAGAGCTCTTATACTACTTTTGGGGATTTCATCATGTAGGCTTTGAAGTGGAGAATGACAAGCTGGAAAAAGGGTTTGGGCTGCATCAGGTTAGGATTATCTCCTGTGTCTCGGAACAGAGACTGGCTGGCTTGCATCTCGGCCTAATACACTCAATTAGTTCACAGAGATCACTAGCCTGGCTAAGCAAGGTCACTGTTATTTGTTTTTAAAATCCATTAAACAGACGTCATGGCGAGACCATCTCCTTTGTTCCCTTCATTGAGTGCAGTAGAGAAACATTAAACATGGTCACTGGGGTCTCTGTGCAGTGGAGAAACATTAAACATGGTCACTGGGGTCTCTGTGCAGTGGAGAAATATTAAACATGGTAACTGGGGTCTCTGTGCAGTGGAGAAATATTAAACATGGTAACTGGGGTCTCTGTGCAGTGGTAAACATGGTCACTGGGGTCTCTGTGCAGTGGAGAAACATTAAACATGGTCACTGGGGTCTCTGTGCAGTGGAGAAACATTAAACATGGTCACTGGGGTCTCTGTGCAGTGGAGAAACATTAAACATGGTCACTGGGGTCTCTGTGCAGTGGAGAAATATTAAACATGGTAACTGGGGTCTCTGTGCAGTGGAGAAACATTAAACATGGTCACTGGGGTCTCTGTGCAGTGGAGAAACATTAAACATGGTCACTGGGGTCTCTGTGCAGTGGAGAAATATTAAACATGGTCACTGGGGTCTCTGCGCTGGACTTGTTGTGCGTGTTTGTACTGCTTGCTGTGCATGTCCCTCCCGCTCTCCGTCTCATCCATCTTTCCTGCTGATGGTGGGGATAAGAGAGGAGGCAGTGGCGTGTTCTACGACTGGCCCTAAAGGAGTGATTCAGTGCTGAAGAGGAATTTGTAGAGGGGCCATCATCACTGGTCTCAGGCTGTAAGTGTTGGAGTCTATTTATAGCTTTGTTGGGTTTGAAAGAACTGCTGATTTACGACAATACTGACTTAAAGCTGTTATGGCGTTGGTGACGAAGGTGGATTGATTGGAAGGCTGTATGTGTGTTGCTCACCACACTGTAGACGACGTGCCCATGAAATATGGATCAAAAAAGAGGGAGAAAAATGGAAAGGGAGGAAGCCTTTTCCCTGATGATGCAACATCCGTCTGTTGATTTCTCTCTCTCTCCCCAACATGGTTTTGGGTAAAGTCATCAAGATGACACCTTATGCAATCGCTCTCTTCCTCGTTTCTTCATGAAGGTCGTTCTTTTCTTTTCTGAGCAGCAGATATCATCCTCCTCTCTGATTTGTGGGGAACAGATGCCACAGCATGGATTAAAAGCTCTTCCTTGACACAGATCCGCTGGGGCGTAGCAGGCTCCCTTTCTAGTCTGCAGCGCTATCCCTCTGGCAAACACAAACACACAAACAGCAGGGTGCAAAAGTGCCTGAGCCTGTCTGTTTGGAAAGTACACACTGTCCCCACAGCCATGTTCCCCAGCTCTCATCAAGGCTTTGCTTTATTAATTGCTAAAGCCGTAACCTCCCCAGCTCCCCTGTCTCACAGGAGTGGTGTGATTCATTAGGAGGGCTATAGATTTTTGGTGAAGGAGGGTTCATTTCAAACAGCCCTAATCTGCTGCTTGTTTATTCATCTCATTCTCCTCTCTCCTGGCGTGTCACCCAGCATCAGAGGAGAACTGATCTCTCCACACAAACAGACTGCCGCTGCTCATCCCCACAGTTCAAACGGGGCAAGGCGACAGGCCCTCGGAGGGAGGATTATAGGGATGCAGGAGGAAGTGTCAATCTGATTTCTCTGTGCTAGCTGGATCACAGCCGACGTGTCGCTTGGACTGATACGGCCAGGCCTCCTGGTCAATGCTGCGGGGTTACTGGGCTCAGCAAAAGAAAAACTGCTTCAGTCCACCTTGTCACCATCGCGGGGACACAGTGACAGCACACAATCTCATACTGCTTAATACTCCTCATCAAAGAACCACTCACTACAGGGTCAGGGCAAACTTCTGTCATTTAGAGAAAAAAACTCACTGTGAGTTGTCTATTCCAACATCTTCATCAAGGTGTAGTGTAGACAGTGGCCAAGCTCTCATCTTTGTGGATCTCTTTATGTCAGCACTAAAGACTATCAGATGCCAAGCGTATTGAGCCAAGATAATGTTTTATATTGATGGTGATAGTCAGCACAAACTCAGCCCACCTCAGCCTTCTGCTGTGTAGATTGGTCTATCTCTCCTGTGAGTAGTCTTAGTGCTGTGCCGGTCTGTAGGGACTTCAGAGGTAAACTCAAAAAGCACTGAGGAAGTATGAGTTGTATTTGAAAAATACCTACATTATGGTAATTAAATATGTATGAAGACAGGATTAATCACGTGCTTTACATTATCATCCTTTCAGGCCTCTGAATTATGTCGACATCATTATGAGTTGTTTGTGTGATTACCATGGTATTTAAATGGTTTTCACAACCCTCTGTTTTTCCTTGCTTAAAGCTCTTTCAGTCTGGCTTCCATCCATGTCTTCTCTTCTCTTTTCTACTGCTCTCCATACCAACAGAGGGCAGTGTGGTGCTAGTGTTCAGATGCAGGGGCAGCCTGAGCCATTGCACTGCTTGACTGCGAGGTCATCTGCAAAGGGGCTGATCCGTCGTTGTGACAGTTAACATACTAATTACTGTAAATAATACGTTCTCTAGCAATGCCTTGGAGAGGGGAGTGCCGCTCCCGTCCTCCACCCCCCTCCACCAGTGTCTTACTTCACTCTGTTCCTGTCAAGATAGTGCACAGACAAATTGTACAACCAGGAGGGGAACACAGTAGATGGGCTAAATGTTAGCCTGCTGATGTAAACATTCCTCCTTTTGTATAATATAAAAGGATACTCTAATGTGTCAGAATATGAAATCCATGCATCACTGAAGAGAAAGCAAACAAGTTCTGCATCCCACCCTGTTCTACCCTGTTCTGAATGTTCCAGTGTTCCTGTGTGTTTATTCTGTTGGTTTGTTCTGTCTTTCTCACGGTTTGTTCTCTCCTTCTCTCTGTTCTTCTCTACTAATTACTCTGTCAGTCTCTCCTCTACCTGAACAATACATGGCCCACTGCCAGGTCTTACAAGAACACTAGCTACCTACATCTAGAAAACTGTAAGACAAAACAGGAGGGCACCCTCTTTTGAGCACATAGTGGCTAATTGACCACCATGTTCATATTCCATAATGTAATAGTTCTTCCCTGTTGCCAAAAGTTGGCTTGATTTTCTTACTGTCCAGAAAAGTGGGTGAGCAAATGAATCAAGTCTTACCTTACAAAAGCAGAAAACTGATTAATATTTTTGAGAGACTTTTGCATTGAATTCCTGTTTTGTTGAGCCAATCTGGCCACAATAGAATGGGTTCCAAGGATGGCAGGGGAAATTTGAAACCCAAGATATTACTCCTTGATCCTATGTAGAGACGGCCTGGCAACTGTGTCCACGTCCCCCTGTTTTTGTCTCAGTGGGTACCAGAGGACTCTTTGTTCTGAGTTCCATGCCACCTGATCAGGAGGATTAAACTGCCTCTGCCACACACCCTGTGCCTCCCGTTTGGTGCCATCCAGGACCCCTGTCGAGACAGAGTTGTGGTTGTGGAATCTTATAGGTGGGCAGAGATCATCATAGCCTAGCACAACTGGGCCTCATGCAGATAGGTGCCTGGCAGGGATAGATGGAGGGAGGCGATTGACGCCACAGAGAACTCTTGGCCCGTGGTCCTCTTTTGAAACCCATTATTTGACGGACAGTCCATCGCTTTCATCCAGGGAAGTTGGAGCCGCCTGCCATTGCCGCTGGAGCCAGCGGGGACGGAGAGAGCGGCATGCAGAATGTGCATCACATTGGCCGGACGTGTTGCTATTGCTCAGCGAGCAGCTGAGAAGGACACGTGGAACAGACAAATCTGTGTTGAGTCACGAATATCAGTTTGTGATTTCCTGACAATGTCAGGCCACACTCAGAGCAGATATATGCAAAACTATTCTTCCACTTCATTCCACTTATTGCCTGATCTGATCTGTGGAACAGCCAAAGGAGATACCAAATCTTTACTTTACAGACAATACTTATTAAATTGAAGGAGACATCCCTGGCCAGGCTTAATAATAAGCTGATATCCGTATGTTTATCCCAGAGCTTTAACCACACTGTGAGCTTAGCTTCACGACAATAAAGAGTTAAAAACAGAAAGCAGCTGCACCCTATTCAATCCATTCCTACTGCTGCAGATGGTTTAATCTTAGTCTTTCAATAACTTTGAATATTAGTAGTAGTAGAGGGCTGCAAGCACAGAAGGTGGTTGACGTTCATTTAATTTAAGTCACTGGATGACATCCAGATCATGAAATGATAACATGAGCAGAGTGTCTTAACTTTGATCCAGCCATCCTTCTGGGTTAGATTCACTGGAGGATATTGAACAACAACTAACAAGCAAACACAGGGCTGTCCCGTTGGTGGCAGTGCCATGTGCTCCTTAGACTGGAAGCTGTCTAAGAGAGTGCCTCTGCACATACTGACACTGACTGTGTGTGTGCTTTAACTGACTGCTACTCTATTGATTAAATGCAATTGGGTGCGAGTGCTGGAGCCAGTCAATTATCAGTTAATAAACAGCAGAAGTGTTCTATTAGTGCCTGTTAGTGCGTGTGATAGATTGTTGCTATGTGGATTTGACCAGGAGAGGGGAAGGGAAGTGATGGGAGGAGCGTTGCCTTTGGGTGTATTGTACCTAACTCCATTGGGTTGCTTTGTCTTGGCCGGTTTTGTTATTGTAGTACTGAGCTTAAAATATAATACATCTGCACACAAACTCACAATTCTCTGCTGGACCGGCCCAAACTGTAAGCTCAGGAATCACACTCCAGAATGAATCCCACAATTGGTATTACAGCACACTATCCAATAAATAGAATCCATTACAAAAGAAAGAATGGAGCCAGACAATGCAGTGCCTGCTTGCTGCAGTGTGACTACTCATTGATAACGTTACAAACCTCCAGTGTGTTCGGTGCATGTGCCTCGTAGAAGTGCGCACAGCGATCGTCACACGTCTAATGTGTGGTAAATTTAGACACAGTGGAGCATAGATTTCACAGCAGATGCACAGGAACATAACACGTCCACCTGTGTTTCCCTCAGTAAGTCATCCCTCCCTTGTGGAACCAGAGACAAAAGCCTGACAACACATGCCAACTGTATAAATAGTATAAAACATGGTTCTGTTGTGGACTGTTACCAGTGACAATACCTTCAATCAAAGGCCAGATTTCTGGATTTGACTGCAGGTGCTAATGCATATTACTTTCTGGCTGCCATTGATGCAAGCTAAAACATGAATGGTGACTATCATAGGGGGGAGGCCAGTCCCTGATGATGTGTGTAGGAATATCTACGGCTATAGCTCCTTCCCCTGTCTTCTAGCATGCTGCAATGCAGGCTATGGCCTACACTAACCATAGTGGCGCCCCCTTGGGGTAATGGGTGGGACGAATCCAGTGTCGGGAGTTGGGTCATTGGGAACCTACAGCTGGGAGACCGCCCTCTCATTCCATCAACAAACCTCCAAACCTTAATTAGCTCACCTGCTGATCACCTGCTGATCACTAGGTAGCCTAGTGGTTAGAGCTAGATTGAATCCCAGAGCTGACAAGGTAAACATTTGTCGTTTTGCCCCTGAACAAGGCAGTTAACCCACTGTTCCTAGGCCGCCATTGTAAATAAGAATTTGTTCTTAACTGACTTGCCTAGTTAAATAAAGTTTAAAATAAAAAAATAAACCCCCCCTCCCTCTCTTTCCCGCATTCCCCAAAGTCCTCCATCAAATATCCCATTCGATTTGGCTTACCTGCCTCCCTCCAACTTGGATCTCCTCTTCTGATTGACAATTGCCTTAGCGGAATCTTGTATCACAATGATTTTTAAATGGTTCCTCACTGCTACCTTATCAGAATTGGCAACCTCAATGGCGTGTGCATCGCTCAAAACCCCACGTGGCCTCTGTACCTTTCAATGCTGATTTTAGGTTGAACTGGTGTTTATACAGCTTGATTTGTTTACACCTACTAGCATTATTTTTAAGGTATTTTGATTTGTGATTTATATTATGCAGTGTACACTTCAGCGGTGGGCAATCTATCTTGCTGGGAGCATTTAATTCCATTCGGTCGAGGTCCTAGCTACATGTGTATATATACAGTATTCCTGGGACAGGAAGGGTATATATAGAGGGACAGTTCTGATAGAGTAGGGACCCCTTTAGTATTAGCTGACTTTCTCCAGAGAGTGCTAACAGACAAAGCAATTGCCGTCTGTGAAGATTGCCCGCGAAGGCTAGCTGTCTCCGGTGACTGATAAAACCCACCGTCTGCAGCCCACAAAACCACCAGCATCCCATCGCTACTGCTGCTGTCCCTCTGGTTCAGCTACCAGCCTCTTCCTCCTAACCTCAGGGCTTCCATATGGGGCCCTATTATGACTGCTGTTTAATTACCTATCAAAAAACAGCTCACTCCTCTTAAGGGATGGCTAGCCGAGAGGGAGAGAGAGGGAGAGACAGAATGAGAGAGAAATAGCTCACATGGGCTCTTTAAGCAGAGACAGAAGACAAAGGGTGAGGGAGAGCAAAAAATTGATGGAGAGAGAGAGAGACAGTGCATCTGCATGATGAATGTGAATAGATGTAGAGAGACAGAGGGAGTGTGGAGGACAGATGGGCAGAAGCAGTCATCTGGCCGACATAATTTTTCTGGGGATGTGTTTGTGTTTACAAACAGACCCTGCCAGGGAGAGAGGGAGGGACTTAGCAAATTAATGTTATAAATTATCCATGATTTATGTTTGCTGCCTTGGGGACAACAGTAAAAGGCGTGCAGCATCCATAGCTGACCCGGCTGAGCCTTATCCCCACCCTAGCACCACACAATTAGATGTTCCGTCTGCCACATGGCCCAGCATCACCACTTACACACATACATAATAATAAACATTCCCTCACGGGCATGGTGTTGGTCAGGGAGGCTGCGTGCCTGGACAGATGGTCATTTGCAAAGGAGACCTAGGTCTCATGTCTTCCCTGTTAAAATAAAGGTTAAATTAAAAATAAATAAATGCTCACAGTGCTGTGTCTCATGGGGACACTGAGGGATAGAAGCAGCAATTCATTGGCCAACACTGAAAGCCTCCAAGCCTAAGACAGCTGTTGTTGCTATTATTCTCTGGATGTCTATTTCTATACTTTTACAACTGACTCATGGATCTGAGAGCTGTGCTATTCTAAGCCAGTCATTGGCTTTTCATTGCAGCCATTCATACCGCTCCAACTCTGGACTGGTCTGTTATTGTCTACTCTAGACCCTCAGGAAATCTCAGGTAGGAGCCATTTCATTTCACACACCTCCTTTTTTCCCCATGTATACTATAACTTTACAACCTTTTAGGTAATAGAAAATGTGTTGATGCTAAAGTGTCTCTTTCAACATCTATTCATACACCTCCCAAAAAAGCTTCACTCGGGAGTAACGGAAAACAGATTGTCTGTAAGTGCTCTGCTGGTCCCAGGTACTAGCTGTGGTCTTTCACTTGTGAGGGCGCAATTTGATGGGGTGTTGGGAAACAGAAGCTACAAAGGGCTGTGGGCAGTTGGTAGGATATATCTAGACAGCAGTGAAACGCAGGGTTTCCATTATAACCGTAAACTCTGGCCAGTTATTTTAGCCCAATCTAACTATTAGACAGTCATGAAAGGCCTTCGTAACAGGAGGTCACTATTACGATTGACAAATGAAAAGCCTACATCTGTGTATTTGTTTATTTTGACTTTCGAAACAGTGGGTCCCAATCAATTTCCGATGCCTGGTGCAATTCCCCAATGTGGTACTGTCCGTTTGTCAGTAGGAGAACTGTGCTGTGAGCACTGGTTGAAAGGATTTTACCAATAGGAAATGAGTGGCTTTTTTAGACAGCTGGTTATTTAAATCTAAAAACACCTCGGTTGACAACTTAGAGCTGCTGGACATGGTAACACTTGTTGATAATGGAACACGTGAACTGACCCCACACCACTGAGAAACGGGCCTACAGTATGTCATGGATGAGTCTAATCTTCCTACTAACCTTTATAAGCCGAGACAGATATAGATCAGTCTCCCACTATAAGAGCAACAGTAGCTCAACCATATGGGGATGATGCACATTGAATTATCTAAATGAACAAAACAACATGTAATATTTATGGTTACTTAATATTTGTTTTTTATCCCTTACAGCTTGAAGCTGCCCTTCACAATCCGGTGCAGTGTGCTTTGCTTGGCTTCTCTGCAGCGAGCACCTCGCTACCTCAAGGCTATCTCTGGGTGAGTGACTTACACATACACAGTTTACAGGCACACATATACATACATGCATGCATGCACACAAACACACATGTGCACACAGAAGTATTTAAAAAAGCATTAACCATGACACCCGTTGATACAAATATATCCTCTGTAATATTACATTTGTAGTGGCCTCAGGGTTGATCACATCTATTAATCAAAAGTACAAAAAATGTGGCAATGAAAGGGATACAAATATTTTTTCTCTACAAAAACAAGTGTTGCCATGCAAACTGACCCTTCACTTTCATTTAGTATAGACCTTTTCAACTGTAAAAACCATAACAAGTTCTATATGTACCCACTAGAGGTTCTCCAGTAAACATCTGGCGCTAAAGAGCCCCATAATTGCTAGCTAGCTAGTTGGGGTGGCAGGTAGCCTAGTGGTTAGAGCGTTGGGCCAGTAACCGAAAGGTTGCTAGATTGAATACCTGAGCTGACAAGGTAAAAATCTGTAGTTCTGCAGCTGAACAAGGCAGTTAACCCATTGTTCCTAGGCCGTCATTGTAAATAAGAATTTGTTCTTAACTGAATTGCCAAGCTAAATAAAGGTTAAATAAAAAACGTAATAAAAGGTTGGCTAGCTAGCACAAAATGACAAGTTCGTATTTCTTGATCAAACCAAAAAACAGAACAAACTAAACTCACCCATTCCGTACAAATGTGCGCATCCCCAACATTCAAATGAGACTACAAAGAAAACTAATGTGACTGTAGCGACTGTGTTGACTTCAAAACCGGGGGTGTGAACTAGATTTCTATTCAAGCGTTGATCGACATGGTAATGGCTCTATAGTATTGGAGAAAAGTTGAAAAAACTGACCCTCCGTTACATCGTGACGTGTCATGCCGTAAAGTACAGCACGCATAAAGCTACTATTTCTGTCTTACAATCTCTCTCAACCAGGTGTAGCACTTCTCTCATCCTTTAAAAACAAGAAATGGACAGTGACGGGGGTAAATACCTAGTAAATACCTAGTCATTTTTTGCATCATCATTGCATGCAATCATCATTCTCAAAGCCTCTGTTTACTTCTAAGATCACTTTAGCACCGCCCTAAAAACCCAATTCAAATTCGACACAAACCTTCAAATAGGTGTAATAATAACACATTATATAAACTCTTTATAGTGTTTTATTTACATTTTAGAGGCGATAAGGTGATAAGTTGGACAGATCGAGTGAATAAAAGCAATTTTTCCACACAACATCTCTCCTTCTCACTATCACGCATTAGTTTTGTGAGTGAGTTTACGTTAGTTATATACACACATTGACTTGTTGCTATCAGATCCACTAAACAAAATCATCAGACAATGTTAATTTCCCGTTAATTATCTGTTTGTTCTGGTGGTGTTACATATGGCTAGCACAGCAAATAGCCACAGAGCTAGTGTGATATGAAGGTAGAGAAAGATGAACTTACCTTGTTAGCCAGCTAATGTTAGATCCATTTTTCCCACGGCAGCCAACATTACAACTAAATTAAATGTAGCTAGCATACGAGTACAATGTTTGAGGGCCACATTGTTTCCATCAAAAGTTAGCCAGCAGCAGAAATTAGCCCACTATCAAACTCTCTCCCCATTCACCAATCTGTTTCTCCTAGCTCTTTGTTTGCTTCCTCCATAACGCAACTATATTTTACCCAGGTGTATTGCCTAGGTGTTTTACCAAGGTATATATGAACCACTAACTTGTGCTAGGCATGAATTATGGACCTCACGTTACGAGACCTAGCTAGTGGTTTGTTTACGTGTTGTAAAGCTAGACTACACAAATGCTAGCGCCTTGTGGTGATAATGTTAAACTGCATATTAATTGCACCAGGATGATACATAACATGAAGCAAACAAATTGCAACTTTATGTCAACTTTATTATTTTGAAATTAAGTCAAATTAACCATAAAATATTCCTTTCTGCACACCCTCATGATCGTGATATGTAAGTGTTAATGCCCTCGAAGCCGGTGTTTGGAGGATATATTGGCACGGGTGTTATTAGGCCTGAGACGAACTTGAGGGCCGGCAGACAGTGCCAATATATCCAAAAACAGGCTTCGAGGGCATTATCCATTTTTTTTTACAACTGGTTACAAACATATTAAAATAATGATTGACATATTTTAATTTAAAATGTTATTTTGCTGAATTTCTTAATACTATTTCATCCTTCCACAAGATATAGTCCCGATACAAATCTAGGGTTGCTACCCAAGCCGACAGAATGCAACCCAGTTGTTCAGTCTTTTTGTTCTGTATCTATGGACGCGACCCAGCCGTTCGTTCTAAATGTTCCATTGTCATACTGGCTGGCAACATTCTGAACCCTTGCTTGTTAGCAACTATGGCTAACTAAGTCATGTCTAAAAGTGCAGCCAGAATAACAGCAAAGTAGCTGCATTTGCATTTATTTAAACTGTTTTCTAGAGACATTTATTTGGATACATCCATAACATTGAGCAAATGAGGTGCGATTTCGCCTGGCATAGAAAATGTGCTCACTCATCAGGACACTGTTGTTCAAAGGAGCTAGCCAACAACACCACTAACACAAACACTTCAAACTGAAGCTGGAAAGACTGCAAACTAGCTGAATTTACCTTTTTTCAATTGACATTTCTTTGTATACAGTTGAAGTCGGAAGTTTATATACACCTTAGCCAAATACATTTAAACTCAGTTTTTCACAATTCCTGACATTTAATCCTAGTAAAACTTCCCTGTTTTAGGTCAGTTAGGATCACCACTTTATTTTAAGAATGTGAAAATGGCTTATTTCAGCTTTTATTTCTTTAATCACATTCCCAGTGGGTCAGAAGTTTACACACACTCAATTAGTATTTGGTAGCATTGCCTTAAACAATTTAAACTTAGGTCAAATGTTTCAGATAGCCTTCCACAAGCTTCCCACAATAAGTTGGGTGAATTTTGGTCCATTCCTCCTGACAGAGCTGGTGTAACTGAGTCAGGTTTGTAGGCCTCCTTGCTTGCAAATGCCTTTTTTCCTCCAAACATAACGATGGGCATTATGGTCAAACAGTTATATTTTTGTTTCCTCAAACCAGAGGACATTTCCCCAAAAAGTACGATCTTTGTCCCCATGTGCAGTTGCAAACCGTAGTCTGACTTTTTTTTATGGCGGTTTTGGAGCAGTGGCTTCTTCCTTTCTGAGCGGTCTTTCAGGTTATGTTGATATAGGACTCGTTTTACTGTGGATATAGATACTTTTGTACCCGTTTCCTCCAGCATCTTCACAAGATCCTTTGCTGTTGTTCTGGGATTGATTTGCACTTTTCGCACCAAAGTACGTTCATCTCTAGGAGACGGAACGCGTCTCCTTCCTGAGTGGTATGACGGCTGCATGGTCCCATGGTGTTTATGCTTGTGTACTATTGTTTGTACAGATGAAGGTACCTTCAGACGTTTGGAAATTGCTCCCAAGAATGAACCAGACTTGTAGAGGTTTCCAATTTTTTATCTGAGGTCTTGGCTGATTTGTTAGGATTTTCCCATGATGCCAAGCAAAGAGGCACTGAGTTTGAAGGTAGTCCTTGAAATACAACCACAGGTACACCTCCAATTGACTCAAATGATGTCAATTAGCCTACCAAAAGCTTCTAAAGCCATTACATTATTTTCTGGAATTGTCCAAGCTCTTTAAAGGCCCAGTCAAGTTAGTGTATGTAAACTTCTGACCCACTGGAATTGTGATACAGTGAATTATAAGTCTGTCTGTAAACAATTGTTGGAAAAATTACTTGTGTCATGCACAAGATAGATATCCTAACCGACTTGCCAAAACTATAGTTTGTTAACAAAACATTTGTGGAGTGGTTGAAAAACGAGTTTTAATGACTCCAACCTAAGTGTATGTAAACTTCTGACCTGTATATCCATAAAAATAATGCCAGCTGTTTGAGAAACGCTGCCTGCCTGTCTGTCTCGTCCCAACACCCGACACGTTCAATACGATGGGACAGCTGGAGATCGAATTTGAATATTGAAACAATGTTGCAAATGTCGGAGAGACAGACAGCAAGGTTTGTACAAATCTCCACAGTTGAAAATGGCAATGCTACATGCTTTTTATAGTGGAGATCAAGTTTTTAAATTGCCTGGCTGGGCTGATGAGACAGGGGATTGTGCAGTCAGATGGAACAGAGTAAATAGGCATTTTAACATCATAGATTTAGCCGGTGGTAACTTGTGGAATAGACTCCGGCTGGTATGCGGTTTTAACCAATCAGCATTCAAGATTAGGCCCACCCGTTGTATAACTGCTAATAATGTCTCTCTCCTGTGTATGTCAACCTTAAGGTCTACCTTTGTTACAAGGATAGGGCTTGCACTAATCCAATTCATGGGGGCATGTACAGTAGCTGTAGAAGTCAAACCTGGTATCCTTTAACATGGTTAGCCTCATTAATTGTCTAATAAAAAAGAAAAACCCACAGACACTGATCTTGCCAGTATCAGCCTTTTATTTTCTTTCAAGTTGTTAACAAATGATTCCCACACACATAAGTTCTCAGATGTGTGAGTACTTTTCCTATTTCTAATAGTATCATTTCAAATGGAAGAAACAAATTAACAAAATGTAAACAATGTACAAGCCACATATACAAGTGCATTGGACATGGCCACAAGGCTAATACTAATCCCATCATATGTCTGCATTGGACATGCATGCCATAAATAATATCACTTCTACTGTGACCAAAAGGGTAGAGCATAGATAGTGGAGGCAAGAGAAAAAATACCCTGCAGAGTGACCACAGTAAATGGTCACTTTTACATGGGCTGCAGAGTAGCCATGTAATGTATGAGTTCCATCCCTGTATGGCTGACCGGGCCGGGATGCAAACCCTAATTAAATGACACTTGTAGCTAGCATGCCAACCACTGGAGAAGGATGATAGTGAGTGTAGCAGAATGAAGCAAATCAGGGCAACATTGCATGAGGAGATCCTCCCGCAGCTGAGATGCTTAAAGTATTAAAATATAGATACATTTATGATAGACAGGAGGAGACACTACTTGAAGTCTCAGGGGGATGACATCACAGTGGCTACTAGAACTCACTTGCAGCTCACCTCTGCTACAGTCACACCCCTTTCACCTCCTATGCCACCGACAGTATAACTGACCTGCCACAACTTACCCATTACTGTCCATGCAGGCAATACGGCGCGCTGCGAAGCTTCTTTGGGAAATCTATGAACTTTTCTATTCTAAAATAGATTCGTCCCCAGACGTAAAGGACCATCTCACCTTAAAATACACTTAAGAAAACAACTATACTAAGTTAGCTAGCTAGCTGTTTACAGCTGCGACGGAACAATTGTTGTTTACAAATGCACCCAAAGTTCTTTGAGGTTCCAGAGTTCACTTCCGCTCCAAAAGCCATTAAAAAGGTATATACCAGAGTGTGGGAGAAATAAAAGACTACAGATGGGTTTTTTTATGAGTGGAGCAAATTGCACTGGCAGACAAAAGTGCCACAGTCCCTGGACTTGTTGGAATTTTGCTGGTTTTAAGAGGAACACTTTCTGTGAAAAACCTTGCCTCAGAAAATAAATTGTCTGTTAATCTTAAAGCAAAATGTTTTGGTGCCCCCTCCTTTTTGGGAAGAGTGGGCATTTTGTTGGGTAATCCCCGTAAAGCACGTGGATAAACCAGCTGGATAAGGCCCTCTAGGCCCCATCTAGACAGACTCAGCTCCCTCCCACTAGGTGTTGTTTCAACATACAGTAATTTTTCAACGTATTGTGACGTGGAATCTATGTGTAAAATACATTGGATTTACAAAGAGTCATCAACATAAACAGTTGTTTTGAGGGTGCAATTTCAACCACAAGATCATATCATAATCTAACCAATTTTCAACATAGACAAAGGTTGTTTAAAATATGTTGAATTTGTACCTCTGAAACAATAGACCTTCATTATTCTTTTTTATTTATTTAACCAGGCCAGTCAATTAAGAACAGTCTTATTTACAATGATGGCTTGGCACGAGGCAAAAGGCCTCCTGTGGGGACGGGGGATTAAAAATAAAACAATGTAAGACACGGGCATCAGCACAAATACAACAGAAAACAAACAGTAGATGTGTGTGTGTGCGAGCAGGCATGTGTATGGTGTGTTTGAAGTAAAACAACATGCTTCCTTACATAAGGCAACACAAACTAGTGACACCGGGTCTCAAGAACCTGTTCATCTATTTGTCATTTGAACTGCTCCAGGGACACCAGGTCCTGGAATTTAAGGTTGGCTTGGAGGGAATTCCAAGACCAGAAGGCTGATTATTGAAAGGACCTTTTTCCATGCTCTGTTCATTTTTAGGACTGTTAGCATAAAACAAGATTGAGAGCTTAAATTAGTTTTAATTTCGAGCTAGAAGAGAGGTATAGATAAAATGGCAGTTTTCCTAAAATGAGAATGAACCAGTGTTTGAGCCTGCGTGTTGCTAGTGATGTTCACCCGACAGCACTGTAAAAATCACAATGGTGAGTTAGACATCTCTGATTGGTGACAAAATCAAGGGCTGAATGACACACATAGTCAAGAGCCTTCAGTGTAGCGCTTGAAGCTTGCACATACAGTAAATAGTAACACCATAGTCCAACACTGACAGAAAAGTACAACAAAACAACTATTTTCTGGCGGCAAACGAAAAAACAAGCTTTGTGACAGTAATAAAACCCAATATTTATATTTACATTTTTGTCATTTGTGACTCACAACCTGGATTCGGTCTTATGTAGCAAAATTTGAAATTGTGTTTTTTTTTTTTACGTTGGATAAAAGTAGAGAGCTACAAAATGGGAAAGTAATTCTGTTTTAAAAGTTGATCAACTTGTAAACTCATTTTTGAGAAAACGGCCTTTGAATTAGGGCTGGGCGAGAAATGTAGTTTTTATGACATATTCAAGTTTATGTTTTAGCTCTGTATCGTAAGAATCGAGGTTCTGTTATAACTTTGTAATGTTTTACAAATGCAGCATCTCACTGTCACTTCTCTGCCAGCCCAATGCCGAATCATGTCCCAATTGTATGCAACACGTGCACAGAGGTTATCCACCAATTACAACCCTAGACAGCCTTTCACAAATTGTAACCACGCTGGAGAAGTGTAGCGGTGGTAAAACTTCCACCAAAATGGAAAGTGAAGAAGCCAGCTCAGCCTCTCGTGAGGATGAAATCATCCCCAAAAAGGGCAGCAATATTTTTTCAGTAATATGGAAGTGGTTTGTGTTGAAGAGGTCTGATGTTCAGGAAACGAATGGCCTGTGCAAAATGTGTCGAAAGACAATTGCCAAGAAAAGCAGCAGTACAACTAACCTCTTCCATCACCTGCAACTGAAACGTGCGGTGGAATGGGAGGAATGCGTGAGACTACGCAATGCCGATTCCAGTCGCCCGATTCCCAAAACGTCTGCTAAAAGACAAACTACCATAGTCGCATCCTTTTCAAACGTAATCCCTTATGACAAGAAAAGTTTGAGGTGGAAGGAGATAACGGATGCAGTGACCATGGCGAAAGATATGATATAAGATATAGGTACAGTTGACCAGAAATATCAGCTGCCAAGCCGCAAGTATTTCACGGAAGAAGCCCTGTCGTGATTATACACTGCTACCCGCGAAAGAACCGCAGAGAAGCTGGCTAGTGTTTCTTATTTTTCCACCACAGCTGATCTATGGTCGAGCAGAACGACAGAGCCATACCTAAGTTTGACAGTCCACTACATAAATGAAGACTGTAAATTGCAAAATGTCTGCCTCCAGACGTCTTACTTCCCCGATGATCATACGGGTGAAGTAATATCCCAGGGTCTCAGAGACTCTCTGGCATCGTGGAATATGAGCGAAGACTGAAAGGTGTGCATGACAACTGACAGCAGGAGCAACATGATAAAAGCATTGCACTGGACCCGCCTGCAGTGCGTTGGGCACAGGCCATCGGTAAGTGTCACATTGGATAGTTAAAGTGCATCCAAAAAAGTTATGTTCTGTAGGCTAATGTATTAGTAGTTATCATTCTGCCAATCCAATAGCAAATAACCACAGGCTGTTTTAATTATAACAACACATTAACTAAATTAATACATTTTCAATCAAAATGATTATATAAATTACATATTCTAACAGCTAGTGGTCTAACATTCTAAACAATAGAATAGACGTGTGGGTGTGTGTTGTTAATTTGTTTTGCACAAATAGGCCTTGAGGCCTTGTATATATATTTTTATTAATTTATTTATTAATAAGAATTATGTCTTGGCCTTTTTTAATATGTTTAGAGAAAAACAAGAAATTTAGATATATATTGTGAATTGTCCAAACCTCTGAAAAAAATGGAGATATTACTTTTAGGCCTACTTTGAATGTTTTGGTATCTAGTGAAGAGCTCTTCTTTGTCTACACCCATTCAGCATCATTCACACCCTCTTAAGCTTTAGCCCCACCCACCTCGTTTTGATCTCGGAGCATTCAGAGCGCACACTTGATGCTTTGGCCAATGATTTGTTTACCTCTGGATAACATGAAAACAGCCTAACCGGCTCTGCTGGCAACAAATTAATTCAGATTTTTTCCGACGTTTAATGACACTGGCCATATTCAACGGGTGTTGTACACTTTAGCTTAAGACATGTAGCTAGCTAACGTGAACTCACCCCATTCCGTACAAATGTGCGCAACCGCAACATTCAAACAAGGCTACAAAGAAAACGAATGGGACTGTAGCGACTGTGTTGACGTCAAAATCGGATGTGTGAACTAGGTTTCTATTCAGGCTCTATAGTATTGGAGAAAAGTTGAAAAAACAGACCCTCTGTTACATCTAGACGTGTCATGTCGTAACGTACAGCACGCATAAAGCAACTATTTCTGTCTTACAATCTCTCTCCACCATGTATAGCACTTCTCTCATCGTTTAAAAACAGGAAATGGACAGTGACAGGGGTAAGGTGGGATACCTAGTCATATTTTGCGTCTTCATTGCATGCAATCATCATTCTCAAAGCCTCTATTTACTTCTAAGATCACTTTAGCACCGCCCTAAAAACCCGATTCAAATTCGACACAAACCTTCAAATAGGTATGTAATGACACATTATATAAACTATTTATAGTGTTTTATTTACATTTTAGAGGCAATAAGGTGATAAGTTGGACAGATCGAGTGAAAAAAAGCAGTTTTCCCACACGACATCTTTCCTTCTCACTATCACGCATT
Source organism: Oncorhynchus clarkii lewisi (assembly GCF_045791955.1). NCBI lineage: Eukaryota > Metazoa > Chordata > Actinopteri > Salmoniformes > Salmonidae > Oncorhynchus > Oncorhynchus clarkii. The sequence continues at coordinate 56,969,857 of NC_092163.1, forward strand.
AGTTTCGCTTCCCCACCCGCCATTTAAAAAAACACCTGACGTGGCTCATTGTCTGCTTGAATTATGCAGAAACGGGCAGAGTTTCAGCCATGTCATTTATTTTGTTGCAAAGGGGATAAATTGTGCTTTACAATGGTAATGACATTACAGTTGATCTGGAAGTATTACATTTTTGGGGCGCTAAAATAAGGGCAATTGTACGGACCAAAGTGATGTACGAGTTTACGTGAGTTTACTATAGATACAGTACACTTTATCTTGAAATGAAACCCCTTTCTGTAAAAATTAGAAACGTGTAATATTTGAAAATGTAGCTAGCTAACGCATGATGGATGCATCTCCCTGTCACGGATGCCATGCCACAGTTGCCCTTAGTTTGAAGATGTAATCCGGAGACAGGTGTTTTCTCCATCTCTTTAGCCATCATATTCTAATTCCACTGATTTCGAAACTCGATCCTCCAGAAAGTGGAGAGCAACACTTATACAGCTCCACTACACAATACATTTTTTTAAAGCAGCGTTCGACAGGATTACCAACACAGACTGACCAGCTCAAATAGACAGAAGCCTGCTATGTGGCAGACCAATCGGAACTCTTCTCTTGGCATGTCCAGGCCACTCATTATCCCAGACAATCATGGCCAGTGGGAAGGTTCGCTCACTTTTTCTGTGGCTTAACCAACAAGGCTTGTAATTTAACAATTTTATTCGTATTTACAGATGGCATACACGTTTGTTATTAAGCACATGAAAGTTCAAAAAAGTTAATTCTTAGCAATAACATTTTATTTGATACTTAAGTATATTTAAAATCAAGTACTTTTAGACTTTTACTCAATTAGTATTTTATTGGGTAGCTTTAACTTTTACTTGTGTCATTTTCTATTAAGGTATATTTTACTCAAGTATGACAATTGGGTACTTTTTCCACCACTGTGTACTTCCTGTTGACGAAATTCATGCTAATGTTGGGTTTTTGAACTAGCGCCCAATTGACTCCCATTATTTCCTTGAAGGAGAGCTCTCCTTGTCCCAGAATTGCCAGAATGCACTGCATGGCCCATTGACGTAGCATGGGCAATGTGCACAATGGGCATTAATACGATTCCTATGGAATTTCCCATCTCCTCAAAAGTTTCTCTGTTGTTGCGAATTCCAGACTCCACTCTGTGAGGCACATCAATCTGTAGGTTGAACATGGTGAGATTGTAGACTCCTAAATTGATAGTGCAGTTTGTTGATAGTGCCAGCCGATAGAAAAAGCATTACATTGTGGATTTTGTAGTCAACTTGAGCTGCAAAAGATTTCCACAACGATTTTCACATGTTGCTACCAACATTATTATAACGCCAAAATCAAACATTTGTTCACAAAAAAATATTGTTCTCACGTATTCATGTTATTTAACACTGTAAATTATAGGAATGAGTGGTTTTGGGTGGAATTTTCCTTTAACACACTGGGTTCTTTTTTATTTATTTTATTTAACCCTTATTTTACCAGGTAAGTTAACTGGGAATACATTCTCATTTGCAGCAACAATCTGGGAAATAGTTACAAGGGAGAGGAAGGTTGATGAATGAGCCAATTGGTAGATGGGGATGATTAGGTGATCTGTCCATGATGATATGAGGGCCAGATTGGGATTTTAGCCTGGACACTGGGGTTAGCACCCCTACTCTTAGTTACCACAGAGAGTCAGGACATCTGTTTAATGTCCCATCCAAAAGACACCACCCCTACACAGGGAAATGTCCCCAATCATTGCCCTGGGGCATTGGGATATTTGTTTTAGACCAGAGGAAAGAGTGCCTGCTACTGGCCCTCCAATACCACTTCCAGCAGCATATGGTCTCCCACCAGGACCAACCCTGCTTTAACTTAGGAGGCAAGCTAGCAGTGGGATACAGGGTTGTATGCTGCTGGTTATGCTGCTGGTTCAATTTGACAAGTAGTTCACAAACCACTCCGAAGCATGACAAGTAATCCCAATACACTTCTGCACCAAGACAGTATGGTCCACAGTGTTAAAAGCCTTTGACAAGTCTATGAATACAGATACACAATGTAGCTTCTTATCCAGGGCACAATGCATATCATTCAAAATCTTCAAAGCTGCAGTGACAGTGCTGTGGCTAGAACTGAAACCTGATTGCATACCACTCAAGGTATTGTTTTCCTGGAGGAAGGCTTTAAACTGCTTATTGACTAGGAACTCCAATACCTTTACCAGAACAGACTATTTAGAAATGGGGCGATAGATTTTCAGTAGAGTGGGATCACCTACTTTCAAAAGAGGTAGGACAAATGCTGATTTCTACATCTTGGGGTTTTCATTACATTCTATGGTGATGTTAAAGATGCATGTTAAATGGGGAGCAATGATGTCTGCAGCTAATTGTAGTAGGCGGGGGTCTAGATGATCAGGGTCAGGGGATTTTTTTTTACATCAATTGTTTCAGGGCACTTCTGAAACAGAGAAAGGCAAGAAGGAAAACCAGGAGAATGAGTGCTCGGGAGTGTCAGGTAATTTCACATGGGGCTCATGTTGACCTTAGGTTGATCAAATAATCTGCCTGCATCAAGAAAATGTTGATTGAAAGAGTTCAGAATAGAGGTTATCACAGTTACCACCCGTGAGTCAACCAGCAGTTGTTTAGGGAGCTGTGCATCTTTAAATCTTTCTCTACCTGCCCACATTTGGAGATAGTGGTCTGCTTTCAGCTTTCGGTTCATAGCCACACTCTTATTCCAAAGCCTTATGAATTCAGACTAGTTCATCTGACAACCAAGGGTTGTCTCTGCCCTTAATTTTGTATTGTTTGAAAGGGGCGTGCTTGTTGCATACATCCTAGAATGCTTTATGGAGGTAAGAAAAGGCTAATTTAACATCAGAGATGTTCAACTCTATTCCTGGCAATGTTAAAAACATAATGAAAAAAAACCTGAGTTTCAAACTGCTTCCAGTTTCTTTTCATTATGATACTGTACATGGAGGTAGTTTAGGAATTGTACCATCCCTTACACAAGCAACAGCACAGTGATCACTTATCATTTGCAAATAAACCAGAAGCATTAAAACGATGTGGAGTGTTTGTTAAAATAAGAACAAACAAAGATGATTTTATAGGACACCTTGCAAACAATTTTTAACAATCTGATTAAAATTATAGGTATTACAAAGATTCTTGAGTTGATCAGAGTTGGATGTCAACCAGTCTAGGTTCAGGTCAGGTCGCCCATAAGCACAAATTCAGATTTCACATTCTGTGATAATAATTCAAAAATGCAATCCAGAGAGCCAGCAATCGCAGACGGGGGTCTATAACAACAGGAGACAACAAGATTCAAGGATGCACAGAGATTTATATTCAAGGACAAATATTCAAATTGCTTGGGTTTGGTAACAAAGGTCAGAATGGTTGCCAAAAAATTTGTCTTTTATGTATATAGCAACACTACCACCCTTAGATTTGAGATCTGACCAAAAAAACATTCTAAACATCAATGCAGTTTAGAATTAGATTTTTTTTCCAGGTTTCAGAAAGACCCAGATGTATTTATGCTCTCTACGGTTTTAATCCAAATATTCACAAAATCAAGTTTCGAAAGAAGCCTTCTTACATTTATATGCAGAAACGTCAGACCATTCTTACTTTTTAATTCAGATGGGGTAGAAATGGTTAGGTTGGATTCCACATTTCCTGACAGTAAAAGCAGTAAAATAATGGCAAGTCTAGATAGAATTTTACAACTTTTGGATTCAGAGACTAAAGTTGAGAGGAACAAGTCTTTAATACAAGGTATTTCAAAAGGTGCGTACAGTCCAGAGACATAGTTAAATACCGAAAGAACAATCCACACATGTAAACGCAAGCATGCGGTTTCTCCCATGTCGATTGGGAAAAACTGGCAAAGTTATCCAGTACAATAGCCTGGCAAGCGTATGGTTTCTCCCAGGATGCAACATGGGAAAAACACCCACATTTCTCAGCATTTAACCTGTTTTGGAGACTGGTTTTTGTTCGAAATTTCGAATGACTGGCGTGCCCAAAGAAAACTGCCTGTTACTCAGCCCCAGAAGCTAGGATATGCATATACTTGGTAGCATTGGATAGAATCCACTCTGAAGTTTCTAAAACTGTTAAAAAATGTCTGTGAGTATAACAGAACTGATATAGCAGACGAAAACCCAAGTAAAATCCAACCCGGATTCTTCTTTTTTTTTAGGTCACAGGCCATTTCAGTGCTTGCCTATGGGAAAGACAAATAGATGGGACCCAGATTGCAGTTCCTATGGCTCCCATTAGATGTCAACAGTCTTTAGAAAGGGTTTTAGGCTTGTTTTTAAAAAAATGAACAAGTAGTTGGAAGAACTATAAGGTGTCTCTCATTAGAAAAGTGGTCTTGTTGGCTTGTGAATGAGGTGTGCGCTCTTCGTTATTTATCTTCCCTATTCAACATACTATTCTCCATCTTAAATATTATAGTTTATTTCGATGTTAGAGTACCTGAGGATTAATTAGAAACATTGTTTGACTTGTTTGGACGAACTTTACTGGTAACTTTTTGGATTAGTTTGTATGCATGTTGAAAGAGTGGATTACTGAGATAATGGGCGCCAACTAAACAGACTTTTTTGGATATAAAGAAGGACTTTATCGAACAAAACTACCATTCATTGTGTAGCTGGGACCCTTGGGATTGCAAACAGAGGAAGATCTTCAAAGGTAAGTGATTTATTTAGTCGCTATTTGTGATTTTGTGATGCCTGTGCTGGTTGAAAAAGTATTTTGGTGTGGGAAGCTGTCCTCAGATAATCGCATGGTATGCTTTCGCCGTAAAGTATTTTTGAAATCTGACAACCCGGTTGGATTAACAAGAAGTTACGCTTTTAAATGATGTATGACACTTGTATTTTCATGAATGTTTAATATTACGATTTTTGTATTTTGAATTTCGCGCTCTGCAATTTCACCGGATGTTGTCGTAGGTGTCCCGCTAGCGGTTCATGCGCCTTAGAGGCATAACCATAGAAAACTTCAATAAGTAATCTATAATAAAATAACAATAAAGGCCAAGTAATACAATCTTAAATGCATACAAGTTCCTTAGTCAAAGCTCACAGATGTCCACAGGCTTCAGGTACAATTCAGATCAGAGACTGAAGTTTGTAAGTGTACGTGTGTGCTGAAGCAGTGAGCGAAGCTTAGGGGTACCTGTACCAGACGGGGGGAGCAGGCCTGTGTAATCAGGAGCAGACCGAAAGGTGGTGGCCAAGCAGTGCAGCACACTATGGGAGTAGCCTAGGTATCACACTCATTTGGTAGAGGCTTGTGTCGGGAGGCTGGGTAGAAGAGGAGGCTTTCAACCAGGCAGGTGCATGGCCCAATGTGGTTAGGTAGACAGGCAAGGGCAGCAGGCAAGGGCAGCACCTTCTAGTGGAAAATGTATATAGCAAGTCATTTCTTGACTATATCAAAATATTACCGGAGTATTTGGAATTATTTTTAAAAAACACACGCAAACAAACAGAAGCGCACAAGACACACGGGTTCAGCTGCCGTGTTGGTGGGAATATGGACATATACTTTTTTAAATGTATTTTTTTACTTATTCCTAATCGGATTACTGAAGGAAATGGCCTTGGCTTTCACCTGGAATTGTTTATTTATGTTGGACAAAAAAATAAATAATTCAAACAATATTTAAATTCCATGCATCTTATAAAGGCTTCATAAACACTACATAAATGTGTCACAAATCATCTATAACCGTATGTCATGCTCTATAAAGGGTTCATAGCCCACTATGTCAAATATGACAAAAAGCTGTGCTTTATAAATGGTGGCATAAGCACTGCTTAATAAAGGCTTTATAAATCATATTAAATTGAGGCTTCACAGAGTATTTTTTAAACTTGTCAGGCATTTTTGGTAGAGCATTGCAACACCAGGATAGTGGGTTCGACTTCCGTGACCACCCATTCTTAAAAATGTATGCACACATGAGACTGTAAGTCGCTTTGTATAAAAGTGTCTGCTAAATGGCATATATGATTTTGTATTATATTACTCGAAACCAAATATTTCACCTTCTTTATTACTTTACATGTGATAGTCAAAATGGGGGAAAGGGCCATGAAAAACACCATTTTTCTTCATTCAGATGACTCTGGGTAAGTAGAGAAATGACCTACATCTCTCAGTATCCTTTTTAAACAGTGCTTTACGTGCCCATGCGGTGTTTGTTATGTTATGTTAGCTCACAAAACAGAATATCCTTTCAACCTTAATAAATAAAGCATTACATTTAGAGGATTTGCTTTATATTATCAAGTACTGGAGTTATGTAGGCCTAATGTGTGACAAGTTGCAACACATGACACGATAACTAACTTGAAAGATCAAGTGTTTTAAGCACCTAAGTAAATGTTCTTTCCAAGACATGTCACATGCCTGTATTTTATTCCGTAACATCCCCAAAGTTAGGAGAAAAGGGTTTAATAAAATACACAATATCATTATAAGAGCCGGTGGATCCATGAATAAACAACTGATCAAGTGGTCTGCTCTGCTCAGCTCACTCCCCCACTTGTCTCAGATCTACCTCCCTGGCAGGCTTGTCAAATGAGGGATGACACTAATCATGTTAAAGTGAGATGGGCTGGTGGGATTCTCCTGACTTTGATCAGAGTAATGACATTGTTTCTAATCAACCTGATTCACATGAATTTCCCTGTTTGCCTACATTACCGGTTCACTCCACCTTTCTGACTGGTGTTTTTCCCACGTATACCATAAATTAATTTTCCTCTCACCCACTCCATACTTCAGACAGGTTCAGATTAATCCTCATGGTGTGTAAAGGTGTTCAAAACAGCAGGTTTGAAACAGAACATGAGATAAAGTTTAGAATGAGTCATTGTCAACCTTACAAAGGTTAATTTTAACACATTGTGACTAATAAGATGGACTTGAGCATTCATTCAGCGTCCCCACCATGGCATGTCCATGATCATCCTCTCCCACTGCCTCCCTCGGTCCAGACCGATCTCATTTCCGGGGCTCCCGAGTGGCGCAGGGGTCCAGCACACTGCATCTCAGTGCTAGAGGCATCACTACAGACTCTGGTTCGATTCCAGGCTGTATCACAACCCGGCCATGATTGGGAGTCCCATAGGGCGGCGCACAATTGGCCCAGCGTCGTCCGGGTTAGGGATTGGCCTGGGTAGGCTGTCATTGTAAATAAGAATTTAACTGACTTGCCTAATTAAATAAAGGTTAAATGAATTAACACTGGTAGAGTTAGTTACTTTCAGGAAGTTTCTTATGCACTCTGACAAAACAGATATCTATTCCCACAAACAATGATGAGTTTGTCAGGGCACAGTCATTTCACTGGATCTGTGAAGGAATTGGATGAGTGAGTGCTTAAGTGTAGGAGAATGTTGAAGTTGGGGTTGCTTAGGGCTGTGGTTGCACAGAGACATTTGCCTTTAAGCTTTGTTTTTGGGGAGCTCGTCTCTGTGCAACAGTCCATTATTTTCTCTGGCTCGCTCTCCAGAGCCCATGGGACTACTCCTGTCCAGCATGCTGACACAAATCTAACAAATGATTGCATGCAAAAAAGGCCGGGCAGGGGGGGTGAAAGGGGCTAAAGACTATATTTATCCTATGTCTTATTCCCATAATGTGACTCTGGGAAAATCCTAATTTCATCTTCAGTGTCAGTTTTTGTGAGGAACATTACACTTCAGTTGGACAGTTGCACCAGTCCCATATCTAGAGAAAAACAACTTTGGTGAAAGAATCCTGTGAAAACCCATGAAGATTTCACTTATGATTGGAGAGTGATTTGGAGCCTCCTAATTGAAATTGCTACAGATCCAGGTTTACCCCCTGCCTCTCTTCCCTTCCCCTGTATTGACATTGGCAGGCTTGACACAAGGCCAATATGAGTGTGACACTTGCAGAATCAAGCCTCTATTCATGCATGCAGCCACTCAGGCCTACAGCAGAGAGTGTGGAACCCCAAGGGGGAGTTGGTGATGATTGCCTGGCGTTTTTTTGATTATATGAGGTCCGCTCTCTTGTTTTGTCAGGGATTCTTATTGGATTTTGGACTTTTTTAGAAGTTGGACTGCTATTCATGACTCACTCAGAGTGTGTTGGTGAATAGGCTATGTCGAACTCAGCCCTAGCAGACACTATAGACTGTGAGTAAAGGAAGACCACCAACATACAACCACTGCTCAATGTGCCCCCTCCTAATGACCAATAACCTTGTACCATTCTGTCCATTCAGTGAAGATGCGTTTTAATGGGGTCACCTTGTCTCCTAATTCAACAGTCAACTGCTGTATTTCATCCCTTCATTGGGATTGAGTGTGTCATTGCTAAGTCCCCGACTCAAGCATTAGATCAATCATCATCTTATACAAACCCTCAATTGTCAAGCGATGCACAGTCTTTGAAAGTCTTTTTTTCATCTGTCTGTTCTCTGCTGATGAAAAGATCTCTATTTTAGAAATGGTTTGATGTTCTAGAGATGACATTGTGAACCCATTGCGGTTTGTGGTTTCTGAATCTGAGGGATATTTAAAAGTGAGGGAGGAATATAGACAGGATTTGAAAGGATATTTGATTTTAACTTTACACTTTGCTGAAACTGCCTGGATTTGCTAACAGGTGCGGATATCAGAGCTAAGACCTATTACAGGAGAGTGTTCTGTGTCTTCTAAAATTATTCAGAAATTCTACAAAGACTTAAGCATGAGCAAGTAACTCTCCTACGCTACAGTACATTTTCTAAACGACTATCCACCCTCTCCACCTGTGCTATGTTAGCCGTTAATTGCTGTGATCTACAGTCATTACTGACCTTTAAATGGACACCTCTTTCTCTCTAGGTGGCTAGTGGAGAAGATGTCTTGACCCAGATATATCTTATTGACTATAGATGCCCACGTGTCTATCTCTCTCTAGGTGGCTAGTAATTGAGTATCTTACTGACCTTATATACCTAACTTCCCTCTCTGTAGGTGGCCAATGGAGGAGTATTTAAATGTCTCTCTCTGCAGGTGACTAGTGGAGGAGTATTTTACTAATCTTATATACCCACTTTTCTCTCTAGAGGTGGCCAGAGGAGGAGAATATCTTACTGACCTTGGATACCTACCTTCTCTCTCTGCAGGTGGCCAGTGGAGGAGATGCTACCCAGGGGCAGGTGGAGATCTTCTCCCTGAACAGGCCCACACCACGCCCAGTAAAGAGCCTCCAGGTGGGGGCCCCAGTGAGGTGTCTGGAATATGTGCCTGAACCCAGCACCCCAGAGGAGATGGAGGCTGTGGCCCTCAGGAGCCCTACTGGGGTGGGGAACACCATTTGTCTGGGACTGGATGATGGAAGGTGAGGTCAACACAGCTTTTAGAGAAATTGCCAAATACAATGGTGTAAGTTACATTTAAGTAATGTGGATGGATGCATGGATGGATGATGATGATACAGAAATATTATTGTATTTATTATTGTTGGTCACCACTATTATCCTACTTACAAAGTCTATTTGTTTTGACAGAGAGTCATATTCTGTATCACCATGCAGTATGTTAGGTTAATCTCAAGACTAACAAAATCTGTCAATAGTAGATGGGACGAAGAAATCAGAGTTGATTTCATACACCTCGAATCCTGGTGCTCAACCATATCTTATTTTCCCATCTACTGTTTATATTTTCAGATTTTACTGCATGTAATAGTTGAATCTCAGACTGTTACAGTCCTGGTGATTACATTACTTTCTAAGAGAAAACAGTCCTCCTGCATCTCATATTGCCAGTTGACTGTAGTTATTTTCCTCTGCAATTTGTTTGTTAATCATTTGGGCACCAGAATAAAATGAAAAGTGTGCAGTTTATTTGCTTATGTTGACTCATTCACTATATGTGTCCTGAGAGGAGGGAAAATACAAAGTGTAATAGAAGCACAATTTCAGCATTTATTTTTGTGGAACACAATTGACTGTCAACTAGTTAACGTTCTCTTTCGAGAAATAAATATATTTTTCCAAAGGTGTGCATTTGTTCATTGTACATTTAGGAAAAATGTGCAGAACAGTCAGTGAAGTTCAGATGGAATCTTAAACACAAGAAAGAGCAAGGGGCTGCACACACACATTATAAGGTACAAAGTGCCCAGTTACATCAAGGTACCCAGTCTTCATAAATGATGTTCATTTATCATGTACAGTGTACATTGTTCCTGCTCCTTTTGCCACCAGCATCCTGGTGTATGGCAGTGTGGACACTGCAGCCCAGTGCCTGTTGACCCTGTGTAACCCTCAGCGCTGTCCTGTCCTGTGCCTCAAACACTCCATCAACTTCCTGTTCGCTGGGCTCAGAGATGGAACCATGATGGTGTATGGACGAAGTAATGGTGGTAAGGTCTTTCCAAGGTCTCCCCCTGTATGTCAGGAAGATAGTCATCAGATTTCAATCCAAAATGACAGAATTGTTGAATCATCACATTACTAACATAGCAATTTATTTAATGTTAGCTACATAGAAGTATATGTTTCAAGCCATCACCATTATAGCAAGGAAAGCAATCACTGCACAATTAAAGCAGGAGAATGGAATAATTTTATAATTACGTTACGCCACTAATGCTCTTAGCTAGTAATTTGTATTAATTCAGGTAATCATTTCATTCACTCATTTGCCTACTGTAGCAACAATGTTTAAGCATTGTATTGTATGAAATGTGACATTAAAATGGAATAGTTATTTTGATATTAGACATTATTAACATTATTAAAATGGCTTTTAATTAAGTAATCAATCATATTAGTAGTGCAAATGTTAATCTTATTGTTTCCTTGTTTCAATTTATACATCTTTCAAATTCCCATGTATGTCTCTTTCTTTTGCAGTGAATGCCTCCGTGAGTGTGTGAGAAATATAATTCTGCATGAGGAGACGTGCTATGAGTGATAGGATTTTCAGGGAATCCATCAAGTGGATGCGTTTGCAAAAGGCCAATTAATTTCAGACAAGCAACCTTGGAAAATATTTGAAATACTTAAAATACCTATTTTCATGCCCATTCTTGGTGATCTTCGCTACCAGTTAGTGTAAGGAAATGACTCCTGAAGTCACCATACAGTGGTTGGTGTGCTCATGTTGTGGTCAGACAGGCATATCATAGGACTAGGAGCACCATCTCAACACTCATTCTCCCAGTAGGTCATCACAGCCTGCGGTAGCACAATGGCTGCCCGGTTGCGGTGTGGTGCGTCTTACCTGGCTGTGTCAGTGTGGCTGCCTGCATCCACCCAGCACTCTGCTGTCCTCTCACCTCCAGCCAAGCAGAAAGGATGATTAATTACGCCAGTGTGCTGCGTGCCGATTAAATATTACTATTCATGTTATGTAAAATAAATAAATAATAAAGAGGTAGAAGACAGGGAAAAAGCTCTGGAGTGGAGCGTGGATGGTGCCAGGCAATGTTTGTGCATTCTGCACAGCTGTTAAAGATTGATGCCCCTGGATGGCACACTGCTGCCTGGAAACCATGTCTGCAAGAGTAGGAAAATATCAAGTCTTCACATGGGATTTCTATCAAAATGCATATGAATAGCCTGCCCAGCACATTGTTGCTTAGCGGAAAATCCCAATTTCTTTTCTTATAGAAATATAATTCATACTGTTCATAGTGTTGAAGGTCTGGGCTTCAGAAACGTATTTAGAAAATCTTTTGATGGTCTGAAACCGTTTTTCACAATTTTCCAGTGTTTTGCGGTGGTGCGTGTGGTAGAGCTGTGACATGGCCAAGGCTTGTGCATGGGGCTAGGGGGACTTAAAAGAAAGTGAATTAAAACATGTGGAAGAATGACATTTAGAACCCGCCAAGCAATTAACCTGAGGAAGTCAGAAGGCATTGTGAAGCTATTCTGATTTGAAAGGCATGAAATAAACAACTCAAAATGTTAATTAAATGGCTGGGCGCACTTCCTTCTCTAATTTTGCTTCATTAAAGCACAGCAAAGGAAAAGCTTATGTAAGGTGCTTCATAATGCACTGCCAGGGTAGCTGCAATGGGTGCCCTGTGTTTACAACTCAAAGGAAAAATGTCTGCTTCATTTTCACACCGACGGGCGGAAAAATGAAGTGGCGATAAGGAGGTTAGGAAGCTGATTAAATTGTATGGCAGTTGTTAGCATTTGGATGTTAGGAATGCCTTATTGTTTAGTCTCAAAGAATAGTCCACAGACACTTTGTTTTCATCAAATTGTGATTCACGCTGGTTTTTGTGTGTGTGCGTGTATGTCTGTGTGTGTGTGAGTGCATGTGTGCGCACTGCTCATGTGCATGCTTAGTTGCACATGCACGTGTGTGAAACAGTAAGTGTAAGTATTTTCTTGTGTTTTCACTTTGGAATATTTGTCTAGAGAACACCAGGGCAAGTTGCTTGAGTGTAAGTAGAAGCAATGTAGTTTAATTGCCTTGCTCAAGGCAACAGCTGCTGAATCACCACACTGCGCAGTCAAACGGAAAGTTTTGCATGTATTTAAAACATAATCATAAACTGGCGATAACAAGTCATGATTTTGTTAGCTGTTTGAGCAAAACTTTGTTTTGTTCTTAGTATAGTAAGAGTTTAAAGGATTCTGATTCTGAGCATTTGTTGTGTTGTCTTCTCAGGTGAGCTGTGGGAGCCAGACACCTGCAGGACTGTGAGTGTGGGCCCGGAGCCTGTGCGAACTCTTCTGGTACTGGAGGACTCTGTGTGGGCCAGCTGTGCCAACTCTGTGACCGTCATCAAGGGCTCCAGCCTTTCCACTCAGGTACAATAGGAGATGCACCAAGTCCGTTATAGTTTGAACAACAGCACACAAATACAAGCCTCTCGAAATGCTCCAGGAAAGCATCTTCACCTCCATCTTGCATCCTTTTCACAACTGCTTAAGAGCAGAGGCTCATGCACAGAATTGTCTCGACAATACACTGTCCTTTCCTTCACCTAAACACACTTTATGTTGGAACTATAAACTATATTGGAACTCAAAACTCCTTGAGTTCTACATTGATACTTTGACCTAAAGTATTTGTGGGGATGTTGGCATCAGAATGTGTTTTCAGGCAGCAGTGGCTCTTTATGCTTGTACACTTTCCTCCCTGTTCAATTCTCTGGAGATCAGAGCTTAGCCAGCTGAGTGACCACGCAAAGGAGACAAGGTTATGTCTGGCTCGTCCCAGCGTATCCCCTCTGAATGGTGAACAGGCATGTGTGCTTGCGTCGGTGCTGGTTGCACCTCTCTTTGTGGGGGTGGGGGGTGGGGGTGGGGGGGTGTCAGGATCGTGATCGCTCAGACTTACCCCTCTTCTACTTTAGGGGTCTAGCCCGCTTGCCTAAGTCAGAAAGAGCCTTATTGTCCTCCTCCCCACACTCCTCCTGTGTGTGTGCTTGAAGGGACCCTTGTGTGTGCTCTGCATTATGACAGAGCCCTGGGAATGACCCATGTGCCCTAAAAAAAAAGAGGCCTGTCATCAGAGCCTAACCAGGCAGGACTGTGAGGATGCAGGGCATGGCATGACATGTCTCCCTCCCTCCCTCCCTCCCTCCCTCCCTCCCTCCCTCCCTCCCTCCCTCCCTCCCTCCCTCCCTCCCCCTACTTCTCTTTTGAAGAGAGGATGATGCTTACTCCCCCTCCCTCTCCTCCCTGTCCTACCCATGCCCACTCCCCTCCTTCCTTCACCTCCGTGGCTGTGGATTTGCTCCTCCTGAGAACAGACACCTTGTCACCCAGTGTAATGCAGGGCTAATGAGCTGTTCAGGCATTGGGGCTTTAGCGCTGGGTCTTTAGCCTGCAGTGATTCTCCCCTCTGCTGATGAAGGACTTGGTGCTGCTGTTTGTGTGACAGAAGTGCTGGGTGGAAGGGGCATTTTACCTCTGTCACACTGCTACCACTCTCATGGCTGTAAGCAATGCAGAACTCATCTCGCTAATACCAGTGTGTCAATTGGGTGAACAGTTGTTGCCATCAGTTATTTGACACCATCCATTTTTAGAAGAGACCTTAGTACCAAATATCTGCTCTGATAGGCTCTCCAGGCAGTATCCAATTTTGTCAAGGCTGGCAGTCATGCAGCCCTGTAAACAGATCTCACTTCCACTAACCTCTTCTATTCAATTACCCTACCAGTTAATTCATTATTATTACTGTAGCTATGGCATTGTTTTACATTTGGCCTCACTGGGATACAGGGGACAGATCAAATTGAAAGCAGTCTGATAATGACATATCCAGTGAAACATATGCTAGACAAGGTATCATGATGACAGGGTGTCAACCAATAATTAGCCTGTTAATTAACAATTTGTCTGTTCATGCCAAAATCACTGATTTAAACCCGCCCCATGATTTTCTAATGGTTCACTGACATTTTCAATGCTCTTTTAATTTGATTATTTAAAAAAAACTTTATTTGTATTTAGTTAGTCAATTCTTTGAAATAGGGCTCTTTGGACTTAAATATTTTATAGAATTTAATGGCTGCACTTGAAAATGGAAGGGATGCGATTTCCTCTCTTCCTAGGTGGAGCAGAGCAGGCACCTTCTGCCGCGGAGTCAATTAAAAGAGAAAACACATCAAAGGGTTCTCTACTCTCCCCACTCTCAAACAAAGGAGGTCCCTCTGGCAAGGGCACACAAACAGGTGGTAATCCCCGTCCTCCGGTGCACAGGGGGGAGCACCCCTCCTCAGCCGTCTCCCTGACTAATCTCTCATCCCCGGACTCATGAACCGAGAGTGATAGGAGCGGGGAGACGATGCCAGAGCCAGCCCCTGTCATGGTGCAGACCTCGGGGGGTAGCATGCCTAACTATGATAAGGCGCGCTGCTCTTCCTCAGCTACTCATTAAGAATGTGTGCCTGAAACGCCTCCTCTTTTGCTGTGGTCTTGAGAAATTGGAGGGTGGGAGGAAGATGTATACTGACACAGTAGAAAAGATGCCCCTGTCTGTGAAACATTGGTGCAGTTCATTACAATCTCAAGAGAGACACGCTATAGCCTTTTCTGGGTTGGTGCAGGGTTGTTAATCTCCAGTCATCTGGCCGACTTGGGTTTTGTGAAAGAGCTCTAAAGAGGGGTACTCAAACCTACGCTCAGGCATTCTATTAGTCTTTTGTTAACAAGTAATAGCCAAATGTAATTTGTTAATGGTGTTCATGTGTAATTCACTTTGTACTTTGTATGTCTGAGCACATTAGCAGTGTTGTCCATGGATACAGTGAACTAGAACTCCTGGAGAGGGGTTCTTATGACATGGATGCACAATACTTTATGCATTTGTTTAATGAAGTCATACTGTAGATCTAGGATATTATAACTGCATTATGGATTGGATGTCTACGTACAGAGACATACATTTAACAATGTGCAGAGCAATGGTAAAGAAGCAATTACAGACAGTAACATCACACTGTATATGGTAATCAGTTATCCATAGAAACATATTATAGATTTCCAGATTTCTGTAAGAACCCCCCCCCCACCCCGGACTGGACCCAAGTACCTCAGTAGTTTTTCCCATTATCATCATATCTGACAGCAGAGAAAGCCAACCCAGACAAAATCCTGTCTCAAATATTTTCATATCAAATTCCTGACAAGGCATATCACATCTGTTTTGTTGTATTTAGACCAAGATGTCTGCATGTAACATTGATCGGATTCATAAAAAACTCAGATCTACAGTATATTTCATTTAAAAGACCAATATAAACCGGGTCTAAATAGGGCTATACTGTTTATTTTAACTACATGTTCTGTGTAAGCATTTGCTTGGCAGCTCTATGCCTATTCTCTATGCCTAAGTCCCATCTCTACTATAGTTTCCAATATTGTTATTCACTGCTTCTCTCCTTCTCTCTTCCAGAGGTTTGAGGTGCACCCAGAACCCATGGTGAGCGTGGCCCATATGGTGCGGGCTGGAGGAGGAGTCTGGATGGCCTTTAGTGAGGGCTCTTCTATTCGCCTGTTCCACACTGAGACATTGGAGCATCTGCAGGAAATCAATATCTCCACACGAGTATCTTTGCACAACCCAGGTACAGTTCAAAACGCCTACACTCAGGTTGCTATAGGGATTCGTCTTGACCTCCTCATTCCGGGGGTCAATGTTTTCTTTCTGTTTATACAGTCGAGTCAACTCCACAAGTCTTTGCTAGGGTTCTGTCACAAAATCTATTTTGTCATGAGCCTGACCTGCTGTATTTGTGAGGTTAGGAGGAAAACATATAGCATACATTAGTTTGTTTTTGGGGGCCCTCATTGTACAAGAGCAATGAGATGGCACCAATTAAGCCACGTCGATACTGCACTTCTCACTGGAATGATATTCTGGTCTTGTCTTGCTGGAGCTGCTCCTTTGGCCCTGCACTCCGGGACTGACCTGAATAAGTAGCCATCTAAAGACCCTGAGAAGCCCCGATGGAGCCATAGGGTGAGAGGCAGGAATTCACAAAAGTACAATCATTGACGAGCTGTTACAATGCTGCCAGACAAAGGTTTTCATTGCACGAGTTGCCATGGAAGCACTCGTCTTTCCTTCAAGATCCTGGCAACACTTGTATTGTGCCAGTTTTGTTTTCTTTTTACCTGCGTCTCTATTTTCTTTTCTTCTCTCTCTCACACTTTCTCTCTTCTCATCTTATCTGTCTCTCTTTTATTTTATCTCTCACTGCAGCCCCTTTAAGATGATGTATACATTCTCCTCACTCTCCATCTTCCTTCATGATGAATGAAATATTTATCAACCAATCCAGGTATTTCCAGTGTTCGTATGGGGGAGTCAGGGTAAACACGTCGGACTGGCTGAAACAGAAATGAGCCTGTTTCAGGGTGGTCCTTCCACACATTTTATCAATTTGATTCAATATCAGCCCAGGGACCCATGGCCCAGGGAGCCATTACAGCCTAAAATCCTGGGGCCTCAACTCAGTCAAGCCTGTGCTCCCTTTCTCCTAATGCTGTCTGGATTCATTCAGTTTGATATTCTGCACGTAAAAAGGACTGAGGATCAGAGTCAGACAGAACTCAAAGGAGAGAAAGGCAGTGCACCAAATCAAGCTTCAGCAGCCGGACACAGGGAGTTTTTATTTAACCAGGTAGGCAAGTTGAGAACAAGTTCTCATTTACAATTGCGACCTGGCCAAGATAAAGCAAAGCAGTTCGACACATACAACAACACATGGAGTAAAACAAACATACAGTCAATAATACAGTAGAAAAATAAGTCTATATACAATGTGAGGAAATGAGGTGAGATAAGGGAGGTAAAGGCAAAAAAAAAGGCCATGGTGGTGAAGTAAATACAATATAGCTGTAACGGTTTTCCTCCTCTTCGTCTGAAGAGGAGAGGCGAGAAGGAACGGAGGACCAATATGCGGCGTGGTAAGTGTCTAGCAGTTCAAGACAGACTGGAGACTCTAGCAGCTCTGGACAGACGGGAGACTCTGGCAGCTCTGGACAGACGGGAGACTCTGGCAGCTCTGGAC
Organism: Oncorhynchus clarkii lewisi; assembly: GCF_045791955.1. NCBI lineage: Eukaryota > Metazoa > Chordata > Actinopteri > Salmoniformes > Salmonidae > Oncorhynchus > Oncorhynchus clarkii. The sequence continues at coordinate 56,987,424 of NC_092163.1, forward strand.
AGACGGGAGACTGCCAGCGCTGGAGAGGAGGAGGGCTCTGGCAGCGCTGGACAGGCGGGACACCTGTAGGGCTGAGACGGAGAGACAGCCTGGTGCGGGGGGCTGCCACCGGAGGGCTGGTGCGTGGAGGTGGCACTGGATAGACCGGACCATGCAGGCGCACTGGAGCTCTTGAGCACCGAGCCTGCCCAACCTTACCTGGTTGAATGCTCCCAGTCGCCCTGCCAGTGCGGCGAGGTGGAATAGCCTGCACTGGGCTGTGCAGGCGAACCGGGGACACCATGCGTAAGGCTGGTGCCATGTACGCCGGCCCAAGGAGACGCACTGGAGACCAAATGCGTAGAGCCGGCTTCATGGCACCTGGCTCGATGCCCACTCTAGCCCGGCCAATATGAGGAGCTGGTATGCACCGCACCGGGCTATGCACCCGCACTGGGGACACTGTGCGCTCCACAGCATAACACGGTGCCTGCCCGGTCTCTCTCGCCCTCCGGTAAGCACAGGAAGTTAGCGCAGGTCTCCTACCTGGCTTCGCCACACTTCCTGTGCGCCATCCCCTCAAGAAATTTCTGGGGCTGACTTTCGGGCTTCCATCCGCGCCGGCGTGCTGCCTCCTCATACCAGCGCCTCTCCGCCTTCACTGCCTCCAGCTCTTCTTTGGGGCGGCAATATTCTCCTGGCTGTGCCCAGGGTCCTTTCCCGTCTAGGATCTCCTCCCAAGTCCAGAAATCCTGATTGCACTACTCCTGCTGCCGCTGCCTGTCACCACGCTGCTTGATCCTGTTTTGGTGGGTGTTTCTGTCACGGTTTTCCTCCTCTTCGTCTGAAGAGGAGAGGCGAGAAGGATCGGAGGACCAATATGCAGCGTGGTAAGTGTCCATCGTTCTTTTAATAAGAAATACTCACCATGAACACAACTGATACAAAGACAATAAACGTGAACTGAACGAAAACCAAAACAGTACCGTGTGGTGAAAAAACACAGACACGGAAACAAACACCCACAAACAAACAGTGAAACCCAGGCTACCTAAGTATGATTCTCAATCAGAGACAACTAATGACACCTGCCTCTGATTGAGAACCATACTAGGCCGAAACATAGAAATCCCAAAATCATAGAAAAACAAACATAGACTGCCCACCCCAACTCACGCCCTGACCATACTAAATAATGACAAAACAAAAGAAATAAAGGTCAGAAAGTGACAATAGCAAGTAAAACACTGGAGTGGTAGATTTGCAATGGAAGAATGTGCAAGGTAGAGATAGAAATAATGGGGTGCAAAGGAGCAAAATAAATAAATAAATACAGTAGGGGGAGAGGTAGTTGTTTGGGCTAAATTATAGATGGGCTTTGTACAGGTGCAGTAATCTATGAGCTGCTCTGACAGCTGGTGCTTAAAGCTAGTGAGGGAGATAAGTGTTTCCAGTTTCAGAGATTTTTGTCGTTCGTTCCAGTCATTGGCAGCAGAGAACTGGAAGGAGAGGCGGCCAGAGTTACTGTCAACAGGTCCATTGTTGTTGCCCTCTTTCAGAAGTTGGATGGAGAAGGAAAGAACAAAAAGAGACAAGGTTCAGAAAGCCCAAACTTGTCTTTCTCCGGTCAAAGTTTATTTTTGTTAGAAATGTCTTCTTCGTCAAGTGCCTATCGGTCAAGATGTCTAGACTTTATATAGTTCGGTGAACCTTAGGTCATTTCCTCCCTACTCCAGCACTTCCTGATGAAATATGCAGGATGTTTGAGAATGAGAGAGGGAGGCAGGTTGGCCTCAGGGGAACTTAGGAGACAGGGCACGAAGGGGGTTAGGGGGGCTAGGATGAGGGGTGGTTAGAGGGCTCCTGCTTACTTTCTCTTCTGCTGTGCTCCTGGGTAAAGGAGCACCCGGTTCCTCTGGATACACATGAAACATGGAATACTGATACAGTTATTACAGATCAATGCACTTCCATTCCCATCTGTCTCTCCCTTAATTTTGATAGGACAAGAATTAATGATCTACTGCCCAAATCCTCGCCCTTTAATGTGCTGCTCCTCATCGAGGGGGGGTTTCTGTCTGACAGCTTTGAATTTTCTAAAGCCGATAAGAAAAACCTATGTCTTTTGCTAATGGATTTAATAGTCATTTTCTATGAAAAAATAAATAAATGTAATTCAAAAGGTCCTCATTGAAATATCACAGCGACATAGTTATCTTTAGAGACTTAGATCCTTAGATCAGCCCACTGAAGACCTCTGCATTACTGTAAAAATTGGAGGTGGAGGATTGCTTAAATACCTCCCTAATCTCCTGTTTTTGTCATTATCCTCTTTCATTGCTGTTCCTAGATTATGCCTGGCTGGCACCTACATGCTCTTAACTTGACAGTTCATGTTAAAGAAACATTTCAAAAACAATATTCTTTGCATATGATGCAAAATGCAGCATCATATGATACAAAATGTATCATACCGGCTGTATTTCTGTATTTTGAAGACTTGATTGCTGACATGCAAAACATTTTGGGACTATATCAACAATGGACTAATAAAACAAATACCAAAATATCATTTTTGGGTGGAGTTTACCTTTAACTCTGGAGTGGGTGGTCGCTGCCCCTCTGATGTAGCTCTTTGTGACATAGACTAGAAATAGACACAATCTCTATCTAAGCAGTCAACTGACATTTACAGTGCATTCGGAAAGTATTCAAACCCTTTGACTTTTTCCACATTGTTACGTTACAGCCTTATCATAAAATGGATTCAAATGTTTTCCCCCCCTCATCAATCTACACACAATACTCCATAATGACAAAACAAAAATAGGTTTTTAGAAATGTTGGCTAATTTCTAAAAAATTTAAAACGGAAATATCACAATTACATAACTACTCAGTACTTTGTTGAAGTACCTTTGGCAGCGATTACAGCCTAGAGTCTTCTTGGGTATGATGTTACAAGCTTGGCATAACTGTATTTAGGGAGTTTCTCCAATTCTTCTCTACAGAGCCTCTCAAGCTCTGTCTGGTTGAGTGGGGAGCATCGCTACACAGCTATTTTCAGGTCTCTCCAGAGATGTTAGATCAGGTTCAAGTCCGGGGTCTGGCTGGGCCACTCAAGAACATTCAGAGACTTGTCCCAAAGCCACTCCTGTGTTGTCTTGGCTGTTTTCTTAATGTCATTGTCCTGTTGGAAGATGAACCTTGGCCCCCATCTGAGGTCTTGAGCGCTCTGGAGCAGGTTTTCATCAAGGATCTCTCTGTACTTTTCTCCATTCATCTTTCCCTCAATTCTGACTATTTTCCGTAGGGATGGTGCAGGTTTCCTATAGACGTGACGCTTGGCATTCAGGCCAAAGAGAACAATCTTGATTTCACCAGAACAGAGAATCTTGTTTCTCATGGTTTGAAAGTCCTTTAGGTTACTTTAGCAAACTCCAAGCGGGCTGTCATGTGCCTTTTACTGAGGAGTTGCTTACATCTGACCACTCTACCATAAAGGCCTGATTGGTGGAGTGCTGCAGAGATGGTTGTCCTTTTGGAAGGTTCTCCCATCTCCACAGATGAACTTTGGAGCTCTGTCAGAGTGACCACCAATTGCTCTGTTTGGCCGGGCGGCCAGCTCTAGGAGGGGTCTTGTTGGTTCCAAACTTCTTCCATTTAAGAATGATGGCGGCCACTGTGTTCTTTGCTGCAGAAATATTTTGGTACCCAATTCCTTCGGCCTCTTGGCTTGGTTTTTGCTCTGACATGCACTGTCAACTTTGGGACTTTAAATAGACCGTTGTGTGCCTTTTCAAATCATGTTCAGTCAAGTGAATTTACCACAGGTGGACTCCAATCAAGTTGTAGAAACATCTCAAGGATGATCAATGGAAACAGGATGCACCTGAGCTCAATTGAGTCTCATAGCAAATAGTTTGAATAGTTATGTAAATAAGGCATTTCTGTTTTTTTATTTGTAATAAATGTGCAAATATTTCTAAAAACCTGTTTTCACTTTGTCATTATGGCGTATTGTGTGTAGATTTGATTAAATATTTTTTTCTTAAATTTAGTCCATTTTTGTACAATATTGAATTCTTCACTGTGCCTTTAACTCTGTCCTGATCCTCTGAGATCTTTTTCCTAAATACCTCACTCTCTGCAGAAGCTTAACATGCACCTCAGCGATGCTGCCTCAACTCCCTCCTTGCACAGAGCTGCTGCTTCCAAACATGGGCTGTGTTCATGCGTGATGAAATGAATCAATTAAGGCGCTCTCTAAGCACTCATGCGAATCACACGTCATAATCTGAGCGTGACACAGAACAACCATGTAAATGCAGCTCTATATGTAAATTAGCATTCTCTCAGTAGCGATCACATGACTGATGTGTAATTCAATTAGGTGGTTGCCGTGGATATTAAGTGAAACTCTACATATCAGGACCACAAGAGCCAATAAGCCAATGACAGAGACCAGAAAACCATAAACATCAGGCTCGTATTTTGTGTGTAATTTCCCAATTATACCGTTTGCATGTACAGTTGAAGTCGGACGCTTACATACACCTTAGCCAAATACATTTAAACTAAGTTTTTCACAATTCCTGCAATTTAATCCTAGTAAAAATGCCCTGTCTTAGGTCAGTTAGGATCACCACTTTATTTTAAGAATGTGAAATGTCAGAATAATAGTAGAGAGAATTATATATTTCAGCTTTTATTTCTTTTATCACATTCCCAGTGTCAGAAGTTTACATACGCTCAGTTACTATTTGGTAGCATTGCCTTTAAATTGTTTAACCTGGGTCAAACGTTTCGGGTAGCCTTCCACAAGCTTCCCACAATAAGTTGGGTGGATTTTGTCACATTCCTCCTGCCAGAGCTGGTGTATCTGAGTCAGGTTTGTAGGCCTCCTTGCCCGCACATGCTTTTTCAGTTCTGCCCACACATTTTCTATAGTATTGAGGTCAGGGCTTTGTGATGGCCACTCCAATACCTTGACTCTGTTGTCCTTAAGCCATTTTGCTACAACTTTGGAAGTATGCTTGGGGTCATTGTCCATTTGGAAGACCCATTTGTGACTAAGCTTTAAGACTGATGTCTTGAGATGTTTCTTCAATATATCCACAATTTTCCTGACATCTATTTTGTGAAGTGCACCAGTCCCTCCTGCAGCAAATCACCCCCACAACATGATGCTGCCACCCCCTTGGGATGTTGTTCTTCTGCTTGCAAGCCTCCCCCTTTTTCCTCCAAACATAACGATGGTCATTATGGTCAAACAGTTCTATTTTTGTTTCATCAGACCAGAGGAGATTTCTCCAAAAAGTACGATCTTTGTCCCCATGTGCAGTTGCAAACCGTAGTCTGGCTTTTTTATGGTGGTTTTGGAGCAGTGGCTTCTTCCTTGCTGAACGGCCTTTCAGGTTATGTTGATATAGGACTCGTTTGACTGTGCATAATGATGCTTTAGTACCTGTTTCCTCCAGCATCTTCACAAAGTCCTTTGCTGTTGCTCTGAGATTGATTTGCACTTTTCGCACCAAAGTATGTTCATCTCTAGGAGACAGAACGCGTCTCTTTCCTGAGTGGTATGACGGCTGCGTGGTCCCATGGTGTTTATACTTGCTTACTATTGTTTGTACAGAACGTGGTACCTTCAGGCATTTTGAAATTGCTCCCGAGGATGAACCAGACTTGTGGAGGTCTACAATTCTTTTTCTGAGGCCTTGGCTGATTTCTTTTGATTTTCCCATGATGTCAAGCAAAGATGCACTGAGTTTGAAGGTAGGCCTTGAAATACATCCACAGGCACAATTGACCCAAATGATGTAAATTAGCCTAGCAGAAGCTTCTAAAGCCATGACATCATTTTCGGGAATTTTCCAAGTTGTTTAAAGGCACAGTCAACTTAGTATATGTAAACTTCTGACCCACTGGAATTGTGATACAGGTAATTAATTATAAGTGTAATAATCTGTAAACAATTGTTGGAAAAATGACTTGTGTCATGCACAAAGTAGATGTCCTAACCGACTTGCCAGAACTATAGTTTGTTAACAAGACATTTTTAGAGTGGTTGAAAAACGAGTTTTAATGACCTAAGTGTATGTAAACTTCCGACTTCAACTGTATAGTGATAACTAATACCTATTGTACTGAAACAAAGAAAGTGCATGGAAACACAACAGCACAACACAACATGCATAACTGTGTACTGTTGAATGATACTAATAACTGACGTGATGTAAACATACTGTATGTGGTGTCAGAAATTATAATGCGGTTTTAACAACAATAACCTTAACATGAGTTATTGTTTCATTTCCATAATGCTATGAATACAGTACTTCATACGGATAGGCGGGACAGTTGCGTCTCACTTGGGTCAAAAAACAGGGGAAATGCAGCGCGGCAAATTCAAAAAAATTATATAAAATCAAACTTTCATTAAATCACACATGTAAGATACTCAGTTAAAGCTACACTCGTTGTGAATCCAGCCAACATGTCAGATTTTAAAAAGGCTTTTCGGCAAAAGCATAAGAAGCTATTATCTGATGATAGCACCAGCAGTAAACAAAGAGGATAGCATATTTCAACCCTGCAGGCGCTACACAAAACGTAGAAATAAAATATAAAACATGCATTACCTTTGACGAGCTTCTTTTGTTGGCACTCCAATATGTCCCATAAACATCACAATTGGTCATTTTGTTCGATTAATTCCGTCCATCTATATCTAAATGTCAATTTATAAATTGCGTTTGATCCAGAAAAAAACAGCTTGCAAAAAACGCAACGTCCCATCAAATTATTTCAAAAGTTGCCTATAAACTTTGCCAAAATATTTCAAACTACTTTTGTAATACAACTTTAGGTATTTTTAAACGTTAATAATCAATCAAATTGTAGACGGGTCTTTCTGTGTTCAATACAGGAATGAAAACAAATCCAGCGATAATTTTCACGTCTTGCGCAACTCTCAACAGTATACCCAGTTCTAGTTGGCCTACTTCTTCATTGCACAAAGGAATAACCTCAACCAAATTCCAAAGACTGGTGACATCCAGTGGAAGCGGTAGGAACTGAAAACCAGTTCTTAAGAAATAGCCAACAAGAATCCACTGAACAGACAGAGACCTAAAAAAAAAAAGAATCTGAACGGTTAGTCCTGTTCTGTTATACTCACAGACATCATTCAAACAGCTTTAGAAACTTCAGAGTGTTTTCTATCCAAATCTATGAATAATATGCATATCTTATATTCTTAGCATGAGTAGCAGGAAGTTGAAATTGGGCACGCTATTTATCCAAAAGTGAAAATTCTGCCCCCTAGCCCCAAGAGGTTTTAACAAAACTTTCATGTTTCCCTATTCCTATGTTGTAGGCCAGAAGAGCATGCGTGTCACCAGCCTGCTCCTCTGCCAGGGGCTTCTGTGGGTGGGGACTGCCCAGGGAGTCATCATCACCCTGCCCGTGCCCAAACTGGAGGGCATTCCCAAAATAACAGGTACAGATGAGGGGAGGAGGATATTAAGGTTTTCACTATGACAAATTATCCATTATCAAAATGGGAATACTAATTGCTTCTGGGGATATGTATGTCAACATTGTGCTTTTCTGGTTGTGTCTCTGTCCTGCAGGAAAAGGGATGACCTCTCTGAATGCCCACTGTGGTCCGGTGGACTTCCTGGTGGCCACCTCCAGCACCCTGTCCGCAGAGCTGCTGAAGAGGGACTCTGTGGGGGATGGACCCGACTCTGCCTGCGGAGGGGAGGACCGCAGTGACTCCTCCTCCCAGGAGTCTCTTCAGCATTCAGGCTGCTCCCAGGGGGAGGGGCGGGGCAAGGGGCGGGGTGTGCTGCTACAGTACAGGCTACGCTCCACGTCGGGGTTGCCGGGGCGAGCACTGACGGCACGGGGTGACGAGGCGTCTGACTCCTCTCTGGAATCTCTGGAACAAAGACTGGAGGACGGCTCCATCTATGAGCTCAGTGACGACCCTGAGATGTGGGTGCGGGGGCGCCCCTGTGAGCGAGATAGGGGGCGTAGGGACAGGGTGACCTCGGCCGCGGTCATATCCGGGGGCAGGGGCTTCCAAAGACTGAGGGAAGGGACAGCAGAGCACACGGGTGTGGAGTCTTCAGAAACAACCCTGATGGTATGGCAACTGCCACTAACTGTGTGACCTGGACATCAACATTCAGGCAGTGTAGAGTGGAGAAACAGCTCTTTATCCCAGCCCCGAATCCTCTCCATTTAATAATGACAGGAACTTGAACCATGTGAGAGAAGTGTATTAGTGCTGGCACAGAGCACAAGGCCAGGCAGATGGCTCCTTGTGTGGGTTCAGGAACTCCTGCATGCTCCATCTGAGGAGACCTGCTGGTGGCCTGTGAGGCATGGGGCACTGACATCCCATTGGTGGCTCTGTGTGTATCCTCTTCCTCAGCCACAGGCCCAGGGCATTTCTTGTGACAGCTTAAACTAGTCCTCTCCCCACCTTGCCAAAATGGATATCCCGAAATCAAGCGTCATTAGACTGACTGTGCTCACCTCACACACATTTATCTCTCACAGTTGACAGCATTCCTCTGTAACAATGGACCACATTCCTTTGAGAGCGACCGTTTGTTGAATTTACCATGCTGCAGTGCTGGAGATGGACATCTTTTATCTGATCCTTTGGGAGAGAACCCATCAGTTTAGAGCTGAGAAACTACTGTTGGTTTACGAAGGACTTATTTAGTTCTGTTAGTTCAGTAAGCCTTGTGCTCACTCCCTGGCAATGTGAAATATGTGAAACTTCTGTCATAGTGTGTCACAATTGAATCTGTGCCTCTAGGAAATTAAAGTGTGTTAGACACTGACTGTGAGTCCTTAATCGTCTGATGTTTTACAGTATACTGCATAAATAGGCGGGTTAGCTGCGGTATCATTGACAAGGAGGATTCCTGAGAGGGAATAGAAGGCAGATGTGTAATGGTCTACCGCAGTTTAGAGGTTTTAACTTTAAATGTTCCTACTCAAATTACTGCAAAATGCAAAACAGATACCATACTGTAGATCTTTATTGTCGATGACGAAGACATTGTACATTGTTAATTTTAAGTTAGTTAAGCAAACACATAGGCTCACAATTATTTAACCTTTGTTACACATCAAAAAGCCTACTGAATAAACTACAAAATGCAACAACAACTGCAGCCACCAAGACATCATTAGTGGCTGTGTATAGGCAATCGGAGGGGAGAATGCTTCATATGGGGTTCTGTGGCAATTTAACACACGCAAAGCTTTGATAAATCTATCCCCTAGTAGCATTTCTGTCTCCTTTCCTTCACTTCCTTTGTGAAGCCATTGCCATCGGTGGTCTGGTGTGCTAACAGAGACATGGTATTATCCTGCCCTGTTGCTGTTTCTATTCTTCCACAATGGAAAAGACCTTTGACAACATCTTTGAAAAGTGTTCATTTACAAATTAATTGAGATGTTTGGCTATGAATGCATGGCATTGAAGTGTTCTTTTAAATTGCCTGTGCTGCTGGAAGTGATGGTTGATTACATATTTTGTCACGACTTCTGTAGAATCTGTTAATAATTCCAGTTACATCTCCACATCTGAGTACTCTATTTCATCCCAGTTGAAGGCCATGCTTTCTAAGGTTTTGAAACATTCTTTGTCATTTTACTTAATCTCCCCGGCATTGACAGACAGCAGCTTTTCAATAGAAAACACAACTCAATACAGAGCGTTGAGGTTTTTCTATCCAAACGTACACATGAGAAAAGCTGTTTAAAGCATACTGTCAAAAACCACAGGACCTATTTAGTGTTTCTATTATAATACTATTCCACAACACTTTTCTGGAGGTCACCAACAAGTCAAGGTTATTTGGATGTAGCCAGAGTGTACATGAGGGTATGATTGAGTAACCTTTATGTAGTATAGATTATTCATCCACAAACACTACCTGTATGTACAACAATTGTTTCAGTGGTTTGCCTTTCCCACTGCTGGGGTGTTTGCTCAGACGTTATTGCACCCTATATCTTAGTGTGTTTCCACTCTCTCATCCTTTCTCATCCATTCACACTCATTATTATTTGATCTATTCAAACTCCTAAATGGAGATTGTCCATTATAACTTCACACTCATACCGACCATACCGTCTGTTCTTATAAAACCGATTTGTGCAGCTTCTCGAAGCTTCCCATAATTCAACTTTCATTCACATAACTGAAAAGAATGCGCACTTATAATACTAAAGACTTCGACACCCCTGTGGTAGAGGAAGAGGCTTGTGATGAGTCGGCTGGTTTAACTTTTGATTATGATGAAATAATTATGTGACTCAGTTGTGTACGTTGATAGAGTGAGAAGTCTTTAACATTAGATTAATAATGTTAAGTTACATTGCACATATAAAACATTGCTTTTCTCCATTACATGTCAATTCCAATGTCCTATTGGTACGTTAATAAATACATGCTTACATACTGTACTGCAAAAGTGTTTCATCATTCATGTGTAATATGTCAATGTTAAATAAATACTTCATAGTGATAACATGATTCTAATCATCTTTTGTGGGACTCAAATTAAGGTTGGTGTGTTGATTTGAAGATTTACAAGTCTGAACCAGTTCAATGACCCACAAACCATAAAATAGGTCTACATTTTGACCCATTTTGTGAAGCCTAATAAGAGTCTGTCTGTTAGAGGCCACTGTAACCAATCCCTTGGCTCATCCCCAGACTTCACATTTCTCTGGAACCAGACTTCACATTTCTCTGTTCGTACAGCCCATAGCAGTATGGTCCAGCCCAGAATGTTGGATAACTGGACCTGGTGTGGCCCTCTGTGCTCAGTCTGCCCATATGTCTCCACACCTAGGGTTGCAAAGGGAGTGTATATTACTGGAAACCTTCTAAATTTACCAGTAAACTACCAGAATTGTATGTAATCACAAGACATCTAGTGGCCCGTTTGGGTACTTCAGATAATCACAGGCATCTGTAATTACCTCTGGCCCTCTTATCACATAAAATATATTACATCATTAAAAAAGGGGAGTGGCTCCTAATCTGTGACAGGATCTTTCATTTCTGAGGCCCCATATCCAGTGAGCAAATTATCCCAGTATCTCACAGGAATTTGGGACTTCACTCATTTTCTCATGCTGGAACTGGTTTAGATACATACCGGTAGTTAAATCCAAGTTGAATGACAAAAAGGTGATATTCACAATATCACTAAACAAAAGACACAACAACAAAACACATCAATAGCCACTACAATGTCAAAACATGATTTTGTCATGACAATGGTGTAGCGACATTAGCTAGCTAGCTAATGTTAGCATAGCGTCTGCTACATGATAATTAGCTCGCATTAACTAGCTAGCATTAGCTGCCTAGATCAGCCTAGCTAGCACTAGCCCAATGGAAATTGATGCAACCCTGCTGGGTAAGTGGCTAGCCTGATGACCAGTGGTGACAATCAAATCAAATGTATGTATATAGCCCTTCGTACATCAGCAGATATCTCAAAGTGCTGTACAGAAACCCAGCCTAAAACCCCAAACAGCAAGCAATGCAGGTGTTGAAGCACGTTGGCTAGGAAAAACTCCCTAGAAAGGCCAAAACCTAGGAAGAAACCTAGAGAGGAACCAGGCTATGAGGGGTGGCCAGTTCTTTTCTGGCTGTGCCGGGTGGAGATTATAACAGAACATGGCTAAGATGTTCAAATGTTCATAAATGACCAACATGGTCAAATAATAGGTCTGGGACAGGTAGCACGTCCGGTGAACAGGTCAGGATTCCATAGCCGCAGGCAGAACAGTTGAAACTGGAGCAGCAGCACGGCCAGGAGAACTGGGGACAGCAAGGAGTCATCATGCCAGGTAGTCCTGAGGCATGGTCCTAGGGCTCAGGTCCTCCGAGAGAGAGGAAGAAAGAAAGAAAGAAAGAAAGAGAGAATTAGAGAGAGCATACTTAAATTCACACAGGACACCGGATAAGACAGGAGAAGTACTCCAGATATAACAAACTGACCCTAGCCCCCCGACACATAAACTACTGCAGCATAAATACTGGAGGCTGAGACAGGATGGGTCAGGAGACACTGTGGCCCCATCCGAGGACACCCCCGGACAGGGCCAAACAGGAAGGATATAACCCCACCCACTTTGCCAAAGCACAGCCCCCACACCACTAGAGGGATATCTTCAACCACCAACTTACCATCCTGAGACAAGGCTGAGTATAGCCCACAAAGACCTCCGCCACGGCACAACCCAAGGGGGGGGGGGGGGGGGGGGGGGGGGGGGGGGGGGGGCGCCAACCCAGACAGGATGACCACATCAGTGAATCAACCCACTCAGGTGACGCAACCCCTCCAGGGACGGCATGAGAGAGCCCCAGTAAGCCAGTGACTCAGCCCCTGTAATAGGGTTAGAGGCAGAGAATCCCAGTGGAAAGAGGGGAACCGGCCAGGCAGAGACAGCAAGGGCGGTTCGTTGCTCCAGAGCCTTTCCATTAACCTTCACACTCCTGGGCCAGACTACACTCAATCATATGACCCTCTGAAGAGATGAGTCTTCAGTCAAGACTTAAAGGTTGAGACCGAGTTTGCATCTCTCACATGGGTAGGCAGACCATTCCATAAAAATGGAGCTCTATAGGAGAAAGCCCTGCCTCCAGCTGTTTGCTTAGAAATTCTAGGGACAATTAGGAGGTTTGCGTCTTGTGACCGTAGCGTACGTGTAGGTATGTACGGCAGGACCAAATCAGAGAGATAGGTAGGAGCAAGCCCATGTAATGCTTTGTAGGTTAGCAGTAAAACCTTGAAATCAGCCCTTGCCTTGACAGGAAGCCAGTGTAGGGAGGCTAGCAGGATTCTAGCAGCCGTATTTAGCACAGTGAGGTCCTTATGAGATTCAAGGCTTTAATAAGTGTCATCATGCAGAAATTGCAAAAGAAAATACTGGTTGATGAGCTAAGTTAGCTAGCAAGACAGCTATGACAGTTACCAGTGGGCATGCAGAAATGCATGATGACACATTGTATCGAAGTCAAGAAGTCATGCAGAACGGACTGCCTCTGGGACTGGACTTCCCCATCTAGCTAGCTAGCTAGTAGAGAGGTAAAAAAACACCGGTACACAGATGCATATCTCATACAATTATATTTTGATCAAGTCAATGTTGCAAAGTAAATATCTGCATCAAATATATCTCATTGCACTGCATGCTAGTCCATAAAATATCTAGTTGTGTTTTTTTTGTTTTATAGGAAAGGGGATTCACCCAACCTCAAGCTTGTGAAGGGGGATACACGTTTATGATGGAATTGGCCGAGAATGAAAAACCCAGTGACCACTAGATGTCCTTGTATACCCATATTTACTGTAGATCAAATGGACTTGATTTTTCATCAGTACTGATTGAATGACAAGCCCATTCAATCTATTTTGGGTATCTATAATCATATGTATTTTTTATACTCAGCAGGAAGGGGGCCTACGTACTTCCGAACATTTGTGTTCATGAATGTTTTAATGTAAGCTTGGTTGCATCCCCCATCTTAAAGTGTAAGAAGGCATTTGATATCACAAAGTATGCTGTATTTCCATTTCTCCTGGATTGCCATTTGTCATTTAGTTAGCCCAACCTCACCCTAGAAATACAAATCAGTTGTCAAATTAATTTAAAGAGAAAATACATAGTATGTACTGTGTGTCAAACATATCCATAAGGATTCTCCAAAATATGTTAATATACAAATAATATGCAATAGTGACATTTGACACTAGCGCAGAAAGTGGACTCTATCAGTACTTAATTTGTAAAATCGGGAGGTCCCGGAACAAATTGTGAGCTCGAGAGCGGAGAGTGATCTAGGAGGCTCTGAGGTACCTGAAGGCATGAGAAAAAGAGTGACAAACACAACTTAGCAGTGCAGAAGACGGAGTAAACAGCCATGTAACCTGCCATATGCATAGCCTATAGTATACCCACATACCTGAGTATTGCTGTGGGGCTTCCACAAGTCTGAATTTCATATAGCCTTATTTTCAAGACATCAATATACAGAAACATTTGTAGACATCAAAACACCTGCCATATGCATATGCACACATACACATCTGTGGGGCTTACAAGACTCAAATTTGATATACATTTCAAAACATCATATTAGCAGTAAAATAAACGTCACAATTTCTGAATATACACTAGCGGTCCGAAGTTTTAGAACACCTACTCATTCATGGTTTTTCTTTATTTTGACTATTTTCTACGTAGTAGAATAATAGTGAAGAAGACATCAAAACTATGAAATAACACATATGGAATCATGTAGTAACCAAAAAAGTGTTAAACAAATCAAAATCTATTTTGAGATTTTTCAAACAGCCACCCTTTGCCTTGATGACAGCTTTGCACACTCTTGGCATTCTCTCAACCCGCTTCATGAGGTAGTCACCTGGAATGCATTTCAATTAACAGGTGTGCTTTCTTAAAAGTTAACATGTGTAATTTCTTTCTTTACTTCTTGGCGCACCCATCCCGTTAGCGGGATCATTTTCGTCAACATCCACTGAATTGCAGAGCGCCAAATTCAAATTAAATTACTAAAAATATTAAATTTTCATGAAATCACAAGTGCAATATAGCAAAACACAGCTTAGCTTGTTGTTAATCCACCTGGCATGTCCGATTTAAAAAACTTTACAGCAAAAGCTATCCAAGCGTTTATGTTAGGACATCTCTTTCAGCAGACAAAACATTACAAACAGCCAGCAGCAAAGTTGATAGGTCACGAAAGTCAGAAAAGCAATAAAATGAATCGCTTACCTTTGATGATCTTCGGATGTTTGTCACAAGACTCCCAGTTACACAATAAATGTTTATTTTGTTCCATAAAGATTATTTTTACATCCAAAATACCTCCATTTGGTTGGCGCGTTTTGTTCAGAAATCCACAGGCTCGAGCGGCCACGACGGTGAAATTCCAAATAGTATCCGTAAAGTTTGTAGAAACATGTCAAACGTGTTTTTATAATCAATCCTCAGGTTGTTTTTACAATAAATAATCGATAATATTTCACCGTAGCTTTTTCAATAGGAGAGAGAGAGAAAATGTCTGCTCCAAGCTGTTGCTCATGCAAAACTCTGCTGGCAACCAGCCATCCACTGACGCGATGTGATGGTTCTCGCTCGTTTTTCAGATGTGTGCATTTCCAAATGATGTCCAATCAATTGAATTTATCACAGGTGGACTCCAATCAAATTTGTAGAAACATCTGAAGGATGATCAATGGAAACAGGATGCACATGAGCTCAATTTCAAGTCTCATAGCAAAGGGTCTCAGTACTTTTTTAAATAAGGTATTTCTGTTTTTAAATTTTAATACATGTGCAAACATTTCTAGAAACCTGATTTCCCTTTGTCGTTATGGGGTATTGTGTGAATAAGGGGTATTATAGAATAAGACTGTAACTTAACAAAATGTGGAAAAAGTCAAGTGGTCTGAAAACTTACCGAATGCACTGTATAGTGTAGGCCTTAAAGATCCTATACGATTGGTTATGGGAAACGATATCTGATGAGCCAATTTATATTTTCTGCAAAAAACTACCACCTGTCTCTAAAAATGCGCAAATGTGAATAAAGTGTTCCAAATCTTCCAACAGATCATTCATCTCTCATTCCATTTCCCATTATATCAGTGAATTTGTTACGATAATAATCTATATAAAGTACAGTATTTCAACAATGGTTTCATTTTCACACGTGCCTCTAATTTAACAAATGACTGTACTGTACATAGATAATTATCCTAACAAATGCACTGATGTGGTGAATTTATACTTTATGTATATAGCCTGTCAATAATTGTTGCATGAATTCACAATGGAAATACAATTCAATGGAAAAATTATTTAACTATTACTCTCACGATTATACAAATATATTTCCTCAATTTCTTGCTTGACAAGCAGTTCTCTTATTCCACCACTTGGCACTGTGTGTACGCATGGTCATGTCTGTGGGTAAATGTACACACACTCAAGCAAACGTTCATGTTGATAAATCTCACACTTTGCGTGGATATGATCCCACGCATTAGTTTACTCACAGATTTGTACCTACACACGATTGATTAATGAGGCCCCAGGAATGTTTCACAATGTCGTCTCTCATATGGTTTTCATGTCAGTCCAGGATGGGGGAATATGATCACTACAGGTGTTCCTCAATTTTTTAAAATACTTACACTGGATCATGGGTAGAATATCCTTTCAAATACTAGTGTCCTGCACTCAAAAGCACTTGTGGTTTAATTATTGTGTCCATTATCCACATTGGCATAAGACATCAATGTACTTACTGTCTAATATGTATTCTCTTCCAGAACGCTCTCTGGTTTTTAACACTCCCATCAAGCCACTGTGACTGACAGTAATGAAAGGACACATCAATTATATATGCTCTGTTAAAGTCTCCTGATATACATGCAATAGTGTTTAATATGAGTGCCACTTGTTTTCACTGTGTGAATGCCACCAGTTTTAGCATCACCATCTTTGGTAAATGGATTATCATGAAACATTCAACTGATATGGGTCATTATGCCAAACTGCCAACATAAAAAAACGTTTTCTGACTAGAGTACACTGGCCTTGTTTCAATAAAGTAGATAGATGCACAAAAGGTATCTCAGCTAACGAATCAATGAATTAGTGATCCCCACATCTGCCCTTTGAGTGTTATCCTTTTCAAGGGAACATACACTTCTCATTCAGAACAGCCATATACAACACAGCCTTACGGCAAGGCACTAGGGATCTTGCAGTAGATGTTGATCAACTATCAGCTGATCAAATGTTTCCCTCATTGCAGCCTACTTTCTGCAACACAATGCATTGAGTTAGAATTCTATAAACACAAACCTAGGCAGAAGAGAATGTATCCTAAAATAGGAACATAATGCTGGGAACAGAATGCTGATCTGATAAAGCTCTGCTGAATTGCACCTTTTACGTGGGTCAGCAATAGAACGCATCCTTCCCTGGAAGCAAAATGACACATTGAGAAAAAGCCCAAAATGCTGTGTAAGCTTTTTGCTGTCAAATAGAACTCAAACAGTACTGCTTTATGTGTGTCCTTATTTTCCAGGGGAACTTCAGATTCCCCTTTGTAAAGTATTCTAAAGATATTTCTGCCAATTAACCCCTGCCCCAGGGGAGATTTGCCTATCTTGAGCCCCAGCTTTGCGCCTGTGCAGCTGGCAGCGTCACTCTCCCTGTGTCTCAGGTATAATTTGCATGGCCCGGGCAAGGCTAAACTGGAACTGATGAAGCGATGCAGTTTGGAGGTCTTCTTGCTTTATCTGTTGGCTCCTAAAAGCTGAGCGTATTTGCATTGCTTTTAACTTCTGCTAGCTCGGCAGCACACATGATAAAGGAAGAAGTTTACCAGGTTAACTACGTTTCTTCCTAGGTTTTGGCCTTTCTAGTGAGTTTTTCCTAGCCACCGTGCTTCTACACCTGCATTGCTTGCTGTTTGGGGTTTTAGGCTGGGTTTCTGTACAGCATTTTGAGATATCAGCTGATGTAAGAAGGGCTATATGAATAAAATTAATTTGATTTGATCTGATTGACTAACCGTCCTCGAGAAAGGAAGCTGGAGCTGATGTTTTGCATTGAGAAAATACAAGGATAGGGCCCACATACAGTACATACAGTCATATTGGGTGTTATTATGGGCCTCCAATGCTCTTAGTAGATGTATTTGGATGTTGGTAATACTGACCATTTCAAGCTCATATGAATAATCATAGGCCTATTCTGAGAGGTTTCCAGAAGCCAGAAGCCGTTTCCCAGACAGATCTGCCATGCAGTAGGGGTAACCAATTCCCAACATGTTGCTCTAATTGTCAGGCCCATCACTATCTCATTGCTCTGGGAAGACCTTTGTGGAGGCTTTGTGAAGGCTCATGGAGTGACTCAACCATATATTTTATTTATCACCTTTTAATCATGCAGAGGATTTATGAAATGTTGATTGCTGTACATTATTCAGCCTGTCTCCTAGGAGACGGTCTGCTCCATGGCTTGACACCATGGTGCTACTTATCTTCCGCGATTGTACAATATATCTCCATGTCCAGAGACTGGGAGAAGGGCTATTGAAAAATAGATGTTCTGCCTTCTTTTCACACATCATAACAATGACAGCTTTATTTTCTTGTGAAGTTCACTGCTCCCTAGTCCCAGTCCTTGATGTTACGATTTATGTGCAACAGTCTGTAAAATCACAATAGGTATAAAGCAACATAGGATTTTACAGGCAATGTCCTCAAACCTCTCATGCTACAGGTGCAATATTGTAGCCCCTTCTCCTTATTTACCGTAGGAAGTATAAAACATTTGACACACTCTACTTTTTTCCTGACCTGCAGCATTTATTTCATGAGAATTTTTGAAGGGTGACCTTCAATTCATATATTTATTGCTGTACGTCTCCTCTACTATCTCATTGGGACCTCCGTGAAGGAGATACATTTTTGTTTTATGTCTTGCAGTGAATCAAATCGCTTTTATGTCAACATTTCTCCCACTATTCAAACAAAATAAGAGCATAAGCATTCAGGTCTCTCCTCTTCCCATCTCTGTTGAATTTGGATGATGTCCAGAACAATTCAGAGGTAAATAATATGCATTGAATATGACAACAGCCCGGTCGTGTTTTACAAGGTGAGCAAAATATGACTTGCTGCATCCCCAATATAAAAAAGAACAACAACTAATCTATACTTTTCCCCCTGGGTATCCATATTGAGAGGCTATTATTTCACTGTGTGTCTGTTTGGTGCCCAGAATCAGCACTTGCTGCTCCTATCTTCTCCATCTGACAAACACCCAGTAATCCCACACAATTTCCTTTCGGTATCCTTTGTATGACAGCTGTACCACCAGCCAAGACCCTGGTGGGCGAACATTGAGCAGTATAAACCATATCGGTCCCATGTCAGTCTCTCACTCAGTCTCTTACTTTGTCTCTCTCTATCTGTGTCTCTCTTCATCTGTCTCTGTCTCTCTCTTTCTCTGTCTGTTGCTCTCGCTGTCTTCAACTGTCTCTCTGTCTGTCTGTCTCTGTCTGTGTGTCTCTCTATCTCTCTCTCTATGTTCCAGTCTCTCTCTCTCTCTCTCTCTCTCTCTCTCTCTCTGTGTGTCCCAGTCTCTCTCTCTCTCTGTGTCCCAGTCTCTCTCTCTCTCTCTCTCTGTCTCTCTCTCTCTCTCCCCCCTCTCTCTCTCTCTCTCTCTCTCTCTGGCCCAGTAACTCTCTCTCAATTCAATTCAAGGGGCTTTATTGGCATGGGAAACGTGTTAACATTGCCAAAGCAAGTGAGGTAGATAATATACAAAAGTGAAATAAACAATAAAAATTAACAGTAAACATTACACATACAGAAGTTTCAAAACAATAAAGACATTACAATTGTCATATTATATATATATATATATATATATATATATATATAGTGTTGTAACAATGTACAAATGGTTAAAGTACACAAGGGAAATAAATAAGCATAAATATGGGTTGTATTTACAATGGTGTTTGTTCTTCACTGGTTGCCCTTTTCTTGTGCAACAGGTCACAAATATTACTGCTGTGATGGCACACTGTGGAATTTCACCCAGTAGATATGGGAGTTTATCAAAATTGGATTTGCTTTCGAATTCTTTGTGGATCTGTGTAATCTGAGGGAAATATGTTTCTCTAATATGGTCATACATTGGGCAGGAGGTTAGGAAGTGCAGCTCAGTTTCCACCTCATTTTGTGGGCAGTGAGCACATATTCTGTCTTCTCTTGAGAGCCATGTCTGCCTACGGCGGCCTTTCTCAATAGCAAGGCTATGCTCACTGAGTCTGTACATAGTCAAAGCTTTCCTTAAGTTTGGGTCAGTTTGGACCAGCTTGCTTATGAGACTCTTCTCCAGGTGCATCTCTCTGTAGGTGATGGCTTTGTTATGGAAGGTTTGGGAATCGCTTCCTTTTAGGTGGTTGTAGAATTTAACGGCTATTTTCTGGATTTTGATAATTAGTGGGTATCGGCCTAATTCTGCTCTGCATGCATTATTTGGTGTTCTACGTTGTACACGGAGGATATTTTTGCAGAATTCTGCGTGCAGAGTCTCAATTTGGTGTTTGTCCCATTTTGTGAAGTCTTGGTTGGTGAGCGGACCCCAGACCTCACAACCATAAAGGGCAATGGGCTCTATGACTGATTCAAGTATTTTTAACCAGATCCTAATTGGTATGTTGAAATTTATGTTCCTTTTGATGGCATAGAATGCCCTTCTTGCCTTGTCTCTCAGATCGTTCACAGCTTTGTGGAAGTTACCTGTGGCGCTGATGTTTAGGCCAAGGTATGTATCGTTTTTTGTGTGCTCTAGGGCAACAGTGTCTAGATGGAATTTGTATTTGTGGTCCTGGCAACTGGACCGTTTTTGGAACACCATTATTTTGGTCTTACTGAGATTTACTGTCAGGGCCCAGGTCTAGGTGCTGCTGTAGGCCCTCCTTGGCTGGTTTTTATTTTGTCCTGCAACTCATTCAAGGTTCTCTCTCTCTCTCTCTCTCTGTCAGTCTCGGTCTCTCTCTCTGTCAGTCTCGGTCTCTCTCTCAGTTTCTCTCTGTGTCTCTCTCTGTCTCTCTCCCTCTCTCTGTGTTTCTGTCTCTCTCTGTGTCTCTGTCTCTCTCGCTGTGTCTCTGTCTCTGTGTCAGTGTCTCTCTCTCTGTCAGTGTGTCTCAGTCTCTCGCTCTGCATCTCAGTCTCTCTCGCTGTCTCAGTCTCTCTCAGTGTCTCAGTCTATCTCTCACTCTCAGTCTCTCTCTGTCTCAGTCTCTCAGTCTCTCTCTCTCTCAGTCTGTCTCTCTCTCAGTCTGTCTCTCTCTCTGTCTCAGTCTCTCTCTCTCTTTCTCAGTCTCAGTCTCTCTCTGTCTGACTTTCTGTCTCACTGTGTCTATGCCTCTCTCTCTCTCTGTCTCACTCTGTCTCTCTCTCTCTCAGTCTCTCTTTCTTTCATGAAAATGACTATATCTAAGCTAAAAGGCTGTCAGTTCCACTTTAAGGTTCGGTTGAAGACCTTTTTTTTGGTTGGTGATAGAATAACCAAATAATCAGCCTATAGCAGGTAGCTCTGTATCAAATGGTGTGAGTGGTCCAACATGTCTGCTAATTCAGTGATATAAATGTTGAACAGGGTTGGACTCAAACAGCAGCCTTGTCTCACATCTTGATTTTGCGAATATAATTACGTTCTTTGGTTTTGGATTTTTATTGCACATTGGTTTACTGTGTACATAGATTTCATTAAGTCATACAGCTTACTTTCAAGACCTATTTGTATCATTTTGAAGAATAGACCTTCGTGTCAAATATAATCAAAAGCGGGGGCCCGCAGTCCTTGGTAGCAGGCCGCGACTGGTGCTGTATTATCCTCAAAGCGGGCAAAGAAGATGTTTAGGTTGTCTGGAAGCAAGACGTCGGTGTCCGTGACGTGGCTGGTTTTCTTTTTGTAGTCCGTAATTGCCTACAGACCCTGCCACATACGTCTCGTGTCTGGGCTGTTGAATTGCGACTCCATTTTGTCCCTATACCGACATTTCGCTTGTTGAATTGTCTTGCGGAGGGAATAACTACACTGTTTATATTCGGCCATATTCCTCGACCTCTTTCCATGGTTGAATACTGTGGTTCGCGCTTTCAGTTTTGTTTGAATACCGCCATCTATCCCCGGTTTCTGGTTGGGGTAGGTGTAAATAGCCACAGTGGGTACAATATCTCCACTGCACTTCCATACATGAAGGGCACTTTTCAGCATTGCTGTACGATCGATGAGAATGTCCATATTGCAAATGTACGGTCCCTTACTAGACTTCCGCGAATGTTTGTAAAATTTGTCGACGGCGGCAGGCCGTGCACCGGGGCCAGATCTTCCAGGAAGTCATCGAACAAAGTCTCTCGGACATTCGGTATCCGTTTTATAAAATGTTCTAATTTTGGTCATTTTTCGAAAAAGATTTCGAAGACGAAACTTGGTGAGCATAGGTTTGGACTAATGGGCTGTTAGCCCAGAAACAAGATGGCATCGAGGCCTCAACGCTTTTTTAAGTTAACTTCTTGGTGACAGGGGGGCACTATTGAGTAGCTTGGATGAATAAAGTACCCAGAGTAAACTGCCTGATAATATATGCATATTATTAGTAGTATTGGATAGAAAACACAGAGGTTTCTAAAACTGTTTGAATGATGTCTGTGAGTATAACAGAATGAATGAGTCAGGTGTCTGGCAGAGTGCCACAGGCTCTGAGGCGTGGTCACGAGAGAGGTAGCTCTCGTTCCATTGCTTATCTACAGACATAGGAATTCTCCGGTTGGAACATTATTGAAGATTTATGATAATAACATTCTAAAGATTGTTTCTATACTTCGTTTGACATTTTTCTTCGAACTGTAATATTACTTTTCGTCTGAACTTTCGCCTGGACTTGCCCGCGCCTAGTGAGTTTGGATTGTGTACTAAACGCGCAAACAAAAAGGACATAAATTATGGACTTTATCGAACAAAACAAAAATGTATTGTGGAACTGGGATTCCTGGGAGTGCATTCTCATGAAGATCATCAAAGGTAACTGAATATTAATAATGCTATTTCTGACTTCTGTTGACTCCACAACATGGCGGGTATCTGTATGGCTAGTTTTGTTGTCTGAACGCTGTACTCAGATTATTGCATGGTATGCTTTTTCCGTTTTTTTGAAATCTGACACAGCGGTTGCATTAAGCAGAAGTGGATCTAAAATTCCATGCATAACACTTGTATCTTTTAGCAATGTTTTTTATGAGTATTTCTGTAAATTGATGTGGCTCTCTGCAAAATCACTGGATGTTTTGGAACTAGTGAACATAACTCGCCAATGTAAACTGAGATTTTGGAAAAATATTAACTTTATCACACAACATACATGTACTGTGTAACACGAAGTCCTATGAGTGTCATCTGATGAAGATCATCAAAGGTTAGTGATTCATTTTATCTCAATTTCTGCTTTTTGTGACTCCTCTCTTTGGCTGGAAAAATGGCTGTGTTTTTCTGTGACTAGGTGCTGACCTAACATAGTTGTTTGGTGTGCTATCGTTATAAAGCCTGTTTGAAATTGGACACTGTGGCTAGAGTTACAACAACTTTATCTTTAAAATGGTGTAAAATACATGTATGTTTGAGGAATTTTAATTATGGGATTTCTGTTGTTTTGAATTTGGCGCCCTGCAATTTCACTGGCTGTTGTTAAGGTGGGACACTTGTGTCCTGAATATCCCAGAGAGGTGAATGCCACACAGTCAAGGTTAGGCTTGCACAGATTGGGACGACCTTAGGAAAATTCCTGTGGTTGAATTGTCCTTCTAACCCTAACGGTTCCACTGCTGTCCCCCAAAAGCACCTGACATTTAGTGACAGGCTTAATTTTGTGCCTACTTTTTTTCACAGTCGCAAGACTAGGTGCATTGAAACCGCCTCGGCCCATAGAGACGGACTCTAACGTTTCTGTCCGATAGCTCATTCAAGGACCCCTTAGCAACGCCCGGAAAATGTGGATTTTCATCACCAATTAAGGTCGCTGCTCGGACTCCAAATGACCTATCGAGCCAAAACTTGGGATTCGGGATCGCCTCAGCTAGCCCTACACATAATATCAGAACTGGACCCGCTGCTACAACGTAACTAGGTGTTTTATGTTTTTATTATGGTTTAAACAGAAGGCGCTGTGAATTCTGGGCTTGCTCTGAAATATGTGATAGTTGGCTTCTAAATGAGTTGGAAAAAGTGCTTGTGGTGTCAGTTTGTATCAGTTTGGTGTCAGAATGATATCTAATTGACTGATGGATAGTGACTTCCTGGCTGACTTGTGTCCATTTGCAATATGTTTAAACAGTGATAGACCATAACCAAATTGACATTCTGAAATCAACACCAACGAGTAATGGAGAGGAACCAGAATCACTGCCCGGCCATCCCGAGTTCATCGGGCCAGTCAATTTCGCATTCCTGCAGTAACCCTACATTGAGCATGTAAAATTTGTGATGGTAAATGCCCATTGAAACATATTGCAAATGGACAGCCGTGCACCTGGTGACTGGAATGGGTTACCAGGAGCACATTAAAAAATATATTTGTAATGCCTTTAGGGGGTGCAAGGGGTCCACGGTTTGGTAGGGAGCACCCCCCCCCACCCGTGCCCATCCAATAGGGGGCACCCCTGGTAATTTTGGACGTTTTTCAAATAATCATTTAAAGTCCCACTTCTCCCTCATCAAATAGACCATCTAGGTTGATTCTTGGCTTAACATAGTGATATATATAATTTGGGCAGTATAAATGCCATTTGGACATGGTTCACTGACTTTTGACTTCCTATGATATGATATTGCAAATGGACAAACATCCTGATTTGGCACTTTCGATACTTTCATATTGCAGTTGCACATTTCTTATGGCATTTGGCAATGGTTCACCAACTTTTGACTTCGACTTTTGACTTCCTATGAAATCATATTGCAAAACACATGCCTTATGGACAAGTAAAAAAAATATGACAATAAAATATGACAAAAGTATGTTCATACAGTTGCAATACATGTATAATTGACCAAAAAAAACGCAAAGAATTTCGAAAAACGATCCAGAAAGCACTTTTTTAAGGGGGTGATACGTTTTTGAAAAATATTTCAAATTTTCAAAATTTGACCCTTGGGTCTTGACTTGATTTGCATTTGCAATATGAACATTTACTGTGGAGCGCGCTCGCCATCTATTGGATTGTTGCTGTGTGACACTTGGCATTTGTCATACGACATTTGCAATGCGTTTTGAATTAAATGGCGTCCATTTGAATGGTATTGTACATCATGTATATGTTTCGTATGGTGCCAATAAGTTCCCATTCATTTTTGTGCATTTCAGGGGGATATTCCCTTACTAATAAACTCACTAACCGAGTCAGCGTATAAATAAATGTCATTGACTGAGGCTTCCCAGAACATTTTCCAGTCCACGTGACCAATCCAGACAGGAAGATCACATCAGTGACTCAACCCACTCAAGTGACGCACCCCTCCCAGGGACGGCATGAAAGAGCACCAGTAAGCCCCTGTAATAGGGTTAGAGGCAGAGAATCCCAGTGGAAAGAGGGGAACCGGCCAGGCAGAGACAGCAAGGGCGGTTTGTTGCTCCAGAGCCTTTCTGTTCACCTTCACACTCCTGGGCCAGACTACACTCAATCATATGACTCACTGAAGGGATGAGTCTTCAGTCAAGACTTAAAGGTTGAGACCGAGTTTGCATCTCTCACATGGGTAGGCAGACCATTCCATAAAAATGGAGCTCTATAGGAGAAAGCCCTGCCTCCAGCTGTTTGCTTAGAAATTCTAGGGACAATTAGGAGGCCTGCGCCTTGTGACTGTAGCGTACGTGTAGGTATGTACAGCAGGACCAAATCAGAGAGATAGGTCAAAATCAAATCAAACGTATTTGTCACATACACATGGTTAGCAGATGTTATTGTAGCGAAATGCTTGTGCTTCTAGTTCCGACAATGCAGTAATAAGCAACGAGTAGTCTAACTAATAATTCCAAAACTACTACCTCATACACACAAGTGTAAAGGGATAAAGAATATGTACATAAAGATATATGAATGAGTGATGGTACAGAGCGGCATAGGCAAGATACAGTGGATGGTATCGAGTACAGTATATACATATGAGATGAGTAATGTAGGGTATGTAAACAAAGTGGCATAGTTTAAAGTGGCTAGTGATACATGTATTACATAAAGATGCAGTAGATGAAATAGAGTACAGTATATACGTATACATATGAGATAATGTAGGGTATGTAAACATTATATTAAGTAGCATTGTTTAAAGTGGCTAGTGATATATTTTACATAAATTCCCATCAATTCCCATTATTAAAGTGGCTGGAGTTGAGTCATACAAAGAGACATACAAAGCAAACTATGGTCAGGGTGTGACAGTAACCCCTCCCCCCCAAGGTGCGGACTCCGGCCTCAAAACCTGAACCTATTGGGGAGGGTCTGGGTGGGCATCTGTCCGCGGTGGCGGCTCTGGTGCTGGACGTGGCCCCCACTTCACCATAGACTTAGTCCGCTTCATTGTCCTCCTCCGTGGCCTCCTAACCACGGCGACCCTTCTACATGACCCCACTGGACAGAGGGGCAGCTCGGGACAGAGGGGCAGCTCGGGACAGAGGGGCAGCTCCCTACTGGCTGACGACTCTGGCAGATCCTGGCTGACTGGCGGCTCTGGCAGAACCTGGCGGCACTGGCGGCTCTGGCAGATCCTGGCGGCTCTGGCGGCTCCTTGCAGACTGGCGGCTCTGGCGGCTCCTTGCAGACTGGCGGCTCTGATGGCGCTGGGCAGACGGGTAGCTCAGGCGGTGCTGGGCAGACTGGAGACTCCGGCAGCGCTGGAGAGGAGGAAAGCTCTGGCAGCGCTGGATGGAGGAGCTCTGGCGCCTCTGGACTGAGGGGCGGAAGCTCTGGCAGCGCTGGAGAGGAGGAAGGCTCTGCCAGCGCTGGACAGAGGAGCTCTGGCGCCTCTGGACTCAGGGGAGGAAGCTCTGGCAGCGCTGGACAGGCGGGAGACTCCAGCAGCGCTGGAGAGGAGGAAGGCTCCGGCAACACTGGACAGGCGGGAGCACCTGTAGGGATGAGACGGAGAGACAGCCTGGTGCGGTGGGCTGCCACCGGAGGGCTGGTGCGTGGAGGTGGTACCGGATTGACCAGAACGTGCAGGCGCACTGGAGCTCTTGAGCACCGAGCCTGCCCAACCTTACCTGGTTGAATGCTCCCAGTCGCCCTGCCAGTGCGGCGAGGTGGAATAGCCCGCACTGGGCTGTGCAGGCGAACCGGGGACACCATGCGCAAGGCTGGTGCCATGTACGCCGGCCCAAGGAGACGCACTGGAGACCAGATGCGTAGAGCCGGCTTCATGGCACTTGGCTCGATGCCCACTCTAACCCGGCCGATACGCGGAGCTGGTATGTACCGCACCGGGCTATGCACCCGCTCTGGGGACACCGTGCGCTCCACCGCATAACACGGTAAGCACAGGAAGTTGGCGCAGGTCTCCTACCTGGCATCGCCATACTCCCTGTGTGCCTCCCCCAAGACATTTTTGGGCTGACTCTCGGGCTTCCATCCACGTCGCCGTGCTGCCTCCTCATACAAGCGCCTCTCCGCCTTCGCTGCCTCCAGCTCTTCTTTGGGGCGGCGATAATCTCCTGGCTGTGCCCAGGGTCCTTTACCGTCCAGTTCGTCCTCCCATGTCCATTCCTCTTTGCGCCGCTGTTGCTGTTGCCCGTTACCACGCCGCTTGGTCCTGTTTTGGTGGGTGGTTCTGTAACGGGATTCTTCCTGGGAAGGAGAGGCGGACCAAAATGCCACGTGGTTATAATTCATGTTTTTAAATCTAGGAAAACTCGACATGAACATAATACAAAACAAGAAACGTGAAAACCCGAAACAGTCCCGTGTGGTACAAACACTGACACAGGAGACAACCACCCAAAAAACCCAACACAAAACAGGCTACCTAAATATGGCTCCCAATCAGAGACAATGATTAACACCTGCCTCGGATTGAGAACCATATCAGGCCCAAACACAGAAACAGACAAACAAGACATCCAACATAGAATGCCCACTCAGATCACACCCTGACCAAACAAAACATAGAAACATACAAAGCAAACTATGGTCAGGGTGTGACAGTAGAGCATTGCAGTAGTCTAACCTAGAAGTAACAAAAGGATGGATTCATTTTTCTGCATAATTTTTGGACAGAAAGTTTCTGATTTTTGCAATGTTACGTAGATGGAAAAAAGCTGTCCTTGAAACAGTCTTGATATGTTCGTCAAAAGAGAGATCAAGGTCCAGAGTAATGCCGATGTCCTTCACAGTTTTTTTGAGACGACTGTTCAACCATTAAGATTAATCGTCAGATTCAACAGAAGATCTTTTTGTTTCTTGGGAGCTAGAACAAGTATCGGTATTCATCATTTCATTTAATTTCAATGTTTCAAATCATTTCTCTGCACTGTTTGGAGCCCATCTGTACAATTGGTTCAGGTTGTACAGTTTATTTTTTGATTGAGTATTGCTGGTTAATTTCTTCAGAAACATGTTGATTGAATGTGATCTGACAAAGGTGTCTCTGGTCTGAAAGTGAATGCACTAATGGAAGAGGGGTCCATGTCAGTGATAACATAATCGACTACACTTGAACCAAGGGCTGACCAGCAAGTAAACTGACCTAAAGAGTCCACTCTGATTCTACCATTAAGCATGTACATGCCTAAGGCACGACAGAGACGTAACTACTGTACAAGGAGAGGTGTCCAAATATGTGGTGGTCACCTCCCACATTAGTGTAGTCAGGCTCAGAACTTGTTCTCACATTGAAATCTCCACAAATAAGTACTTTACCCTCTGCCAAAAATTGAATGATTTCTGTTTGGAGATTGTAAAACAACGGATCATAATATGACGAATCTGAAAGAGAATAAGCTGCACATCCAGTACCAGTCAAAAGTTTGGATATTCAAGGGTTTTTCTTAATTTTTACTATTTTCTACGTTGTAGAATAATAGTGAAGACATCGAAACTATGAAATAACACATGTAGTAAGCAAAAAGTGTTAAACAAATCCAAATATATTTTATATTTGAGATTCTTCAAAGTAGCCACCCTTTGCCTTGATTATTCTAAATAAATCACAGACAGTGTCACCAGCAAAGCACCCCCACACCATCAGACCTCGTCCTCCATGCTTCACGGTGGGAACCACACATGCGGAGATCATCCGTTCACCTATTCTGCATCTCACAAAGGCACGGCGGTTGGAACCAAAAATCTTCAATTTGGACTCATTAGACCAAAGGGCAGATATCTACCCATCTAATGTCCATTGCGCGTGCTTCTTTTGCTTATTTGAGCTGTTCTTGCCATAATATGGACTTGATTTTTTGCCAAATAGGGCTATCTTCTGTAAACCACCCCTACCTTGTCACAACACAACTGATTGGTTCAAAATTATTAAGAAGGAAATAAATTCCACAAATGATCTTTTTTGCACACCTGTTAATTGAAATGCATTTCAGGTGACTACCTCATGAAGCTGGTTGAGAGAATGCCAAGAGTGTACAAAGCTGTCATCAAGCCAAAGGGTGGCTACTTTGAAGAATCTCAAATATAAAATATATTTGGATTCGTTTAACACTTTTTTTGTTACTACATGATTCCATATGTGTTATTTCATCGTTTTTTTATGTCTTCACTGTTATTCTATAATGAGAAAATAATGAAAAACCCATGAATGAGTAGGTGTCCAAACTTACTGTATGTATATATCATTGTCACAATTCATTGCACCTATGTTAAGTTTTTGCCAAATGTGGTAAGTATCTTTTAAAATTTAATTCAGTGCTAAGTTCTTCTTCTACCAAATGATGATTCCACCCGAGACCTATCCCGGTTTAACATTTTTATGTTTAATGGTAGTAAACTTTCTCTATAGCCTGAGGGACACTGAGTATCATCGCTCTCTCTCTGTGTATAAAGTATTCCGTATTCTCCCTGCACTCTGATGTGTAAGATTAGGGTAGCAGCAGTGGTTATTTTTCTTCTGTTAGGCTTTCCAAAGTTTACTTGGAAAGGGTCTAACCATCCCTGTCAAGGCTGATCTTTAATCTGAGTAAGGAAGTACGGTGGGATAATGGACTTTTCCACAGGGCCCCTGGACTGACTGGCACATATACTCAACAAAATTATAAATGCAACATGCAAGAATTTCAAAGATTTAACTGAGTGATACATTCCTTTGGCACTAATCTATGGATTTCACATGACTGGGATTACAGATATACAACTGTTGGTCACAGATACCTTTGAAAAGTTTGGGCGTGGATCAGAAAACCAGTCAGACCTTTTGCCTCATGCAGCGCAACACATCTCCTTCGCACAGAGTTGATCAGGCCATTGATTCTTGACTGTGGAATGTTTTCCTTCTCCTCCTCAATGACTGTGTGAAGTTGCTGGATATTGTCAGGAACTGGAACATGCTGTCGTTCACATCGATCCAGAGCATTCCAAACATGCTCAATGGGTGACATGTGTGGTGAATATGCAGGCCATGGAAAAATTGGGACATTTTCATCTTCATCAATTGTGTACAGATCCTTGCGACATGGGGCAGTGCATTATCATGCTGAAACTGAGATGACGGTGTGCGGATGAACAATAGGCCTCAGGATCTCGTCACGGTATCGCTGTGCATTCAAATTGCCGTATATAAAATGCAATTGTATTCGTTGTCCATAGCTTATGCCTGCCAATACCATAACCTCACAGCCACCATGGGGCACTTTGTTCACAAAGTTGGAATCTGGTAGTCTGCGGTTGTGAGGCTGGTTGAATGTATTGCCAAATTTTCTAAAACATTGTTGGAGGCAGTTTATGGTAGAGAAATTAACATTCAATTCTCTGGCAACAGCTCTGATGGACATTCCTTCAGTCAGCATGCCATTTGCACGCTCCCTCAAAACTTGAGACATCTGTGGCATTGTGTTGTGTAACAAAACTGCACATTTTAGAGTGAACCTTTGTAATGATCATGCTATTTAATCAGCCTCTTGATATGCCACACCTGTCAGGTGGATGTATTATCTTGGCAAAGGAGAAATGCTCACTAACAGGGACATAAACAAAATTGCGCATATAATTTAAGAAAAATAAGCTTTTTGTGCTCATGAAACTTGGGACCAACACTTTACATGATGCGTTTATATATTTTTCCAGTGTACATGACACGGTTATGGAGTCATAGTTTTCAAATGGAGTGGAAATCAATATCAATGGTGGCAGACATTATATATATTCAAAATGAAATTCTGCTTCTGATATCATGAGGAGAGGAGGTTGGAGCCTGCACAGGAAGCATACCAGCCTGAGAGCTGTCAGGTCTTAGCGGGTGGACATTCATTGTAACTAACATTGACAGGGACTATTTTTAAACCTCTCTCATCCATATGACTCCTGTTATGCAATATACCACATAGTCATATCCTGTTTTCTTGTCACAAAAAACCTGAATAACCAATTGTTATCAAAGCAGCAGGCAACTCATAGAACTGCAGTCAGATTTTTCCTTTGTGATGATTTTACTGTCATATACATAGCCATATAAAGATATGGCTATTATACTGCAAATATGGCTTTGGTCGTACTCCTTTAGATTTTGAATTAATGATGACTTGCTGAAGAAGCAGAACTATCAGGAAAAATTAAAATATCAATCTATCCTTTTTCCTGCGGGTCATTTGTTTTGCAATACTATTCCACAAACGCACCACAACCGATGTGAAACAATTAAGCAATAAGTCCAGAGGAAGTGTGGTATATGGCCAATATGCCATGGCTAAGGGCTGTTCTTTTGTATGACGCAACGCGGAGTGCCTGGAAACAGCCCTTAGCCGTGGTATATTGGTCATACATCAGAAACCCCTGAGTTGCCTTATTGCTATTATAAACTGGTTACCAACGTAATTAGAGTAGTAAAAATACATGTTTTGTCATACCCGTGGCATACGGTCTGATATACCACAGCTGTCAGCCAATCAGCACTCAGGGCTTGATCTATCCAGTTTATAATATTAAACAAAATATGACAGAATGGATCACAAATATTAGTTTCAGTACTCCTGAAGATATTAACAAAACAATTCCATATTACATGCCTTGGATTTCTTTCACAGGATTATCACATGATTTCACATAATGTCATTTTAATGGGTCCTTCTAATGGAGTAACTGCGACCTCTAACACATCAGTAGGGGTAAAATAGCGAAGTAAGAAATGGTGCACATTTCTGGTTGTATTGTTACTTTCCCCAGCAAGAAAAGCAAAAATTGTCACGCAAACAGAAAGGAGAACTAACAACGTCACTGACAACAACCAAAACAAAACAGGTAAGGTTTTAGGAGGGGTTCTGAAAGACACTCATTGGAGTGTCCACTGAAAGTTGACTATTAGCAACAACTGGGACCTAAGACCGGCATCATGAACGCCCACTACATTTACCCAAGTAGAGGCAAACAAAAGAAAAATCCACAATAAATGTAAACACAGGAAGCGAACCAAAAAGTGTCTCAAAACGAAAACAGGGAAGATCAGATAAAGGATTGTTTTTCTAGAAATCAAATAGGGAGAGCAAACTAAAGGTGTTAACCCTCCACATCTCTCATGCCAACTGGAAGGTGAAACACCTTCCAACTAATGAGAGCCACCACAGGTGTAACACAATCAGTGCCCCACATGCTAACCTCCAAATATAAATGGAAAAACCAAAGCCTGTAACAGTATCTACACATCTGCCTAACACAATTGACATCACACTTGTGCAGAGCCAGTATTTCACAAACAATTCATGATGTTAAATGTATGATTCGTTGTCCATAGGCCAGGGAAGAAATTAGACTTAATTTCGAGACAGAATGAAGAACTTGCATCAAAACATACATGAACTGCTGGTTCATTTTCCTTCTTGAGGTAATTGTGACTCACACTCATCTACAAATAGAAGATGCAGACAAATCAACCTGGTTACCATAGTCATTATGAGTTTTGTGTCTCATTACAAATGGCTGAGGCTATGTTTTGGTTCAGTTCACAGGACAAGATTAGCTAAATCACAAAACAAGATTACCCTTTTGGCGTTGGTGAAGCCTGGATGTGATGCATCACGCTGTGCACTTTCATCAGTTGAGCAGTGTCCTTTTTACTAAACAGTATGGGGCCATCATCAGACAACAGCACACCATGTTTGCTTGGTAGGGAGCTTTGACCTCCCCTTTCAAAAGGCAGCTTTGTGATGTTGTACAAGCCATGCAAATGGGAGCCAGGATTTCTTTATCTGCTTCCAGCAGTGGTAGAACAAAAGGGTGATGGAATTATCACAGCCAAAGCTGTTTGATGACTGTAAAGTGCAGACACTGGTTGCTATTTAGAAAATTGGTGACTCAAATCGATTTGGACACCCATTACTCATTAAAACAATGTTTGTCTGTGATACCAGATGAAATCACTGTGTTCTGTCATGGCTTTGACTATTCAATTGACCACTTTCTTGAGGCAGAGAATGAATCCTTGTCAAGCATAATGGTATGCCAGCTAGAACATGCTGTTAACATGTCTGTTCATTTACTGATAGAATAATATTGATCCAAGACGTTAAAGAGTTCCTTTAAACATGGTTGAGACACCATATAGCACAGTCTAAGTGTACAACTTTTTACAGCAAGAGACTCCCTTGACTTGGACACAGTGGTGGAGAAATCCATACCCCATTTATCTGGCTCCCTCAGGGCACATAGGTTTAATTCTAGACCGAGAGGACAAACACAACTTGAACAACAACATAACAATGGTGGGTAATTGACCAAGTCAAAAGGCAATCCCCCACACAATCAATCCCTCTTTGACCACCTCTCTAACTGCATCAATGAATGACTGGAGGTTGAGGATGGTCATGCTCGCACGAGGTTGTCTGTTGAGTTACCTGTTGCACAAGACCAAAGCCCTGAAGAGTGTAAGCTCTTTACATCTCCCCGACTATCATGTATTGTAGAATGGTGCTTTCAGTTTCATCATTCAACCACTGTGCTCAACCACAGCTTGTTTACGGTTAACCTACCAAGTGTTTTATATCCCCTACCTTTTTCAAATAGAATTTAAGAGTATGATTAACAATAACATGACTGAACATTACCAGTGTTATAACAGTCCCAAAATGGTTTACACAATTGGAAGCTATGTCTTTGCATGTGTACATTTACATGTAGATGTACTTTTAAACTGATGAAGTGAAATTGAGGGGGAGGATGTTTTTCTCTCAGTTTGTCTTCCTTTTAAGGTTCAGCTACTGAACAGAGCTGGAACATTATGCACTGACCTTGTTTTACCCTGCATTTGTTTATCTGATCATTTTAATCTCAAATAATTACAATTTGACACAGAACTATAATTTCTTGTTGGTATACGCTGAGAAGATTCATAAAAGGGTTCTGTATCCACAGGTTATTTTTGCCTTGCTTCCCTACATGTTATTATTACACTGTTCCTCTTTTCCAACTGAACCAATACCTCATATTATTCCACTAAAAATCTCTGCCTCTCTTGCTTACACACCTACCCTCTGTAACACATAACCTTTAACTTTGATAGTTGTTCATAACATAAAATATATATTTTTTTAAGACCCTACTAACCTGATTTACAATAATATGTTAAATGAATAATGTCTGTTATGAGGAAATCATCCCATTTCTGACACAATAAAGGGAATATGAGATAGCTGTAACGGTTTTCTTGATGAGAAGGAGAGTCGGACCAAAATGCAGCGTGTAGATTGCGATCCATGTTTTAATGAACAAACGTAAAACACGAATCAATACAAACACTACAAAATAAAGAACGTGATGAACGTAACGAAAACCTAAACAGCCTATCTGGTGAAAACACATAGACAGGAACAATCACCCACAAACACACAGTGAAACCCAGGCTACCTAAATATGGTTCCCAATCAGAGACAATGACGAACACCTGCCTCTGATTGAGAACCATATCAGGCCGAACATAGAACTGGACAAACTAGACATGTAACATAGAATGCCCACTCAGATCACACCCTGACCAACCAAAACATAGAAACATACAAAGTAAACTATGGTCAGGGTGTGACAGTACCCCCCCCCCCCCCCAAGGTGCGGACTCCGGCCGCAAAACCTGAACCTATAGGGGAGGGTCTGGGTGGGCATCTGTCCGCGGTGGCGGCTCTGGCGCTGGACGTGGACCCCACTCCATAATAGTCTTAGTCCACCTCCTTAGTGTCCCTAGATAGGTAACCTTTCTAAATGACAGCTCGGGACAGAGGGGCAGCTCGGAACAGAAGGACAGCTCGGGACAGAGGTAGCTCGGGACTGATGGGTAGCTCAGCACTGAGAGGAAGCTCAGCACTGAGAAGAAGCTCAGCACTGAGAAGAAGCTCAGCACTGAGAAGAAGCTCAGCACTGAGAGGAAGCTCAGGCAGGTAGTTGGGTCCGGCAGATCCTGGCCGGCTGGCGGTTCTGGCAGATCCTGGCCGACTGGCAGATCTGGCAGAGTCTGGCCGACTGACAGATCTGGAAGAGTCTGGTCGACTGGCAGATCTGGAAGAGTCTGGTCGACTGGCAGATCTGGAAGAGTCTGGTCGACTGGCAGATCTGGAAGAGTCTGGTCGACTGGCAGATCTGGAAGAGTCTGGTCGACTGGCAGATCTGGAAGAGTCTGGTCGACTGGCAGATCTGGAAGAGTCTGGTCGACTGGCAGCTCTGGCTGCTCCATGCTGACTGGCTGCTCCATGCTGACTGGCAGCTCTGGCTGCTCCATGCTGACTGGCTGCTCTGGCTGCTCCATGCTGACTGGCTGCTCTGGCTGCTCCATGCTGACTGGCTGCTCTGGCTGCTCCATGCTGACTGGCTGCTCTGGCTGCTCCATGCTGACTGGCTGCTCCATGCTGACTGGCTGCTCCATGCTGACTGGCGGCCCTGACTGCTCCATGCTGACTGGCGGCCCTGGCTGCTCCATGCTGACTGGCGGCCCTGGCTGCTCCATGCTGACTGGCGGCCCTGGCTGCTCCATGCTGACTGGCGGCCCTGGCTGCTCCATGCTGACTGGCGGCCCTGGCTGCTCCATGCTGACTGGCAGCTCTGGCGGCTCCTTGCAGACTGGCAGCTCTGGCGGCTCCTTGCAGACAGGCAGCTCTGGCGGCTCCTTGCAGACTGGCAGCTCCTTGCAGACTGGCAGCTCCTTGCAGACTGGCAGCTCCTTGCAGACTGGCAGCTCCTTGCAGACTGGCAGCTCTATGCAAACTGGCAGCTCTATGCAAACTGGCAGCTCTATGCAAACTGGCAGCTCTATGCAAACTGGCAGCTCCTTGCAAACTGGCAGCTCCTTGCAAACTGGCAGCTCCTTGCAAACTGGCAGCTCCTTGCAAACTGGCAGCTCCTTGCAAACTGGCAGTTCTGAACAGGCGGGAGACTCTGGCAGCGCTGTAGAGAAGGAAGGCTCTAACAGCGCTAAACAGGCGGGAGACTCCGACAGCGCTGAAGAGGAGGAAGGCTCTGGCAGCGCTGGACAGGCGAGACGCACTGTAGGCCTGATGCGTGGTGCTGGCACTGGTGGTACTGGGCCGAGGACACGCACAGGAAGCCTGGTGCGGGGAGCTGCTACCGGAGGGCTGGGGTGTGGAGGTGGTACTGGAAAGACCGGACCGTGCAGGCGCACTGGAGCTCTTGAGCACCGAGCCTGCCCAACCTTACCTGGTTGAATGCTCACGGTCGCCCTGCCAGTGCGGCGAGGTGGAATAGCCCGCACTGGGCTATGCAGGCGAACCGGAGACACCGAGCGCAAGGCTGGTGCCATGTAAACCGGCCCAAGGAGACGCACTGGGGACCAGCTGCGTAGAGCCGGCTTCATGGCATTAGGCTCGACGCTCAATCTAGCCCGGCCGACACGCGGAGCTGGAATATACCGCACCGGGCTATGCACCCGCACTGGAGACACCTTGCGCACCACAGCATAACACGGTGCCTGCCCGGTCTCTCTAGCCCCCCGGTAAGCACAGGGAGTTTGCGCAGGTCTCCCACCTGGCGTAGCCATACTCCCTGTTAGCCCCCCCCCCCAAGAAATTTTTGGGTCTGCCTCTCAGGCTTCCATCCGCTACGTCGTGCTGCCTCCTCATATCTGCGCCTCTCAGCTTTCGCCGCCTCCAGTTCTTCCTTGGGGCGGCGATATTCTCCAGGCTGAGCCCAGGGTCCTTTACCGTCCAGTTCTTCCTCCCATGTCCATTACTCCAGGTGGTGCAGCCTCTCCCACTGCAGCTGCTCCTGCTGCCTCTGTTCCTTCTCCTGCTGCACCTTGGTGCGGCTACACTCCCCTGGTTTAGCCCAGGGTCCTCTCCCGTCGAGGATTTCCTCCCATGTCCAGAAATCCTTACTATGTATCTCCTCTTTTCGCTGCTGTTGCTGCCTGTTGACACGCTGCTTGGTCCGTTGGTGGTGGGTGATTCTGTAACGGTTTTCTTGATGAGAAGGAGAGTCGGACCAAAATGCAGCGTGTAGATTGCGATCCATGTTTTAATGAACAAACGTAAAACACGAATCAATACAAACACTACAAAATAAAGACCGTGATGACCGTAACGAAAACCTAAACAGCCTATCTGGTGAAAACACATAGACAGGAACAATCACCCACAAACACACAGTGAAACCCAGGCTACCTAAATATGGTTCCCAATCAGAGACAATGACGAACACCTGCCTCTGATTGAGAACCATATCAGGCCGAACATAGAACTGGACAAACTAGACATGTAACATAGAATGCCCACTCAGATCACACCCTGACCAACCAAAACATAGAAACATACAAAGTAAACTATGGTCAGGGTGTGACAATAGCTCTTCAAATCTAGGGTTTAGTCACGTATTGTTGAGAATGTTACAGAAATGAATTGGAGGGCCGGTTCCTGGGAGGAATGAAATCTGTAACAACTATGAAAAAATATAGTTAATGCTCAAAATACACTCAACGTGCCCATGTGAAACAGCTAAATGAATCAACCATCCACTCAACAAATTGGTCAACCAGGGACGTAAATGCACCACACCACCATGTGTGCTGTCACATGAATGCCTATCCATACTCGTTGATACCTTTAGTTTCCTCTCCACCTATTATCTTTCTAGGAACCATAGCAGAACAGTGCCTTCTATAGATTCAGTCTGCTGGGTTATTCACAAGCATTCCTGTAGGGTGCTAAACACACAATTCCCCTTGAGGGGGACAAAGATTGTGAAAAGTGAGAGATAATAAGCATGATAATCACATAAGCTTACATGTAAAAGGCTTGAGGCAATGCAATAGACTAGACACTTGCTCTCAACATTAAATCAGACACTGGGACCTCTACTATGTAAGTACATTTGCACATGGTTTCATTCGTTTTAGGCATTAATTGTTTTATTATGTATTTTCATGTAAATATGAATGCAATGCGGTGGGTGAAATGGCATGCATTAAAGTAATGATGTGCTTTACAAGAGGAACAACTATGTGCTTTCATAGGAATGCATGATCAGAATACAGTATAGCACTAGCATACTCACACACACACACACATGCATACATGGCATGTACACACAGACATATGTGTCAAACATAGATTACTTTGACACTGTGCATGGCAATAACATATCTTAATTAATGCTGTCTCACAAATACAAAAAAAGTGGTACAAAGGGTAGCTTTTTTGTCTCCTTTTTAATGTGCGTGCAGGAATAATTTATTTTTACTGCTTTTCTCGCCCTCAGACAAACAGCTCAATACCCTTGCCAATGGATTCCTTTCAATATAGAACGGATACACTCTACAGTTCACTCTACGCCATGTTTCCACCTATTGACTATACATAAAATACATGAATAATTGATTTGCAGCTCTACAATGTAGAAATCAATATGGTTTAAAGCTTGAACATGAGACACAGCACTCAGTTTTCATGATTGGAGTAAACATATTACCAGTAACCCAAAGTCTACAGCAGCCAAGGAGACACCATAGCGTAGAGTAGACTGGAGCTCCAATTTGACACCAGCGCTTCAAAGGTTTTATGGATGCTGTTTCTCAAATTATAGAGGAAACTACAAATCTAAACACTGCTTTGATCGGGGAGATTGGTTTTTGTACTTTAGAGTTAGAGGGACGTAAATCACCTCTGATTTTAATTAAATAAACGGGTGGATAATTATGAACTCTCTGGTGGCAGTGCCAGTTAATTGCTGATTAAGCGAGTTGGCCATTGTTTTTCCTCATTGCTCTGAGGATTAATGAGATGGCCACCAGTGTGCTGTAGCTGACTCACCTTTCAATTTGAAAAGATGGCAGTAATTGAAAATCGGTTGGTTCCAGACTAGTTCGGACGGAGACAATTACACCGATTAGTCGTAAGCTCTGGGTAAGTGCTGCTCATGTCTGTATAAAAGTGTCATACCTGGTCAGAAAGGGGAATTATGGGACTTATGACTGTGGTAAGGGCGTCCAACAGGGAGATCGCTCTAGTTTGAAGTCTAAGTTCAACGTCCATCCAGGTCCCAAGAACATCTAGAATTGCCTTCAAAACTGGCCACCAGTGGGCAACAGTGAGATCTATTACCTTCAAGTAGCCTGGAGGCTTTCTAGGGAGTTGTGGACGGGGATGGTGGATGCCTTTCCCAAACTTGAACCCCCCAGCCCGACTTGAGTGTTCGATTTGGTAACAGTGTCTCAACTTACATTTCGAGGTCAAACTGTGACTAAGCACAAAGACCACGTTCCACAGGGTCCAAATAGTGGTCTTATACCCTCTCAGAGAAAATTGATGAACATGAACACCAATGATGCCAACATATTGATGTGCAGGGTAACCACCAACACAACAACACAAACAGAGACTTAGGTGATTTTAATAATGAGTCACCTTTTCTTTTTTAATTGATTTGTTTAATTTATTCCGATTTGAGATTTTAATGTGTACACAGCTGTCACATTGCTCTTTAAGACCATTAAATAGTAATTGATCTCTTTGCATTCAAAGTAGCGAAGGCATTATGCTAATGCAGTAGGCAGATCATTTGTTTGCTGCTTTTAATGAACACAAGGGGTTCATCAAGAGAATAGTATTTCAATTATCTCTTGTCCGTTCCTTATTCATCATGTGTGACAGAAAAGCAACACTTTGAAAAGAGTAAAACATCTACAGTACAGCTTAACACTCAACTCCTTCGTATTACATCATTTTGGTCAAGTACTGTATCTGAAATTAGCATCTTTGTCTCTATTGCTGTATTTACACAGCCACCCTAAGAACCCATATTTGATTTTCTTTCTATATCCAACATTTTTTTCTGACTGTCAACACTCAGTTTTACATACCAAATGTGTGCATTCATGTAGCCTCTGAAGTAGCACACAGATGCAATGCTCATTTTCTGTCACTGTTCCTTTACATTTTGGGGTAATTGTCATGGTAACTGCAGGGCATGTGCAAAAAAATCTGAACCGAGCATCCAGACACAGGTCGCATATGGAGGATCGGGTTTGATTCTGGATTCAGATCCACATATGGAGGTGGTTGGTATCCACTGAGTATACAAAACATTAAGAACACCTGCTCTTTCCATGACATAGCTATGATCCCTTATTGATGTCACTTGTTAAATCCACTTTTATCAGTGTAGATGAAGAGGAGTAGACAGGTTAAAGGATTTTTAAGCCTTGAGACAATTGAGACATGGATTGTGTATGTGTGCCATTCAGACGATGAATGGGAAAGACAAAAAATGTAAGTGCCTTTGAAGGTGTGCCAGGCGCACCGGTTTGTGTCCAATACTGCAACCCTGACAGGTTTTTCACGCTCAACAGTTTCCCATGTGTATCAAGAATGGTCCACCACTCAAAGGACATCTAGCCAACTTGACACAACTGTGTGAAAAATTGGAGTCAACATGGGCCAGCATCCCTGTGCACCGCTTTCAACACCTTGTCGAGTCCATGCCCCGATGAATTGAGGCTGTTTTGAGGGTCTTTAGTTGTCTTTTAAAAAGTGTATAAGTCTGGAATGTCTACAAGTAATTGTAAAGTATTTTTGTCTGTAATGTCTTTTTCGTTATGTGTCGGACCCCAGTAAGACTCGCTGTCGCCATTGTCATCGGTTTATGGGGATCCTAAATAAAATTACATGTTTTTTTCTGTTGCTGTTTACACATTAGGGAGAAGATCAGAGAATGATATGCAAATCATTGACAAAAGATCTGAATTGGGCTGCCTGTGTAAACACAGCTTAAGTAATTCATAATCATCCACCAAGTGATCATTCAATGAATGAAAAATAACATTTTAATCAACAGTTCATATTTTCAAATACAGGCCTACACATTGGCCTGTATTTACATAGGCCTACACATTGGCCTGTATTTACATAGGCCTACACATTGCACCACAGCTTCGCCCATTCCTGTTTCGTGAGACTTGTTTTCCAGTTGTTTGATTGTCAGTGGTTATTGTGAGGACATCATCCTGAGTAACTGGGTGTCTCTGCTTTAGGTAATCTAAGTACCACAGTCATAAAGCAATTTTCCAGAATAATTGTCATTTCAGAGTCACTCGTATTTCCAATGTATGACATTTCATTAGTCATTTAATTGGGTGGCATGATAGGGCCCACACAGATTTAACAAAGAAAAGATGTCTGATCACCCCCTACCTAATACAACTGAATACCTTTTCAGCTAAGCTGTTTAAACTGAAGTTATTGGAGGATCAAGCTCTCTGCAGAGGATGGATACGAACTCACTCCATTTGACTAAGGTGCTGTCAAAATACAATTCACTTAACCGATTTGCTTCGTAGATTTATATTCTGAAATGTATCACCTGACTGACTAGGTATCTCTGCATTATTCATGGAGCAGGAAGCCCCCTGAATGCAGACACCGTTGTACTCACACAGAGGGTGATATGACAGTATTGTCTCTACAACGGCCTTGTTAGAATTCAGCTGTGGGTAATGGGAGATACATACAGACACACTCAGCCTCATTAGAGGCCAGCCCCATGTGTCCAACATTATTGATGGGGAACGCCTAAACTGTCAATTGCAAACAGTCAATGTCATTTTCTATTTCCTGCATCCATAGGTCACTTAACGGTTTAACTATTGCAAAAAGTGGAAGCATAAAGACTTCTTTCAAATAACCTATTAACGGTTCATTAATGGTTAAGGTTTTCTCTTTGAGCCATCAGATAACATTGCATCTCAAAACATTTGAATTTACTGTGACCAAAGTACACTATAATAATGTTCAAAGGGAAAAAACACTTTCATAAAGAGTTGTGTAGCTTTCTTTGCTGTTGAAGTATTCCCTTCTGCACATCCTTGGCAACCAACAATGGATGCTTCATGGTTCTGCCCTGAATGGAACTTCAGAGCTTTTCTTCTAGTGATATGTGTGGAAAAGATCACGTAAATGTGTTTTGACATAAACATCAAAAGACCTGTGTTACTGTGACATTTGTTGGAAGGAGATTGTGGGTGGAATTTTTTAGTAGCCTACTAATTTTCTTATTAAGTAATCCCGGCTGATTGAATCCTTTGAACATGCATATGTCGATTTACCATTAGCAGTATGCAGTGGCCGAATTAAAGAATAATATTCTTATGAAGAAGGTAGAGACTATTCAAACATTCTCTTTCCTGTAAGCGATTAATGCAATTCTAGTGGAAACCTCCCTCCCAGAATGTCTAACATACTGTAGTAGTAACCTTTCCATGGTCTTCTTCAAATGGCAAAAGGTCAAGAAACAGCAAGACAGAGTCCTGCAGCTTGATTTTATCCTCTTTTTATGAGAGCGGGTCTAGCCCTGTACATGGACTCTAGCCCTACAGTAGGTGGACTCTAGCCCTGAAGTCAATGGACTCTAGCCCTGCAGTCTATTGACCCATTGTGGTATAGTTAAACAGATACATACAGTGCATTTCTAGGGTACGTGGGACTGTAGCGTCCCCCACCTGGCCAACATCCAGTGAAATTGCAGAGCGCTAAATTCAAAAATACTCAATTCAAATATTTAACATTCTTGAAAATATATGTGTTATACATCAAAATAAAGCTTAACTTCTTGTTAAAACCTCTTAGAACTACCCATCCCGGATCCGGTACATTTGTCATCAGCAACGCTGAATAGCATAGCACAACAGTCAAAAAATATTACTAGAAAATATTCATAAAATCACAAGTGAAATATAGCGAAACACAGCTTAGCCTTTTGTTAATCACCCTGTCGTCTCAGATTTTAAAATGATGCTTTACAGCGAAAGGAATACAAGTGTTTGTGTAAGTTTATCGATAGCCTAGCATAGCATTATGTATACTTAGCATCAGGAAGCTTGGTCATGAAAATCAGAAAAGCAATCAAATTAATTGTTTACCTTTGATGAGCTTTGGATGTTTTCACTCACGAGACTCCCAGTTAGACAGCAAATGTTCCTTTTGTTCCATAAAGATATTTTTTATATCCAAATACCTCCGTTAGTTTGATGCGTTATGCCTAGGAATCCACCGGAAATAGCGGTCACGACAACGCAGACAAAAATTCCAAATTATATCCATAATATCGACAGCAACATGGCAAATATTTTTTTGGGGAATCAATCCTCAAGGTGTTTTTCAAATATCTATTCGATAATATATCAACCGGGACAGTTGGCTTTTCACTAGGACCAGGAGGAAAAATGGCTCTCCGTGTTGTGCAAAAATCACACTGAGACCACTTACCACTTACGCAATGTGGATGTTTACACTCATTCTTCAAAATAAAGGCCTGAAACTACGTCTAAAGGCTGTAGACACCTTAGGGAAGCCACAGAAAAATGAATCTGGTTGATATCACTTTCAATGGGCAATTGGGATGCATAGAAAGACAGGGGTTTCAAAA
Source organism: Oncorhynchus clarkii lewisi (assembly GCF_045791955.1). Taxonomy (NCBI): domain Eukaryota; kingdom Metazoa; phylum Chordata; class Actinopteri; order Salmoniformes; family Salmonidae; genus Oncorhynchus; species Oncorhynchus clarkii. The sequence continues at coordinate 57,031,135 of NC_092163.1, forward strand.
TAAGAGTCACTTCCTGATTGGATTTTTCTCAGGATTTCACCTGCAACATCAGTTCTGTTATACTCACAGACAATATTTTTACAGTTTTGGAAACTTTAGAGTGTTTTCTATCCCAAGCTGTGAATTATATGCATATTCTAGCATCTGGTCCTGAGAAATAGGCAGTTTACTTTGGGAACGTTATTTTTCCCCCCCAAAAAATAGTGCCCCCTAGCTTCAAGAGGTTAATCCAGCCCCCTTGTCAGATTTCAAAAAGGCTTTACGGCGAAAGCAATCCATGCGATTACCTGAGGACAGCGCCCCGCTTACAAAAGCATGAAAATCATATTTCAACCAGGCAGGTGCAACACAAAAGTCAGATATAGCGATATAAAAAATGCCTTACCTTGATGATCATCTTCTGCTGGCACTCCAAAAGGTTCCAGTTACATCACAAATTGTCCTTTTGTTCGATAATGTCCATATCCATAAAAACTCAGTTTAGCTGGCCCGCTTCAGTCAATAATCCACTCAGTTTCCCTCCATCAAAATGCATACAAAATTAATCGCAAACGTTACTAATAAACTTTTCCAAACAAGTCAAACAACATTTATAATCAAACCTTAAGTATCCTAATACGCAAATAAACTATACAATTTAAGATGGAGAATAGTATGTTCATTACCGGAGATAAATAAGAAAGAATGTGCTTTCCTCTACACGCTTGGAAACACAACAGCCAAAATGGGAGCCACCTAGAAAAACTTCAATTGCTGGTTCATTTTTCCAAAAAACAGCCTGAAACTCTTTCTAAAGACTTTTGACATCTAGTGGAAACCCTAGGAACTGCAATCTGGGGGGACTTTGCCTTATTATTAAAATACAAGCCATTGAAAATAGTGGTAAGCTCAATTTTCTTTTTTGGGGGATGGTTTGTCCTCTGGGTTTGCCATATCAGTTCTGTTATACTCACATACATTATTTTAACAGTTTATGAAACTTTCGAGTGTTTTCTATCCAAATATACCAATTATATGCATTTCCTAGCTTCTGGGCCTGATTAACAGGCAATTTACTTTGGGCACGCCTTTCATCCGGATGTCAAAATACTGCCCCCTACCCCTGAGAGGTTTTAAGACCCTTTGACTTTTTCCACATTTTGTTGTTACAGCCTTGTTTTAAAATCGATTAAAAAAACATTTTCCTCATCAATTTGCACACAATACCCTATAATGACAAAAATCCCAAACAGGTTTTAAATAAAGAAATACAGAAATACCTTATTTATTTATCAGACCCTTTGCTATGAGACTCGAAATTGAGCTCCTGTTTCCATTGATCATCCTTAACATGTTTCTACAACTTGATTGGAGTCGACTTGTGGTAAATTCAATTGATTGGACATGATTTGGAAAGGCGCACACCTGTCCATATAAGGTCCCAAAACCAAGCCAGAAGGTCGAAGGAATTGTCCGTAGAGCTCCGAGACAGGATTGTGTCGAGTCACAGATCTGGGGAAGGGTACCAAAAAATATATGCAGCATTGAAGGTCCCCAAGAACACAGTGGCCTCCACCATTCTTTAATGGAAGAAGTTTGGAAACACCAATAATTACTAGACCTGGCCGCCTGGCCAAACTGAGCAATTAGGGGAGAAGGACCTTGGTCAGGGAGGTGACCAAGAACCCAATGGTCGCTCTGACAGAGCTCCAGAGTTTCTCAATGGAGATGGGAGAACCTTCCAGAAGGAAAACTATCTCTGATGCACTCCACCAATCAGGCCTTGGTTGAGTGGCCAGACGGAAGCCACTCCTCAGTAAAAGGAACATTACAGCTCACTTGGACTTTGCCAAAAGTCACCTAAAGGACTCTTAGACCATGCGAAACAAGATTCTCTTGTCTAATGGAACAAAGATTGAACTCTTTGGCCTGAATGCCAAGCGTCACGTCTGGAGGAAACCTGGCAACATCTTTCCGATTAATCATGGTGTTGGCAGCATCATGCTTTGCTGATGTTTTTTAGAGGCAGGGACTGGGAAACTAGTCAGGATCGAGGGAAAGAGGAACAGAGCAAAGTACAGAGAGATCCTTGATGAAAACCTGCTCCAGAGCACTCAAGACTGGGGCGAAGGTTCAATTTCCAACATGACAATGACCCTAAGCACACAGCCAAGACAATGCAGGAGTGGCTTCGGGACAAGTCTCTGAATGTCCTTGAGTGGCCATGCCAGAGACTGGACTTGAACCCGATTGAACACGTCTGGAGAGACCTGAAAATAGCTGTGCAGCGACGCTCCCCATCCAACCTGACAGAGATTGAGAGGATCTGCAGAGAAGAATGCGAGAAACTTCCCAAATACATGTGTACAAAGTTTGTTGTGTCATACCCAAGAAGACTTAAGACTATAATCGCTGCCAACGGTGCTTCAACAAAGTACTGAGTAAAGGGTCTGAAAACTTATGTCAATGTGATATTTCAGTTTATTTATACATTTGCCAACATTTCTAAACCTGTTTTTGCTTTGTTTTTTACACACACAAAACCACATAATGACAATCAAATCAATTTTAGAATAAGGGGTCTGAGTACTTTCCGAATGCACTCTATGTGTGATTTTAGAGGGGTTGGGTTAAAAGGTTGGAGCTTTTGTGCATTGTAGTACATTGTCTTAACAATAGCATCTGAAGGGTGTGGATCACTATTAATTAAAGAGGTTATGAATACCGCTCTTCATAGATTTGATTTTTTATTTAAATTTTCAATTTGCAGTTTGAATTATGTACTGTAACAGCCCACTGTAGGATTTAATAGGATTCCAGGCAATTATAGAAGGGTCTAGAAGCAACCAGCTTGTCATGGGAACAATATTTGACTCTGACATCTCAGGAAGGTGATGTGATATTCCTGGACAACTAGCAGTCACTAATTTCTTCATTTTAACAGTGATACTTGGTACTCACAGTAATGGAAATTGCTTATCAGTTAAAAGCCCAAAATTTAAACAGATACATGCAGTATAGCTGACAGCCACTCGTCTTAGAACTGTTGTAGACAAGAGGTGATGAAGCATTGAGATATCATTGTGTGCCTTGGTCTATCAAAACACTCTAGCAAATATTTGCAATGCACCTGAGAAGATTTTCAAACCTACTTGTGTTCAATGGACAACCTAAGGACAAAATGATGATGTAGTTAGATGAAATATTGTTTTCCTTCTTTGTGAATGTAACTGCACATACAAAGCAAACAGCGATGATCTCAGGCATAATGCTACCCCTTGCTCAAGCAGAACATATGATTAAAGTGAGGGTCAATCTTACTGCACTAGGATCACAATTGTGACTCATTTCATGAAACTAGGTATATGTTGCCCGTCACTACTTCACTGGAGCACCATTTGAACTTATTTTTTTATTTATTTGATCAAAATGTGTTTTTGGGCAGAAATGCCTTTTGGAATATGTGCCTTAAAACAAACTGCCATCTGTAAATACATATAAAATTGTTAAATTAGGACCCTAGTTGGTTTAGCCATGGAAAAAGACAGCAACCTTCCCATTAGCCATGATTGACTGAGACAATGAGTGAGCTGGACATGCTGAGAAATTGAGTTCAGATTGGTCTGCCATGTTGCACGCTTCTGTCTATAACATGAGCTGGTCAGTATGTGTAGGTAATCCTTTCTAACACAGCTTTTATTTTTAAAGATATCACGTAGTAGAACTGCTAGAGTTTTTTACTACTTTCTGGAGGACCTACAGTGGGGCAAAAAAGTATTTAGTCAGCCACCAATTGTGCAAGTTCTCCCACTTAAAAAGATGAGAGAGGCCTGTAATTTTCATCATAGGTACACTTCAACTATGACAGACAAAATCAGAAAAAAAATCAGAAAATCACATTGTAGGATTTTTTATGAATTTATTTGCAAATTATGGTGGAAAATAAGTATTTGGTCAATAACAAAAGTCTATCTCAATACTTTGTTATATACCCTTTGTTGGCAATGACAGAGGTCAAGCGTTTTCTGTAAGTCTTCACAAAGTTTTCACACACTGTTGCTGGTATTTTGGCCCATTCCTCCAAGCAGATCTCCTCTAGAGCAGTGATGTTTTGGGGCTGTTGCTGGGCAACATAGACTTTCAACTCCCTCCAAAGATTTTCTATGGGGTTGAGATCTGGAGACTGGCTAGGCCACTCCAGGACCTTGAAATGCTTCTTACGAAGCCACTCCTTTTTGCCCGGGCGGTGTGTTTGGGATCATTGTCATGCTGAAAGACCCAGCCACGTTTCATCTTCAATGCCCTTGCTGATGGAAGGAGGTTTTCACTCAAAATCTCACGATACATGGCCCCATTCATTCTTTCCTTTATATGGATCAGTCGTCCTGGTCCCTTTGCAGAAAAACAGCCCCAAAGCATGATGTTTCCACCCCCATGCTTCACAGTAGGTATGGTGTTCTTTGGATGCATTCTTTGTCCTCCAAACACAACGAGTTCAGTTTTTACCAAAAAGTTATATTTTGGTTTCATCTGACCATATGACATTCTCCCAATCTTCTTCTGGATCATCCAAATGCTCTCTAGCAAACTTCATATGGGCCTGGACATGTACTGGCTTAAGCAGGGGGACACGTCTGGCACTGCAGGATTTGAGTCCCTGGCGGCGTAGTGTGTTACTGATGATAGGCTTTGTTACTTTGGTCCCAGCTCCCTGCAGGTCATTCACTAGGTCCCCCCATGTGGTTCTGGGATTTTTGATCACCGTTCTTGTGATCATTTTGACCCCACGGGGTGAGATCTTGCGTGGAGCCCCAGATCGAGGGAGATTATCAGTGGTCTTGTATGTCTTCCATTTCATAATAATTGCTCCCACAGTTGATTTCCTCAAACCAAGCTGCTTACCTATTGCAGATTCAGTCTTCCCAGCCTGGTGCAAGTCTACAATTTTGTTTCTGGTGTCCTTTGACAGCTCTTTGGTCTTGGCCATTGTGGAGTTTGGAGTGTGACTGTTTGAGGTTGTGGACAGGTGTCTTTTATACGGATAACAAGTTCAAACAGGTGCCATTAATACAGGCAACGAGTGGAGGACAGAGGAGCCTCTTAAAGAAGAAGTTACAGGTCTGTGAGAGCTAGACATCTTGCTTGTTTGTAGGTGACCAAATACTTATTTTCCACCATAATTTGCCAATAAATTCATAAAAAATCCTACAATGTGATTTTCTGGATTTTTTTTCTAATTTTGTCTGTCATAGTTGAAGTGTACCGATGATGAAAATTACAGGCCTCTCTCATCTTTTTAAGTTGGAGAACTTGCACAATTGGTGGCTGACTAAATACTTTTTTTGCCCCACTGTAGTTCTGAAATCAGTGGAATTAGAGTATGATAGCTAAGGAGATGGAGAAAATTCTGGCATTTGATTGAAATATGCAGACAGAGTTGAAAAGAAAAAAAACAGCTGTATAAAACAGCTGTCTCCGGATTACATCTTCAAACTAAGGGCAACCATGGCATCCGAGAGGGAGAAGGGTCCATCCATGTATACGGTTAAAATAGTCTAGCTAGCTACGTTTTCAGATATTACACGTTTTATAATTTGGTCAGAAAGTTGTTAGCTAGCTAGCTAACATTACATGTATGATCTGTGTAGTAATATTATTTGTATCTCAGAGCCATTTGCATTGCTAGTTATAGCCTAATGTTAGCTAGCTAACATTGAACCTGGTTGGTTAGCTACCTGCAGATTCATGCAGGGTAGTAACGTTATGAGTTAGGATTATGGTTCATTGTTTAGCTAGCTATCTAGTTAGCTAGATGTCTAAAATTAAGACTCTACTATGCAAGTAATTAGTTCAATAGAATGTTTATAATGTAACTGTGAAAACTGTCGATAGACATAGCTGGTAAATTCGCTCTGGCAATCTGCTCTGATTTCAGAACACACTTGTCTGAGTGTATCAGAGTGCAGGATAACTGACATATTTACGAACGCTCAACATCTGTTGAATAAGGCCGGTGTCAGAAAAAAAACGTAATTAAATTGTTGCCAGCAGCACAATTGCAGTCACCAACGCCCTGGATAACATAAAAACAGCCTAACCAGCTCTGCTAGGGCGAGTAAAATGGTCAGTGAGCTGTTCTCTTATTTGTGTCTGGAAGTAGCTAGCAAGCTAGCCATCGTTAGCCAGTTAGCTTGGGTGCTTGACTGCTGTTGTTAAGTCAGAACACTTGGATCAACCCTATGAACGGACAATCTGACAGCGCTCTGAGGTTACAAATGCCCAGAGCACACTCTGGCACTCCAGATTAAATTTACGAGCACATCTGTAGTATAAACCAGGCTTTAGTCTTGAAATCTTTGGTTGTTTAGTACATAGCTGTTGCATAGTACACTGTATTACTTATACAACTAATATAAGGACAGGACATGAGATGGGAGTAGAAAGTAACGTGGGCATTGTTTAATGCATTTCACAGGAAGAACATTCCAAGCATTTCAACGTTTTTTATTTTATTTTGTTTTTATTTCACCTTTATTTAACCAGGTAGGCCAGTTGAGAAGTTCTCATTTGCAACTGCGACCTGGCCAAGATAAAGCAAAGCAGTTTGACACATACAACAACACAGAGTTACACATGGAATTATCAAACATACAATCAATAATACAGTAGAAAAATCTACATACAACATGGGTGGAAAGGTGCGAGCGGCGATCGGCTGAAGAGCATGCATTTAGTTTTACTTGCATTTAAGAGCAGTTGGAGGCCACGGAAGGAGTGTTGCATGGCATTGAAGCTCATCTGTAGGTTAGTTAACACAGTGTCCAAAGAAGGGCCAGATGTATACAGAATTGTGTCGTCTGCGTAGAGGTAGATCAGAGAATCACCAGCAGCGAGAGCAACATCATTGTTCTATACAGAGAAGAGAGTCGGCCCGAGAATTGAACCCTGTGGCACCCCCATAGAGACTGCTAGAGGTCCGGACAACAGGCCCTCCGATTTGACATACTGAACTCTGATCGGAGAAGTAGTTGGTGAACCAGGCGAGGCAATCATTTGAGAAACCAAGGATGTTGAGTCTGCCAATAAGAATGTTGTGATTGACAGAGTCGAAAGCCTTAGCCAGGTCAATGAATACGGCTGCACAGTAATGTATTTTATTGATGGCGGTTATGATATCGTTTAGGACCTTGAGCGTAGCTGAGGTGCACCCATGACCAGCTTTGAAACCAGATTGCATAGCGGAGAAGGTACGGTGAGATTCGAAATGGTTGGTAATCTGTTTGTTAACTTGGCTTTCAAAGACCTTAGAAAGGCAGGGTAAAATAGATATACAGTGGGACAATAAAGTATTGCAAATTTTGGTGGAAAATAAGTATGGCCAAGATAAAGCATAGCAGTGTGAACAGACAACAACACAGAGTTACACATGGAGTAAACAATATGTGTGCAAAAGGCATGAGGAGGTAGGCGAATCATTACAATAATTACAATTTAGCAGATTAACACTGGAGTGATAAATGATCAGATGGTCATGTGCAGGTAGAGATACTGGTGTGCAAAAGAGCAGAAAAGTAAATAAATAAAAACAGTATTGGGATGAGGTATGTAAATTGGGTGGGCTATTTACCGATGGACTATGTACAGCTGCAGCGATCGGTTAGCTGCTCAGATAGCAGATGTTTAAAATTGCCTGTTCCAGTCACAGGCAACAGAGAACTGGAAGGAAAGGCGGCCGAATCAGGTGTTGGCTTTAGGGATGATCAGTGAGATACACCCGCTGGAGCGTGTGCTATGGGTGGGTGTTGCCATCGTGACCAGTGAACTGAGATAAGGCGGAGCTTTACCTAGCATGGACTTGTAGATGACCTGGAGCCAGTGGGTCTGGAGACGAATATGTAGCGAGGGCCAGCCGACTAGAGCATACAACTCGCAGTGGTGGGTGGTATAAGGTGCTATATTAACAAAACGGATGGCACTGTGATTTATCGGTGGTAACAGTGTTTCCTAGCCTGGGAGGAGGTGCTCTTATTCTCCATGGACTTTACAGTGTCCCAGAACTTTTTTGAGTTTGTGCTACAGAATGCAAATTTCTGCTTGAAAAAGCTAGCCTTAGCTTTCCTAACTGCCTGTGTAGTTGTGTTCCTAACTTCCCTGAAAAGTTGCATATCACGCGGGCTGTTCGATGCTAATGCAGAACGCCACAGGATGTTTTTGTGCTCGTCAAGGGCAGTCAGGTCTTGGGAGATTCAAGGGCTATATCTGTTCCTGGTTCTACATTTTTTGAATGGGGCATGCTTGTTTAAGATGGTGAGGAAGGCACTTTTAAAGAATAACCAGGCATCCTCTACAGACGGGATGAGATCAATTTCCTTCCAGGATACCCGGGCCAGGTCGATTAGAAAGGCAACATAGGTAAGCAATGGGGGTTACAGGTGCCCTAATGGGACAAAACTAGAATATCAATAAACAACATATTCCTCCCCTTTACTTTTGATGACTCATAAGGAAAAAGTAAATATTCATATGTTTTGCCTATTGTTTTCTTTTTAACATAAGTTCTCTTAATGTAAATAAATGAACTTTTCAGAATAACCTTTTCTAAACTAGGGAAAGAGGGAAGACTGCCTCAGTTCCCAGACTTAACCCTGGGGTGTATTCTGCCCCAATGTCGGAGGTTGGTCTGAACTAAATAGTCAACCTGTCAAGGGGTTGTCTTTCTCTTGCAGGGTAATGACGACGTACTGGTGAGTCTACAGTCACATGGTCTCTGAGTCTGAGTGGTGATGGTGTATTCCCAGACTGGGGTGCAACAGTACCCTGAGTAGGTAGGCACTCTGGCTGGTTCAGGTGAGTCTGGAGCACTTTCCACATTTGAAAGGTTGCTGCAGTGGATGTTCAGGTGATGGCCCGTAGTCATGGTAGGTCTCCAGTAGCAGATCTTGGTTTGTCACTTGACAGGGGTCATCTCTGAGGTTGGTTCCTGTCAACAGTTGATCCACATGTCTCCTCCAGATGATGTTTTCCGGTGTGTGAACTGTGTAGGACACAAGCCCTGTTTGTGCAACCACTGTGGCTGGTATCCACTTTGGACCTTTGCAGTAGTACCGAGCAAGAACTCTCTCTCCAGCTATGAAGCTTCTGTCTTTTGCTTTGCTCTGTCTCTCCACCTGTGCTTTCTGTTGTGTCTGTAGAACCTGTTTAGTCTTTGGAGGTCTCAGGAGGTCGAGTCAGACACCAGTTGGGGGCCATTATCGCTAATGAGTTGCGTTGGCAATCCGAAGCGACTGAAGATTGACCGTAGCTCTTCAATGGTTCTCTCTGCGGAGGTGTGTCCAGGCTAAATTTCAGACGAAAAGTCATATTACAGTTCGTAGAAACATGTCAAACAAAGTATAGAATCAATCTTTCAATACTGCCCTCCAGTCCCAAAGAAGTTAATGGTGACTTTGAAATCCCCACAGAGTCTGAGTGATCCATCTTTTTTCTTGACTGGAACAATGCATGTAGCCCATTCACTAATCATTCACTGGATGCAATACTCCACTCTCGACAAGTCTGTTTAGCTAAATTTCAACATTTGGTTTTATGGCGTGTGGGACAGGTCTAGCTTTGAAGCATTTTGGCTTCCTCAACATCCCTCAACATCCCTTGCAGGTTTGTGTCCTCTTTTACAAACATGTGAATTTCCTGCCAGTTTAGTTTGATCTTTTCCAGCCATGTGCGTCCTAGCAATGCTGGATGGTTGCCTTTCACAATGTAGAGTGGTAGCTTTACCTTCTGTTTGTTGAGCTCCACTGTAACAATCGCGCTTCCTCTCACTGGAACAAGCTCACCGGTGTATGTTTTCAGCGTCATCTTTGTGGGCCGTAGTATGAGGTGATGTAGTTTCTCCTTGTATATAGCCTCAGACAGCAAATATATGGCTGCTCCAGTGTCCAATTGCATCCGTACTGCGTTTCCATCCAGTAGCGGTGTCACCCAGTATCCGTGTCCATTGTCTGAAATGGATTAGCATTTCAATTGTTATAATTATCAACTCTGTAGTGACTTCTCAGCTGACCCCCACTCCCCGTTTTGTCCACCAAGCTGCGATGCCGGTCTAGGGCACATTCTCCTATCATTTCTTGTAACCATATTTACTTTGTTTGTTTGTGTCTGCACTTCTGTGATTGTTTAGTTAGTTAATAAATAAATACATTATTTAAGACAATTGATGTATGGATGACTAATAGTCAAGACTGGGTTTGTGCAGATAACCAACTATTTACGACGTTTGGAATGAGACTAGTGTGAGGTAAAGTAAATAATTCATTAATCAGAAGACTATTGATCTGATATGAAAATATCTGAAAGGTTATATTCGGAAATTCTAACTTTGTAATCTGAATACTTTCCTTGGTGCCCCGACTTCCTAGTTAATTACAGCTACATGATTAATCAGTTTGATCGCGTAATACTAATTACAGAGAATCTTTGAGAAAAACTATACGTTTTCAGTTTAATGATAGTAAAGACACGACAACACCTTATGCACAGCTGTTGTGCGTCTTTATTTGCAATTTACATTGACGTACTCACTTCTATTGATCTCTGCAATGTTAAGTTACTCTCAGTCAAAAGGTGTTTCTGAATTGCCTTGCTGCGCATGCCACACACTAACTTGTCACGTATTGGGTCACTCATTGATTGCCCAAATTCACAGTGTTCAGATAACTGTTTCAATACAGCCACAAACTGTGAGATTGATTCCCCCCTCCTCTTGATTTATCTTATGGAACCTGAATCTCTCTGCAATTATCAGTGGTTTGAGAGAATAATGTTATTTTAAGGTAAGCACAATTTCATCGTATGATTTCTCATCAGGTTTTTCAAGGGCGTTACTAGGCTGCGCAGTAGATTGAATGTTTTTCCTCCCATAACAGTCAAACATGTTGGCACAATGACTTTTCTTTAATTCCACTTGCCAACACAAAGTACTCAAAACGTTCTGTGTAAGAACTCCACAGATTCACCAAATGTTCCTATATTTCCAACCAATGCAGACATTTTCGGTTTATTTTTCTTTCTCACACTTTTCAGACAGTCCCTTACTCCCAGACCATTTTTTTACTTCTTTTAAACTCATGATTTCCCTTTCTCCCGAAGCTAGACTCTTCCAATTCCTCGAGGCTCTCTGTCACGCCCTGACCTTAGTTATCTTTGTTTCCTTTATTATTTTGGTTATTTTATTATTTTGGTTATGTCAGAGTGTGACGACGGTGGTTTGTTTAGTTTTTGTATTGTCTAGGGGTTTTTGTATGTCTAAGGTTTTTTGTAAGTCTAGGTGTTTTTGAAAGTCTAGATGTTTATATGTCTATGGTTGCCTAGATTGGATCTCAATCAGAGGCAGCTGTTTATCGTTGTCTCTGATTGGGGACCATATTTAGGTAGCCATATTCCTTGGGTAGTTTGTGGGTTCTTATTCTATGTTTAGTTGCCTGGCTGCACTAGCCATATTAGCGTCACGGTTCGGTTTGTTGTTTTGTATAGTTTGTTCAGTGTTACTTCTTTAATTAAAAAAGTATGTACGCTTACCACGCTGTGCCTTGGTCTCCTCCATATGACGACCGTGTCACACTCGTTGCTGTGCCTTGGTCTCCTCCATATGACGACCATGTCACACTCGTTGCTGTGCCTTGGTCTCCTCCATATGACGACCGTGTCACACTCGTTGCTGTGACATCAAAAGCTAGCTAGCATCACTCGACTGGCTAGCTCCATGTTTTGTTTGCGTCTTTCTACAGCAAAAAACAACAAATTTAATTCAGACTTTCTGCCAAAAATAATGAGCACAAACGTGAAAACGTTTCTTCCTCGTCGCTAGTTTTGTTGTATAGCACACTGTATTACTTATACAACTAATATAAGGACAGGACATGAGACTGTATTACTTATACAACTAATATAAGGAAAGGACATGAGACGAGTAGAAATTAATGTGGGCATTGCTTCATGCGTTTCACAGGAAGAACATTCCAAGCATTTTCAACATTCCAAGCATTTAGGTAAGCAAGGGGGGTTACAGGTGCCCTAAAGGGACACAACTAGAATATATACACAACAATAGTCTCACATGTGAATCCTTAAAGAGATGAGTGGGGCTAAAGCTTAAGAAGGTGTGAACAATACTGAATGGGAGTAGACAAAAAAGAGCTCTCCAGTAGGTAACAAAATATTCAAGGGCCATTTTATGAAAAGTGAGGTTACAAGTTAATCAACTTTCAAAGCAGAATTACTTTCCCATTGTTCCTTAACTGTGTATGATATAACATTGTCTAGCTCTGAGTCTCTACTTTTATCCAAAGTAAAAATAAAAACATTTAAAATGTTGCTACATATGACCGAATTAAGCTGGTCAGTCACAATTAAGGTACAATGCCCACCTGCACAAAGGAAAATGGTTAAGTAAATGTGAATACATAATACAACATATCTAATTATCAGATGATATTGAAATAATGTGAGTGATTTCATGAATTTTTGAATTTCACATCCTTTCAAAAACATCAGTTTACATCAGTTTGCCAAGCAGACAAGAGGATGAGAGGACCTGCAGTTTGTTCCTGTCTCATTGTGTCCCAGTGATGGCTGTGTCCCAGGTAGAGATCTTCACGAATCCACCTGTACCCGAATACACTGGACCCAATCCGGACCCGAGCGGGAACAAATCCAGAATTCTAAATCACGTTACTAGTCTGGGTAGGATCTGATATGATTGTCACAGGTAAATGTCCCGAAGGACCCATATAGATCCAAACATGACTGTTGCAGTAGAAAGAGAGATTGTATAATTTATGCTGCTGCTCTTTGCTTTTCACGAAAGTGCCACGTGTAGCTTTTTGTTGGCCCATCCTAAATCATCAAAGCGGCAATAGGCTACAGTCATAGAACCTCGGTGCAAAAGTTACAAGATACCGTATCTAATCAATGGAAGATGGAATTAAAAGTTAAAGGAGAAGGATAGGCTACAACAACAAACAACTTTATATTCTGAATGGAGTTGTTGTTTAACTATGTAGAACGAGAAAGTGCATGCAGCCTCAGCCTAGCTAGCTAGCTTAACTAATTATCTTCTCCCGGGTTTGAAGCAGTCAAGACAGATACTACTAATCATATTGGATGATAAATAACCTAGCTATGGCAGCTATTAGTCTACTATAGTGCAAGTCTCTCGTCTCTCCTTCCTGCCTGAGTCTCTCATCTCTCCCTCCCTCCCTCCTCCCTGTTCCCCATTATGTGTCACTCGCTCACCTTCACAGTAGCCGATACATACAGCACGGTCCCTGCTACAGCGTCACCTTTCATTACCTTCTCTCCCCCATGCTTTATCAGCTCCGGTTGATAAAGTAGCTTAAAAATGTACTTTTCTGTTTCCTTCGGATCGGACCAGGTCTGGATATGACTAGGTCTATACGGAACAGGTCGAGTTGTCTTCGGGACCGTTAGGAACGGGTCTCTATATAAAAAATGTATTTATATCGATTCTGGATGGGAAAGCCCCAGGTCCATTTCGGAATGGGTCAAACTTTTTGGACCCATGAATGCCTCTTGTCCAAAGCTGCACGCAGACACGGACACTGGTGAGTGACAGCCAGGAAGCTGGGGGGATGACAGGCTCAGCATGGACAGTGGCAGATTCAGATGTCACATGCAGCACAGGCCCAGCTTTTACTTCGTAATGGTGAACAGAACACATATCACATTACAGGAGGCACAAGGAATCACAGGAGGGGGACGGGAGGGCAAGGAGGGTGCGTCAAAGTGAATGAATTACCATCTTCTGAATTTAGGAAGAATACTTTCCCTTCATTATTTGTTGTAGCTCTCACTGATTGTTTCTGTGTAGCCCGAGAAAAATGTATAAAGCTTATTGGAAGTGCTCCTGGTGGCTTTGAGAAGTTAACATTATCACATGCTGTGGTCTAATTCAGCATGAATGACAAACACCAACCTCCCTTCAGGTTGAGAAGCTGCTCCATCTCAAACACACTCACAATCCACTGGAGGAATACCCGCTCAGTGATCTCAGAGTGCTGGAGCCCAGAAACTCCCGTCACACTCTTCATGACTCCGCTGTCAGGTAACATCATCCGACTGGCCATGTTGAAAATATGTAGAGGCAGTTATGCAATTCAAAAGAACAGACAGGCTAGATTAACATGCATATAATAGGTAGGTTTCAGAGGCTGGCTCAATGCAGCTGACTCCAGCTGCCTAATTAGATATGACAAAGTTCAGAGTCTCTCGGGGTAAGGATTAAGAACACAGTGTGTGACGCAGGCCCCTCGAAAGAAATCGATTATGACAAAAATCCTTGATGAATAATGAATGTGGTCATTTAGCAGGGGAATACTGCTGTTGGAAGGCTGATGTGTGATGATAAAGACAGATTGGCCAGTAGGAATGAGTTTAACTGAGCCATTCCCAAAAGTATGATGCTGTGAGAGATCCCTCAGCCATCAATATCATTACAAACAGGGTCAAGGTTGTGGATACAACAGTCAAGACAGAGTTTAAATGAGTGATCTACACACTTATAAAAAATGTGTTATCTAGAATTTAAAAGGGTTCTTCGGTTGTCTTCATAGCGGAACCTTTTGAAAAACCCTTTTTGGTTCAAGGTAGAACCATTTCCACAGAGGGTTCCACAAGGAACTCAAAGGTTTCTACCTGGATTCAAAAAGAGTTCTCCTATAGGGACAGCCTTTGAACCCTTTTTCTGAGAGTGTAACCAGTGTTGGGGAAGTTACTTTGAAATCATATTTTACCAAACTACCAATTACTTTACACTGGAAGACGCTGGTGGATTGACATTAGCTGACTAAGTATTACTCAACTGCAGCTTTGTGATAAAAGCACATCCCCACCATATAACAAAGGCTGAACCCACCCATTTTCTCATCAGGGAGAGTGCTTCAACACCTGATTACATTTTTAAACTCTTCTCCTCAGTAATGTTAAGTCAGTCTGGGTTGAACATCTTACTGTAGGGTAAAAATGAATGAAAATGCTTGATGTGTTATAAGCAATGAATCTGAGTTGCCAACTCCTTTGGGAGGATATTAACTCCCACCTCCCAAGCAGTATAAGACTTTGAATAATTTAACACATAAAGACTATGTGAAGGATGTGTTGGCTGAAAATCAATTGAGTGTCCAGTCTCATCTGTCTCCTTCCCTGCATTGATACCTTCAGACTCAAGGCATTTTCTGAGAGATATAACAGACGTCCTCGAGATCCAAACCGCAGATAGAGTTCCTCTTTTGTAAAAAGAACATTGGATCTGGGAGAAAGTACAATTTAAGCCACTTAAACTTTTTCAGCATGGAGACTGTGAGTAGGAAGACCACGGTTTGTCACATCATGATCCAGCAGTATTTCCTATTTCTGTTTAATTATGTTCCAATGGTAAGTGAATGGAGATCTGTGAGTCTTGACAAACAGGGCCTCCATAGTAGTTTGTGTTTTTTCTCAGTCTCGCCCCCCCCCCAGCCCAGCCCAGGAGATTCATGAGTGGAGCTGGTCTTGCTACTGTAGATCACTCCTTTTATAACAGCGCCGGAGCTGGACTTCTGATTTATGAACTATCAAGGGCCTATTCAAGAATCCATTAACTATCGAGACATGAGGAGTGAGAAATGTATAAATTAAATGAAAATGCAAGATTTCATCCCTCTCTCCAAGTTAGTTTTTTTTCATGGAAGTGTGTTTGAACTTCACTGAGGCACTCCTCTGACTCCACCCCACTTACCCACCGCTGACGTGTCAGGAAGCAATTTACTGCAAGTGTAAGTGTCTATATGTGTGTGCGTGCATGCATCCGTGAACACTACTGTCATCAGTGGGTTAATGTTGTGGTTTGTCAGTTTTGAGTCTACTGTGTATGAGGACAGAGACATGCCACCAGCATACTATGGTTTTGGGACACACAAATACAGTTGAGTTCTTTCTCGGTCTTTAAAATTCCGGAGCGTTGCTGCGCTGATCCAAGCACTTCTACCCCAACGGAAATATGTGTAGTAATTTAAATGATTTGACAGGTACATCCACTCTGTGACAGAGGCAGGCTATTACAATGAGTCTGTGATTCATCCTATGGGCTGAGAAGAGACAGCTTTGCAACTTACAGAAGCAGACAATCCCTTTCAGTCAAGCTCATTCCCCTGAAAAAGCCAGTGAAACTACTATGTAAATGGTTTTGGAAGGAAATTCAGCTCAATACAACAGCTGCCCCAAAAAGTCAACAACTGAATCTAGATTCCCCTCATTACATTACCACGAAATAAACCATTTTAGATAGGAGAGGTGTGAAATGTACAGTATCATCACTGTTCATATACAGTACGGGGGTTGTCTTATGGGACATCATTACAGAAACAACTGACAGAATGCAATTATATTACAGGTGTAAATATGTCACTACGGGCAACCCCTTTCCACACCTGTGTTCTCCACTCAATGGATACTTATGGGTACATGATGAAGTGTTTATATCTTTCCTTCTATTGTACATAATTGTTTCAAATGTTTTATTGTATACCCCTTTTTCATCAACACACGTCTGAGTCAGAGCCCCTTGTCAGGTTAACTGTAGAATACACAAATTAGACAACATGTTTGTAATACCACTGTACTTTTCATGGGGCAATTATCATTGTGACCTAAATGTATGTATTCATCACCAATGTCAAAGGTACTATATATCCCCTGGATGATGCACCAAAGGGATGGTGTCCTGGGGAAGGCTATTGTTCCTCTTTACCAAGGATGGTCTTTTAGCAGTGTTTCTTTTTTTAAACCAGTACAACAAATACATGCTTGACATAATTGCAAAACATGAGAAGGCTTAATGGAATTAATTAATGAACACGAAAGATCGAGGCCCCAAATATAAATATAGAGAGGGGGAATAACAAAGTGTCTTGTGATAAATATAGTTGTCTTTATTGTTGTTGTCAAGAGTAATTATCAAATTTGACATGAGGTTGATAAACTGTAAATATACAGCACGTTGTCACCCTGGATTCAAACTCATTATTTTCAGTTCTGTAAAACAGAGATTGATGCTCCCTTTGCTCTGGTCTTTTTAAACACTCAGATGAAATGTATCAGACTGTGGATAACGTAATTTTTTCAGATGCCAGAGTCTGTGCCAGTTTAATCAAGCTCCGGAACTGTACACCACCACCACTGCATATTCCTCTGCATATACTCTGAGCTGTTTAAAAGTGTTGATGTCAAAGGTCCTGCTGATACTATCTGGACTGTGACCTCGCCAGTGACTTTCCTTTCTCCCACGCTGTGCCCTCGTAACCCTTTGCCCTCTCAGAGCTGTAAACTGATCTATAAATGTGCCAGATTAAATAACCTATGAATATTAAAAATATTCTAACACACTGAGAGGCGGAAGAATGAGGCATATGGTTAAATTATGCATTCTAGAGTATTGAGCTCATTAGGCCCCAGGAGGTCTCTACATGGGATAGGTGGTCTAGATTAGAGGCCTTCACGGGTTCAAAAAGTTTCCCATCCAGACCCGATATGCATAAATATTTTTTCAAATATAGAGACTAGACCCGTTCCGTTTAGACCCGGTCTGCTCTGATCCAAGTGAGGGAAGCAGCAGAAAAGTCCATTTTTAAGCTACTTTATTCACCGGAGCTGATAAAGTGCAAGTAAGTGGAGGTAGAAAGAGGTGAGTCTCTAGCAGGGGCCGTGCTGTGTGTGTAGGCTACTGTGAGTGTGAGCGAGTGACATGGGAGGAGGGAGGGGGAGATGAGAGATTGCAACCAACCAAGCAGACTTGCGCTGTAGTAGACAAATATCTGCCATAACTATAGGTTATTTATCATCCAATATGATTATGTAGTACCTGTCTTGACTGCATCAAACCGGGAGAAGCTAGTTAAGCTAACTAGCTAGGCTAATTGAGGCTGCATGTGCTTTCCCGTCCTACACAGTTAAAAACAACAACTCCATTCAGAATATTAAGTAGCAGCCTACCTGTTGGCTCTTGGTTGTTGTAGTCTATCCTTGTCCTTTAACTTTTAATTCCATCTTCTATTGATTAGATATCTCCTAACTTCTGCCCAGAGGCTCTAGGACTGTAGCCTGTTGCCGTTTTGATTACTTATGATTGGCCAACAACAGCAGCAACATCAAAAAAGAAAAACAAAAAGCAGCAGAATAAATTCCACAGTACAATTTTCTGGGTCTCTACTGCAGCAGTCACATTCGGATCTATAGGGTTCTTCAGGAAAAGTTAAAGTTAAAATTACACATACTTGAGAGAGATCTACCCATATCAGATCCGACCCAGACCTGTGACATTATTTAGAATTCTGGATCTGGTCCAGCTCTGGTCCCGGATTGAGTCTGGGGTATTCTGATACAGGTCGATCCTGACCTCTAGTCTAGATACCAATGCAGCACTCCATTTACAACCTATAGGCACATCAAATCACTTTTTGAATCTGTACTAATGGTTCTAAACCTGACTAAAGCGACCTGATAATGGCACAATAGTCACATAATGAAATCAAATTAGATCCTTCCGTCTCATATTGTACTATCCATTGCTAACTGCAGGTTAACCATCCATCTGCAAGTGATTCATAACAGCTCTTTATGACTCATTTCCCTGAAGATTGTGTGTAATAAAGACCGCAGAAGAAAATAAGTGTTTGATCACACATCAGTCTGGTGGTATGGCAGGCTAATCCAATAAGGAATCCTTTAAGAGGGTCATGCTGAAAACCTTAGGCTTCTCTCACAGAACACAAGGGCATTGCAGGGACATTATGTAAGGTTATGATCACCCAGTGCAATTATGATGATTGTCATGCCTAGGAGGGTGTGCCATTTTAGAACAGCACTCTCAGTACTAAGTCATATCTTTATTTGTCACACAGCATGACCTGTCTGTGTGGACACTGACATGATGAATCACAAGCAATGTACTGTATTAATCAACTCACCTCAACTAACCTCACCAACATGATCAGACATACAGGTATACCTATTGTACAGTAGCCTACTCCAAATGACTGTTTCCTTGGCTGAAACGTTGGTTTCAGCCACTGGTCTAGAAAGTCTATTTTCTAGACCAATTAATCTAATTACCACCCAGTAGAGCGGGACCTGCACTCAGTGGAGGTGGATGGTCTCTCTGGGAGCACCACTGCTCCCTAACAAACCCACAATCTTTACCGCTCGCTGCTTGGAGAGCGAGTTCCTGGCGTGATATACACCTCCACATTAGTCCTTGACAGGAAAGGGTTGTTTTTGATGAAGTGCAGTGCTTTGGTGACAGCCTCTTCTCTCATGAAGAATATTTACACGTGCTCAACTGGAGGGCTGTAAATAAATGTATTTGTGGTGAACCGCAAAGCCAACAAAGCCATTCATACAGAAAGGTGGAGAAATCTGGTGAGGCTACTATCTCTCTATTTCCCATCCTCTTAAAAAATGCAGTCATGGAGCAATTATATACAACATCGGGACAACAAGATTAATAGAGTCTGTCTGCCTGTGGCTTGGTGGGGGTGAGCGGACAAGCAGAGGAAGAGTGTTCTCCCTTTGTATTAAAGACCAGAGAGGTTCTGTGTTTGATACAATACTACCTCATGCATTTGCTACAGTTTGACATAAGAGCATCTGCAGTTTCACCCTCAAGCTTAAAGCACATTTATGTGGCAGGTGGTACTTGGTGATATCCCGGGTAAAACATTTAGCCTCTGCAGTAAGAGTACTGTAGGAGCAGCAAGGTATTGAATTCAACTGTCTTCCGTTTTTAAATGGAGGGGAATAATTACAGGCACCTGACAGTAATGGTTAATCAGTTGGCTCCCTCTGGAGCAGATATTTCTCTCTTCTGTCACTGTGCGCTCAATGAGATGTTCCTCCTGGCTGTCAGGTTGGCGGTTGACAGGGTTGCTCTGTGTGGTCACCCTGAAAGCAACACCATTAAATGAAACAGTGTGTGTCTGAAGGCTGTCCATGAGCCGCGCTATTGGCTGGGCTGGGCTGGCCTGGCACACAGAGAGGCTGTCTGGAGCAGATGGAGCTACTGTACCAAACACAAGTGCCACACTTTAATTAAATAAAAAGTAACTTCTGGGAGAGATTAAAGAAATGTACTGACAATCACACTGTTTGCCTCAATCAGGTGAGTTGACTTGTGTTACGCATAGTGTAATTAAAATCTGTCAAGACTGGAGTTACACTATCAAAACATCTGGTGTTTTTTGGCACTCATTGCCTATTGCATTCATGCCTGAGTTATGTGCTGTTACTTTTATCTGTCTGTTGTCTTACACGGAAACCAAACCGTCTGTGCGCCATCGTGCGCTATCGTGCATACATTTATTTTGTCCCCCCACAACAAAAGCAATCACGACACGCAGGTTAAAATATCAAAACGAACTCTGAACCAATTACATTAATTTGGGGACAGGTCGAAAAGCATTAAACATGTATGGCAATTTAGCTAGCTAGCTTGCACTTGCTAGCTAATTTGTCCAATTAAGACAGCTTGCTGTTGCTAGCTTCTTATGGCTGGGGGCAGTATTGAGTAGCTTGGATGAATAAGGTGCCCAGAGTAAACTGCCTGCTACTCAGTCCCAGAAGCTAAGATATTATTAGTATATTTGGATAGAAAACACTCTGACGTTTCTATAACTGTTTGAATGATGTCTGTGAGTTTAACACAACTCATATGGCAGGCAAAAAAATGAGAAAAAAGCCAACCAGGAAATTGGAAAACTGATGTTTGTAGGTTTTCAACTCATTGCCTATCGAAGATACAGTGGGATATTGGTCATATTGCACTTCCTAAGGCTTCCACTAGATGTCAACAGTCTTTAGAACCTTGTTTGATGTTTCAACTGTGAAGTGGGGGTGAATGAGAGGAGAATGAGTCAGAGGTCTGCCAGAGAGCCACGAGCTCAGTCTCGCATGCTCACGTGAGAGCGAGCTCTGTTCCATTGCATTTCTACAGACAAAGAAATTCTCCGGTTGGAACATTATTGAAGATTTATGTTAGAAACATCCTAAAAATTGATTCTATACTTTGTTTGACATGTTTCTACGACCTGTAAAATAACTTTTTGGACTTTTCGTCCGTACTTTCCGCTGGACTTGCACACCCGTCGGGAGTTTGGATTTGTTTACCAAATGCGCTAACAGGTATTTGGACATAAATTATGAACTTTATCAAACAAATCAAACATTTATTGTGAAACTGGGATTCCTGGGAGTGCATTCTGATGAAGATCATTAAAGGTAAGTGAATATTTATAATGCTATTTCTGACATCTGTTGACTACACAACATGGATAACAGCGGATATCTGTTTAGCTTGTTTTGGTCTCTAAGCGCTGTACTCAATTCATTGCATGGTTTGCTTTTTCGGTAAAGTTTTTTTGAAATCTGACACAGCGGTTGCATTATTAAGGAGAAGTTTATCTAAAGTTCGATGTATAACACTTGTATTTTCATCAACATTTATGATGAGTATTTCTGTAAATTGATGTGGCTCTCTGCAAAATCACCGGATGTTTTTGGAACTACTGAACATAACACGCCAATGTATACTGAGATTTTTTTATATAAATATGAACTTTACCGAACAAAACATACATGTATTGTGTAACATGAAGTCCTATGATTGTCATCTGATGAAGATCATCAAAGGTTAGTGATTCATTTATCTCTATTTCTGCTTTTTGTGACACCTCTCTTTGGCTGGAAAAATGGCTGTGTTTTTCTGTGAATAGGCACTCACCTAACATAATCGTTTGTGGTGCTTTCGCCGTAAAGCCTACTAGAAATCGGACACTTTGGTAGGATTAACAAGACATGTATCCTTAAAATACTTGTATGTTTGAGGAATTTTAATTATGAGATTTCTGTTGTTTGAATTTGGCGCCCTGCACTTTCACTGGCTGTTGTCATATCGATCCCGTTTGCGGGATCTCAGCCATAAGAAGCTAGCTAATTTGTCTTGGGATATAAACATTGAGTTGTTATTTTACCTGAAATGCACAAGGTCCTCTACTCTGACAATTAATCCACACATAAAACGGTCAACCGAATTGTTTCTAGTCATCTCTCCTCCTCCTTCCAGGCTTTTTCTCCTTTGGAGACGCAACTTTCATAAATTAGGTGCATTACCGCCACCAACCTCGTTCGTCTTTCAGTCACCTACGTGGGTATAACCAATGAGGAAATGCACGTGGGTACCTGCTTCTATAAACCAATGAGGAGATGGGAGAGGCAGGACTTGCAGCCCAATCTGCGTCAAAAATAGAACTGACTTATTTTTTAGCCCTTGGCAACACAGACGCTCATTGACGCGTGCGAGCACTGTTGGTGCAATAATTGAATAAAATAGATTTCTACATTTATTTTGCAACACTCGTGGACGCAACGCCAATGGTGTAGTCAGCCTGTTACGGACAGCTATGGTGTAGTGACAGAAGTAGTAATAGGCTTCGCTATGTGATATTAGATTACTAAACCTGATAGATTGGTTTAAAAATAAAACATTGTTTGTCCTTGTGAATGTAACAAAGTGTAATAGATATTTTATTGAGCAGTGCATTATTTGACCATTATAATGGACATCATGACATAAAAAAATCTAAGTGCCTAAACACCACTGGTGAACAACCTTAAACTTCATGTGAGATTGTCACATATCGATTTCCATTCATTGAATATTAATATTGTAAATTAAACCAGTGTATTCAGAATGTTTAGCATATTATACATACTGTATATAATTATGAAACATTAGTATAATAATTCAGAATATTTTTCAGAGATTAAAAAATACATTATGCGTAACCAAGTACTACAGAGCTATAGGCACCATACTGTATATAACTAATTGATTGATGTTCATAGTGTTTATGTAACAGTTACAAGTGTACAAGTCCAAACCCATCTTTAGCCACATCTTCTAATCTGACAGATGGTGCCTAAGACTGACATTTTCAGAACAAATGTATGATTTTAAATCAACAATCTTTCCTTGAGCCACTGTAATTTAGCAAAAACCAGAAAGCACAGTTATCTTTCTCATTTTCATGGTAAATTATTCCTGTGCATTATTTCACAAGGACAGCTGTTGTACGCCGTCTCTTTTCTCTTGGTGAGGTATGGCTTTGAATATGCATGGATCGGTGTGAAGCCAATCATCTTGCCATACATTCTGCATATCTCTATTTCTAATCTATCTGGCTTATTATCTCTCCTTTCATATCTCTTTGTAATTCTATCTTCAATTGAATCTATTATTTCCTCCTCACACATCTTTTACCCTTTTATCTTGACACTGATAGCATCAGCTAAAGGAAATAACAGGGTACTGAAATTATTAGTTGCAGAACACATTCACACACGACATTACACACACACACACACACACACACACACACACACACACACACACACACACACACACACACACACACACACACACAAATGGATAGTTCTAATTATATAGCTGATAATAACATTATCAGCATACATTCAACTGCATAATAATTAGTATTCCATCCAAGGTTCACTGGTGGTTCTTTTTCCATGATTTTATCCATTAAAGTGTTATTTTCTTCATACTATTCGGGTGGTTTTACATTCCAATTTTTGCCAGCATGTATCACAGTAATCTCTAGTACTAATGTGCTACACAAAAAAACAACTAGTGCTGTATCTGTTATGTATGCACATAAGGCACACAGAAATGAGCAGTAGGCTAATATGCAGACACTCTCAAATGCTCATTATAAAGCAGGCAGACAAATGCATACAGTGGTAATGCAGTGTACTGTAGGGCTGTGTGGGCTGTGGTGCGCCAGGCTAACAAGGACACATGGTGAGCCTGTCTTCATGTGGCTCAGCAGGGGTTATGCTGGGCTGTCCTCCACATTCTCTGTGCCCCTCAGAGCACCACTTATCTGCTCCCCCAGAAAAATGGTCTGCCTTGTGTTTTGACTCATCCCAATGGCCCCTCCTGGGACTCCACAGCATTCCTTTGTGAAGAGGAAGGCAGGTTAATACCTGGCCTGTTTTGCAATGCTCAGGAGCACCTTATCGCAAGCTGGCAAAAACCCTGGTCGGTGGATCGGAGACAGCGGGCCAGTCTCATTGGGTTGGGGGCTGGAGCTGCAGAACCAAAGGCAGGTGAAACCTTATCTCAGTGTGAGCAGCCATGGCTCCCCTACCTACCCCTATGAACTCCATACAAGCCTCTCAGATTAGCACCCCCTCTCCCAATTCCCCTGTTGTCCACCTCCCTACCTCCCCTGTTCCCCTGTACAGACATCATTATCCTGATTATTACTGTTTATCAGCCTGATGAATGGGGGACAAAGCATGGCCCTTTTGTTTTGAGTGGCTTTGTTCTGGTTCTATGTGGGTTCATGGCTGTATCAGAAGTGTTGGATAAATGTGCACACAGGCCCAATGGGGAGGAAGATTCCATTGGACAGTCAGCTGGGAGTCTGATAAAAATGTCCTCCACACCACGTAGAACACATCAACAATACCCTACCATATTCTCAGTTAGGAAAACACTATCTGATTGGTCCAGTGTTTCCCAGTACACCAAGAGCAAGAAAATCCAATGTTTTTTCATTGCTTTGCTGAATTACAGTGACACTCTTCCTAAAGTGATCTGACATCAGACATATACTAATCAAAAATACAAATGCATCATGTAAAGTGCTGGTCTCATGTTTTATGAGCTGAAATAAAAGACACCCATACATTTTCAATACAAAAAGCTTATTTCTCTCCGATTTTGTGGACAAATCTGATAATCCATCCACCTGACAGGTGTGGCATATAAATAAGCTGATTAAGCAACATGATCATTGCGTAGGTGCACCTTGTGTTGGGAACAATAAAAGGCCATTCTAAAATGTGCTGTTTTGTCACACAACACAATGCCATATATGTCTCAAGTTTTGAGGGAGCATGCAATTGGCATGTTGACTGCATGAATGTCCCCCAGAGCTTTTACCAGAGAATTGATTGTTAATTTCTCTACCATTATCCATCATCTAAAATTTAATTTCCTCCCTCACGTCGTTTTAGAGAATTTGGCAGTATGTCCAACCGACCTCACAACTGCAGACCACGGGTAACCACACCAGCCTAGGACCTCCACATCCGGCTTCTTCACCTGCGCCATCGTCTGTTGTCAGCCACCAGGAAAACTGATGTAACTGTGGGTTTGCACAACCAAAAAATGTCTGCATAAACTGTCAGAAAACATCTCAGGGAAGCGTACCTGCGTGCTCGTCGTTCTCACCAGGGTCTTGATCTGACTGCAGTTCGGCATTGTAGCTGACTTCACTGGGAAAATGCTCCCCTTCGATGGCCACTGGCACGCTGGAGAAGTGTGCTATTCACGGATTAATCCCAGTTTCAACTGTACCAGGAAAATGACAGACAGCTTGTATGGCTGATGTCAACTTTGTGAACAGTACCCCATGGTGGCGATGGGGTTATGGTGTGGGGTTATGGTATGGGCAGGCATAAGTTACGGACAATGATCTCTATGGCAGTTTGACTGCACAGGGATACCATGACGAGATCCTGATGGCCATCGACGTGCCATTCCACACACAATTCCTGGAAGCTGAAAATGTCCTAGTTCTTCGATGGCCTGCATACTCACCAGACATGTCAACCATTAAGCATGTTTGGGAATCTCTTTACGACAGCATGTTCCAGTTCCCACAAATATCCAGCAACTTCACACAGCCATTAAAGACGAGTGTGACAATATTGCACAGGCCACAATCAACAGCCTGGTCAACTCAATGCGAAGGAGTTGTGTTGCACTGCATAAGGCAAATGGTGGTCACACCAGATACTAACTGGTCTTCTGATCCACGCCCATACCCTTTAAAAAAAAGTATCTGTGACCAACATAGGCATATCTGTATTCCCAGTTATGTGAAATCCATAGATTAGGGCCTACTGAATATATTTAAATTGACTGATTTCCTTCTACAAACTGTAACTCAGTAAAATCTTTGAAATTGTTGCATGTTGGGTTTATATTCACTCAAATGCCAATGTTATTTACACTTGACACTATGTCAGACCCTCACAGGTGTTCCCAAAATTCTATTGAGCAATGACAAACAGCACTATTTATTGTGTTAAGTGAAAGGGTACTGATTTCTATTTCTATGTAACCTTTGGATCTAAATGGTGGCCTCTGGTATAAAGTGATATAGTGTTAAATAGCATGAATTAATTTGATAAACAAAAGCATATTATTTAAACTGCATTATATGAAGTATTATGAGTAAAGTTTTGACTTGTGGTGGGGAGACATCAGCTAGGCTGTGGGCATCTGTTGACATGACAACCAACAGGCATCTTAATTAAATCGAAAGTGGTTTATGTGAGGGCGTTATTCAAATTAGACCATGTTTGTCTGGGAAATTATGTAGGAATGTATTTGAAACGTGAAGTCAAAGATACTCAAAAGAGAGCAAAATCGTTTAATTAAATCCCCATAGTTGTCATTAGCTCGCAAGCTTACTGGTCACAGATTACATGTGAAGTGCTAAAAAGCTGACGAGCACTTTCATTCAAAAGTTATTAACTTTTTAAGCACCCAATTACGTCTGCTGGATCGAAAGCACACAATTTATAATCTTCTAAAGGGAACTTTGGCTGAAAATCATTGTATTTCTGAAGTGTGGCCAATTAAGCTGTGTTAAGGCTGACAGTGAAGACTAAGGGTCCAATTCAAATGTATGCCTTTCCTACTCACATATTTCCTACGCACTTTTCAGTAGTTGGTATTCAGACTTACCTTGCAGGTGCTTAACAGGATTTGCAGGTGTGGTTCCCTTGCACACGCTGAATGCATGTTATTCAACCACTGAAAACCCTTTTACTTGCTGGCCAACAGATTTTGTTGTGGCGTTTGCATTCAAAAGGTTTCTCAGTATATTTATCTTAAGCCATCCCTTTAAATACGGTGTACGGTGTACCATTCATTTGAGTTTTGACAACAGACTCACTAGAATACATTGAGAGCGTGAGTTCAGATGATAGGGATCAATGAAAGAAAGCCATCTAAATATATACATATTCAACTCTGTTTCAGCACTAACTGGTGGATAAAGAAATATTCTGATCTTGTAAATGATTTAGGCAAAATGTTGGGTTGGGAATGTATGAATCATAAACAACTGGGTTGGAGAGCCTTTTTTACACAAAATATATTGATGAATCAAAAAGACAGTGGTTTGCTTCATCCTGAAAGTTGCCATATTCAAGTTGAATGCATGAAACATTGGAAGGTGGAGAAAAGGGTAAAATAGAGGTTGAGCAATAGTCCTATAAATCTACACTAATCCCCACTAATCATGGAACTTTATGACAATGGTCAAGTCATCGTGAACATGGCTCCAGGTTTAAACTGCTATGTGTGGTTTGAGTTCCATAGTGATTCAAATAGGCTACATTTCCCAAATTATTGCACAAAGTTAACCTAATATGATCTACTATTGTGACTAACCCTCAGGAACAACTACATGGACATGACACAGGAAAGACAGGAATGGAATGATGCAAAATGTAGGCTACAAATTGAAGGAAACTAACACTAAAGTGACAGTTATAAATGTGTGTGGGTATTAATGACAGTGGCTCCTGATAGCCCTAATATTTAACATGATACAAATTGTAAAATAAAACTGAGAAAAGCCCGGGTCTCCAAATTTCATCAAAGCGAATTAGGAAGGCATACAATAAAAATTCTGAATAACGACACAGCTATTTATAGCCTACTTCACTGTGGAAAAGGGTTCGTAATACATGTCATGTTGATATGATTTTCAGTTTGCTTCCATATGTTTGATTTCACATTCATCTCCAGGGATCAGAAGGAAAAATGATCTAAAACAACGCTATGTGTATTTACATACCCCTTCTCCAAACGGATTACTCATTTATCTAGCTCTTATCAATTTTTGAATTACAGTGCATGGAGATTCTTTTGGAGAAAAGAAAGTAGATGGTTTTTCTACTGGAAACCGGCAGGTACGCTCAACCTGATTCCTGGTGGAATAAAGCTGGTGGAGTTATTAGGGAATTAAATCAAGGTCAGAATACGGTATATCTGTAGATACACCTCCGCTTATTTGATCTCTACCCCAAACGAATAGCTGGTGAACAGCATGCTATTGTTGTGCTTAAATTCAAGCTCAGAATACGTGTAGAGAGAAAAGTGCATACAAATATTATTTTGTTCCATTTACGAACTCAGGTAGGAATTCCCCACATAGAGACCAGTTGTGTCCCTACTTTTTGGGGTACAAAGATCTGGAGCCACTTTATATTTTCTTTTTTATTTAACTAGGCAAGTCAGTTTAAGAACAAATTCTTATTCATAATGACGGCCTAGGACCAGTGGGTTAACTGCCTTGTTCAAGGGCAGAACGACATATTTTTACCTTGTCAGCTCAGGGATTCGATCTAGCAAACTTTTTGGTTACTGGCCCAATGCTCTAACCACTAGGCTACCTGCCACCCCTATATATTGAGGAGGATGATGACAAACCCATAGTAGATTAAATTGCATCCAGAGTTATTTAAGTTAAAAGGGCAATCTGCAGTTGAAACAATAAAGCATTATCCCCGCCACTGTTTCAGTAAAAAGCTGAGGGATGGGGCTGAAGAAATGTAACCACTCTCAAAGTCATAAACAGAGCTATGGATGCAAGGACTGACCATCCACGATATCAACATTATGGTTTTAACCATGTTTTGAGGCTATAAAGTGTTTGTTTACATTTACTTCGTTTACAAACATTGGATTAAAACAAGCTTATGTTTTGGGTTCTGATGGGGTATGACAGTTGAACTAAGCTCATGAGGCATTACTAAGTTATATTCTTCAAGAATCTATGTCTACATATCACTAATTTATAAATCCAAAAATGGATGTAGCAAATGCAGGTATATACTTGTTAAAATCTTCTAAACAGAGACAAATCTCAAACCACTCTCAAATCATACATTCAGTTCTACCAAAATGTCAGATTTACTTCAAACTTGATTTACGATACTTTGGCACTTGCCTTCTAATGACCCTATGCAGAAGCAGTCCTTTGTCTCATCTAGTACTCCATGTACGTATCCCTTCTGTCATGGAAACAACCTCTGTGTTATCTTCACCAGCACCCCACTTTAAAGAAAACAGGAACTTGTCATTCTCTTCCTATTCTGTTTGCCAACAGTAAATAATGTGCTGAAGTGCGATAACCACAGGGTGGCAAGCAAAGTATCTGGCTACGACAATGTCTATAGTACCTTCATATAGCAACACCTACTTAGACAGATGAGGTACCGTTATGCTGTTGGAAAGACAGTAAATGATGTGCTGAAGTGCGATAACCACAGGGTGGCAAGCAAAGTATCTGGCTACGACAATGTCTATGGTACCTTCATATAGCAACACCTACTTAGACGGATGAGGTACCGTTATGCTGTTGGAAAGACAGTAAATAACCAAATGTTTTCCAACCACTTTGAGTTTTAGAAATGTACATCTGCAAAATATATAGCAACATGGTACATGATAAAGTATGCATCTCATGACAAGTAGTGTCTATTTGAGAAAATGTTGACACATTTTGAGCATTTTATATGTAAATTATGTGCATTGTATGTGTCCATTTACAATAAAGGGTGGGCACCTTTCCAGAGGACAGAAGGCTTGGTATTTGTCAACCCTTTGCCATGCTGGAATTCAGGTAGGGAGAGAGGAAACCCATGTTGTGAAATTGTCATTGCAGTGACTGCATGGGACTTAAGGGACGTGGGTCAGTTGTCAAAAAGCAGAGCGAAATGACAGGGAATTCTGAACCCTGAATGTTTCCTGGGGTGCATGGCATTGTATCACACACTCCTCTACCAGGGACGACACAGCGTGGACCCCCTGCATTTCTGCTGCTTTGCATCCATCCAGTCACCTGTCACTACCTCTCTCTCTCTAACCCCTGACCTGGTCTCCTTCTCTCACGCAAGCTTAGGGACACAGTCATGCCTTTGCCATACGATTCATCACAGAGCAGAAGAGGAAGATATCCATTCATTTCACATGTATTAGTGTAATTCTATGCCTTGATAATGATCTTATCAAGTTATTCATAATATAAATACTACATTCAATGTGAAAGTCAGATAACTTCGTCACCCAATGTCATGGAGAAATATGAACCGCTCTATGCATGTTGCCTTTCTAAAATGGTTAGATGCTTGTGCAGTCGGTCATAGGCAACATAGGACATTATAAAAGGTTTTGTGTCTGAATGTGTTTGCTGTTTGCTGTTTCGGAGAGGAATGTTATATACTGTAATAACTGGTGAAAAACTCTTGGTTAGGGTACTTTCCTCATTCCACATCTCACATTGTATAAGATGTTGCAAAAAAGTACTTAAATCCCCCACTAAGCTAGCAACCAGGCCCGACACCAAGCCCTAGACTTAAAGCTGACATGCAAGTGAATAGCACTCACCCAAGCCCATAGTTTGACAAAACTATATTTGCTTTTAATCTTCTTATTGAGTCCAACACTAGCCTTTTAAGGACCACTGGAAGGAATTTAAATCACGTAAAAATGTGGAATAATTCTGATTTCTCAGTCCGCTTGTCCCTCAGTGACCACATCCAATTTTCAGACTAAGTTTATCAGCCTTGGCAAAGCGGTCAGTGGACTAAAGGAGCTAATATCTGCCAGGCCAGTCACTCAGCCAAGACAGGGAACGGGAAGGGAGGGTAAATGCACTGTTACTGTGATCAAATGAGCATACTGGAGCTAATCTAAATTCCATGGTCAAGAAAAAAGTCTAATTGCAGACATGTTTAAATGGGGAGTGCATATTTCTACACTATGAGGTCAAAATAACACTCTGAAATTGTGAAAATAAGATAATGGACTTATTAAGAAGTTAAGAATTAAAATGGGCTTCCGTTATAGGAATAGATCATGCCTTTCATTAAATAGCAGAAAACCAATCATTCAGTCGACATTCACACCGGTTATAGACTATGGTGATATCATTTATATGAATGCAGCTGCCACTCTATTGAAGCCATTCGACACATTTTATAATGCACTACGCTTTATTATGGGTGACAGGATCAAATCAAATCAAACCAAATCACAATTGTATTTCTTACACGCACCGAATAACAGTAGATGTAGACATTATGGTGAAATTCTTACATACAAGCCCTTAAACAACAATGCAGAATGTTTTGAAAAGTAAGTTACAAAATATTTGCTACAAATAAATAACGCTTGCTAATCGAAGCACATGTTGAGTCAGGAGAACAAGTTGGCTTTGAACTAAATTAGCTAGCATGGATTAACGTTACGCAATCTGTTGTTTGCATGTTATCTTGTTGCATCTGCTTTGCCATACAGAAGCTTGGTTTGGTTGGAAGCAGGTTGAGTACAGAGCAGACAACATTTTGTAGCTTGTTTTTTTTAGCTGATGTGTTTTAGTACAGCTGTAACAGTCAACAAGCTATAGGAGATTAATGAATAAATGTTTTAAAACTCTAACCTATTTGTATTTGAGCATGAAAAGAACCTGCCTCTCCTCCACAAGTACAAGTGATTGAATGAGGGTGAACAAGGTATTTTGCCTTTGTACTTCCTAACAAAAATATTGAAGATCAATCTAACATTTGGCTGATTGTCAGAGCAGAAAGAATGAAACTTGAGGACTAGTATATAATTGTTGGCATTGTTACAGGAAGAAGGAGAATATGACTTGATGTTTTCTTGTGTGGCACCTGGATGTGAGGGCAAGCGATTGTGTATGATGTTATGGTTATGATAGCAATGAATCTTGCACTTTGTTGTTAGGTTTGAATGAGTTGATATATTCTCTAATAAAGTCATTGTTGTATTAATATTTGTGCTGAGCGATTAGGGCTTTCTTTTGGTCGGTTCAACTTTGGTTCGATTATTAAAAAATGATCACGGATTTCAATTTTGGTTTACATAGAATACACTATGCAGTATGTGGGTTGAATGTTGTAACAACACAGAATAATAAAAGTCCCATGATGGTTGTGACTGCACATTACTGCTTATCACTTTATTCACATTACTTTAATAAAATGTTTAAGTTGTTGTATATATTACATTTGTTTTATTTGATGACTTTATTATTTAATTCTATGTCATCATCTCTATAGAGCTGCTGCCTATGCTGTCTGACAAAAATCACTATTTTAGTAGTTTTTCAAAGTAAACAAGGTATATTTTTATGACTGCACAATAGCAACTGTCAATCACTTGGATCGTGTATCTTCAGGTAGAGATACCTTGTGAAGCAACAGCTGCTCTCTACTGTATGTCACTTCACAATCTTGAATTCTTCTGTCTCTTCAGTAGCAGGCGTAAAAGAAACACACACCGGACAAGTAGATGCGCAATGGATTATGGTCATTGTAGTTAATTACCATATGTTATATGTTAAACTATGTAGAATATTGGCCTGTTGGAAATTGCAACTCCCTACTACATCGCACAGTTCAGGTTGGATCTGATTTATCTCTAGAAGAACTGCATTGAGCTCACAGAAAAAAAAACAGAACGAAATGGAAGTCAAATAATGGAACCAAATTCGGTTAATTAGTTGTTCAAAAAAGTTTTGGTTAATTGCTCATGGGCCAAATCTGGAGTGGCTCTATATTTATATATTTACAAACAACTACCTCTGTTCCAAATGTGGTGCTTTTATCACAAACTTTTGTTTTGTTTTACTATTGATTCCACATGTTCAGTTTATCCGCGCACCACAAGTGTATAAAAGAGAGATTATTTTTCAATTAACACAGAAAGCATTGAAAACTAATCTTTTACGCTGGTAAGTAGTTGCTTGACAATGTTCAAAAAAAGGACAATAAAAAAGGGTTTCAAAATTGAGATTTTTTTTAACCCTGTTTGGTGCTTTTAGGGTTAAATATTAAATTATTAATAACCCTCAAGCTACCAACTGGGGTCATTTTGACCCCAGAGGCATATTTTTCATTTCTTGACTTTGTTAACCCTCCTGATGTGTTCCGGTCGAATTTCAGAGTTTTCTCTCTGAAAAATGTAGTTCATTTAATCTGATTGTCATAAGGTTCCATGACTTTGTTCACACAGGCATCTGAACACACAAAAAACATTTGGATGATTTTCATAAAATCAAAAATATAAAAGTTCCCTCACGAGAACCACACCTGTTGGCTTTTACACAAACAATCGCAACATTGTTTCAATAATATATATAACTTTTCTCGCCAGCTCTGGTATAAAAACGTTTTTGAGGCCTTGCTCACAATTCATTCCGTGGCAGCACAATGACCAAACAATATACTGTATGTGAGGCTCTTGATCATATCTTTGATCATGACACTGGTGAGGAGATAGTCCTTGTTAAACTTTGACACAAAGTAGTCTGTGATAAATAGTACAATATGTTTCATCTGAGTATTTGTTACAGTCAAAATAATAATAATCCATACATTATGCTTTTAAAAAAAAAAATGTAACTCAAAAATGAGTTGTATGAGCTCAGGTCAATTAGGCCTACAGGCCATAAATAGCAAATAGAAGTTCAAAACTTGTAATGTTCACTTGATAAAAAGATCTAACACAACATTTGGTGATAATATATGTATTATTATCAATTTTAAACATAATTAATTAACATGAAACTAACACAACAGGAGGGTTAATCAACTTGTCCTTAACAAATGTAAATGAGTGTTTCTGTAGCACTATGGAGCATCTTGTCTTGTTGCATCACCACCTGGTATGGCAACTGCACCGCCCTCAACAGCAAGGGTCTACAGAAGGTGGTGCAGAAAGTCCAATAAATCACAGGGGGCGAGCTCCCTGCCATCCAGGACATTTACACCAGGCGGAGGGAGGCCCAGAAGATCGTCAAGGACTCCGTCACTGGAGTCACTGACTGTTCACTCCGTTACCATCTGGCAAACGGTATTGGAGCATCTGTCTCGGACCAACAGGCTCCTAGACAGCTTCTACCACCAGGCCATTAGACTTTTGAACAGCTAGACCCCAGCTGTCTACCCGCTTGCACCTTAGAGACTATTTGGACCGACTCTCCACACACACACACACACACACACACACACACACTGCTATGAAACCAATAACACACACACCTACAGGTTATTACTGGATTTCTTAACACGCTACACATAGTTAACACATTTAATTGCAGACAATTACTGTCTACATCGAGGCTACTCTTCTGCGAAAACTAACTTCTTGAAGACCAAACTTTTAATAAATAATTATCACATTGTAAATGAAAGTGACATGGATTGCAGAAACATGTGATAGACAATTTGAATATCATTATAACAAAGGACTTTGCATCTGTTTCTTTGGTTAAAATAATGATAAATTCCTCCCTCTACCACATTTCTTTAGAATTCAATACATTGTTTCTTCAATAAAGTACAATATGCCACAGTAGGCCTACTGGCCTCATTACTGTAACCCTGTATGAAAACAAAGGTACGACATGAATTGCTATCATGTTGTTCTACAGGTAAATAAATAATCTCCACTAGCCACACAACATTGCAAATCACTACCAGCGTAACCACGAACAGCTCATCACACACAGACAATCACGCCAAGCTGTATGCTGTTAATATGTTGTTTTGTTTTTGAAAGTGATATAAAATTTTGCAGAAAATACTTATTTCTCTCAAATTGGGTGTATTTGTTTACATCCCTGCTAGTGAGCATTTCTCCTTTGCCAAGAAAATCTATCCCCCTGACAGGTGTGGCGTATCAAGAAGATGATTAAACAGCATGATCATTACACAGGTGCACCTTGTGCTGGGGACAATAAAAGGCCACTTTAAAAGGAGCAGTTTTGTCATACAACACAATGCCACAGAGTGTGCAATTGGCATATTGACTGCAGGAATGTCCACCAGAGCTTTTGACAGAAAATATGTTTAATTCTCTACTCTAAGCTGCCTCCAACGTCATTTTAGATATCTTGGCAGTACATTAACCGTCCTCACAACCACAGACTATGTTAAACCATGGTCGGGAGTATTTCTGTTTGTTATAAAGCCCTCTTATTGGCTGGGCCTGGCTCCCCAGTCATGTTAAATCCATAGATTAGGGCCTAATGAATTTATATAAATTGACAGATTTCCTTACATAAACTGTAACTTCCATCTATGTAATTTTGTTCAGTATATAATAACTATTAGAATACAATATAATTTGATTTAGAAAATACAAATGTGTAGCCTACGATTCAGGAAAATTTCAATTTCACCTGTCAAATAAAAAATAAAAACATTTTACACCATGATTTTTCCATTCATAAAATGTGTAGGGTAGGCTACATTGCCATATATGTGCTTTGACCTTCTACCCCTTGAAAATTGCCTCACAAATCGAAATGTAACGTGTTATCCACCTTAACTTTGTGTATCATCCCATCATTGTTTCATCTAGCATGGATGACAGCCTGTGAAAAGCAAAAAGCTAGCACTTTTTCCAGGTTGGCTTGTCTACTAATGGTAGATTTGCCGTGGGTAATGATAAATTGTACAGCTTTATTTCAGTTGTATAGAATGATTTTTAAAATAGATAAATTGCCCTTGCCCTAAAAAATGATATGATGATAATACCCACCAGAGGGCAAAATATTATTGAACAATGTTGGCAGTAACCAGGACTAAGAGTAAACCCCAACATCCGCTTTAAGGAGAGGTAATTCGGTGGCCTATATGTTTGCAATTGAGATCAGCTGTGCGGGCGATTTGAGTGCATATTGATGGCGATAATCTACTGTAATCTGTAATCGGATTACAAAAAAACAAATCAGTTACTTTATCAGCAAAAATTTAGTAATCAGATTACAGACATTTTTGATTATTTCTTGGATGACTTTTAAATGACTTTTGATGACTTTTAAATTCATAAAGGATGTTTGTAACAACAACCAAAACATTAGGACACGTTTCTCAATGACATTCAATTCAGCATTGAAAAATGGCCTAAATTTAAAGTCTGACCACAAGTCAGAGACCACTATGATGACACACCAAATGCGTTTGATGTCTTCCTCTAATGCCTCTTAAGGGGAAAGTAATCCAAAAGTAACTGAAAGTAATCAGATTGTTACTGAGTTTGCTAATTCAAAAATTGCTTTACTGATACAAATTTTGGAAAGGTAACTAGTAGCTGTAAAGGATTACATTTGGAAAGTAACCTACCCAACCCTGGTCTTAGGTCTAGCTACCTGGGCCTTGTTTCCCAGAGCCTTCGGCATTAGAACATTCTTAAGATATATCTTAAGTAGCCAAAGTATTTCCCAGAGCCTTCATTAGTAACGTCGTTAGAGGCTTTTTTGCTCTTCCGTGTCACTTTATTCACAGAAGATCTCTGCGAATCATCTGAGAGAATGGTGAGAATAATAGAGAACGGCGCTGGAGGGAATAGCAGTTGTTTTACGGGCTGCTGATCAATTGTGCTGTTTTGTGTACTGTTTTGCTCTGATCTTAACCCCCCCTTTGTTTCCTATGACCGAAAAGAGCTTCTGGACATCAGAACAGCTATCACTAAACTCATTCTGGACGAGGACTTCTACTTCAATGAGTCGGAGGCAAAAGACATTGAATATCCCTGATCAGGCCCAAATTCCCCTACACTCGAAGAAGGAGGAGACGGCGCAATAGAGACCGGCGTACGGGATACCTGATGAGATTAAAATGCCCCTACCCTTGCGTTCTATTGATGAACGTACAATCACTGGAAAATAAAGAGGATGAACTCCATTTGAAACAATCCTATCAACGTGATGAACTGTAACATCCTATGTTGCTCTAAGTCGTGGCTGAACAAGGACATGGTAAATATAAATCTAGATGTTTTTTATTTTCATCTGCAGGCCAGATCGCTGGTGTCGGTGAAGCTCAGGGGAGGTGGTGTGTCTCTTTGTTAACAACAGCTGGTGCGTGATCTCTAATATTAAGGAAGTCTCAAAGTTCTGCTCGAGTTAGAATACCTCCTGAAAAAATCTAGACCATACTAATTATCATGAGAGTTTATCTATATTTTTTGTAGCTGTCCACAAACCGATGCTGGCACTAAGATCGTACTCAACAAGTACTCCTCTTGAGGAGGAGCTCCTAGTAGCCGGTGACTTTAATGCAGGAAAACTTAAATCCGATTTACCCAATTTCTACCAGCATGTCACCTGTGCAACTAGAGGTGAAAAAACTCTAAATCAGCTTTACTCCACAAAAACAGATACACATACAAAGCTCTCCCTCGCCCATGAATTTGGCAAATTTGACCATAACTCTATCCTCCTGATTCCTGCTTACTAGCAAAAACTGAAACAGCAACCTTCATGAAAAAGATTGCAGGATAACTGCAGTATGCAGCAAATACTCCATCCAAAAGAACAGTTTTTTTACTGCAGTAATTTTGTAGTGTCACTGCAGTTATTCTGCATTTACTACGTCCAAAATACCACAGTCGACTGCAGTTACTGCACCTTTTTTTCAGGGAAGTACGAGTGACACGCTCAATACAGAAGTGGATGCTAAGCAACAGGACTGTTTCATTTGCACAGACTGGAATATGTTCCGGGATTCATCCAATGGCATTGAGGAGTTTACCACCTCATTCACAGGCTTCATCAATAAGTGCATTGACGACAGCATGCCGACAGTAACCGTATGTACAGAGCTAAAGGCTAGAGCTCTTGCTTTCAAGGAGTGGGACACTTATCTGCACAGTTTTCAGGACGACAGTGTGATCATGCTCTCCGTAGTTGATGTGAGCAGGTCAGCATTCACAAGGCCGCAGGGCCAGACGGATTACCAGGACTTGTACTCAGAGAGTGCCAACTGGCAAGTGTCTTCACTGACATTTTCAACCTCTCACTGACCGAGTCTGTAATGCCAACATGTTTCAAGCAGACCACCATATTCCCGGTACCCAAGAAAGCGAAGGTAACCTGCCTAAATGATTACCACCATAGCACTCACGTCAGTAGCCATGAAGTGCATGAAAGGCTGGTCATGGCTCACATCAACACCATCCCCCTGGACCCACTCCAATTCGCATACCGCACCGATAGATCCACAGATGAAGCAATCGCAATCACACTCTGCACTGCCCTTTCACACCTGGACAAAAGGAACACCGATATGAAAATGCTTTTCATTGACTACAGCTCAGCGTTCAACACCATAGTGCCCTCAAAGCTCATCACTAAGGACCCCGGGACTAAACACCTCCCTCTGCAACTGGATCCTGAACTTCCTAACCGGCTGTCCCCAGGTAGTAAGGGTAGACAGCAACACATCTGCCGCGCTGATTCTCAACATGGGGTGCGAGCTCAGTCCCTTCCTGTACTCCCTGTTCACCCATAGCTGCGTGGCCAAGCACGACTCCAACACTATCATTAAGTTTGCTGACAACACAACAGTGGTAGGCCTGATCACCGACAGCGATGAAACAGCCTATAGGGAGGTCAGAGACCTGCATTGTGGTGCCAGGCCAACAACCTCTCCATGAACATGAATAAGACAAAAGAGATGATTGTGGACTAATGGAAAAGGAAGGCCGCACATGCTCCCATTCAAATTGACGGGGCTGTAGTGGAGCGGGTCAAGAGTTTCACGTTCCTTGGTGTCCACATCATCAACAAACTAACATGGTCCAGTCAACCCAATACAGTCATGAAGAGTGCATGACAACACCTTTTCCCCCTCAGGAGACTGAAAAGATTTGGCATGGGTCCCCAGATCCTCAAAAGGTTCTACAGCTGCACCATCAAGAGCACCCTGACCAGTTGCATAACCGCCTGGTATGGCAACTGCTCGGCATCTGACAGTAAGGCTCAACAGAGGGTAGTGCGTATGGCACATTACATCACTGGGGCCTAGCTTCTCGCCATCCAGGACCTACAGTTGAAGTCGTAAGTTTACATACACCTTAGCCAAATACAGTTAAACTCAGTTTCTCACAATTCCTGACATTTAATCCTTGTAAAAATTCCCTGTCTTAGGTCAGTTAGGACACTTTATTTTAAGAATGTGAAATGTCAGAATAATAGTAGAGGAAATTATTTCTTTCAGATTTTATTTCTTTCAGATTTTATTTCTATCATCACATTCCCAGTGAGTCATACGTTTACATTCACTCAATTAGTATTTGGTAGCATTGCCTTTAAATTGTTTAACTTGGGTTAAACGTTTCGGGTAGCCTTCCACAAGCTTCCTACAATAAGTTGGGTGAATTTTGGCCCATTCCCCCTGACAGAGCTGGTGTAACTGAGTCAGGTGGTTAGGCCTCCTTGCTTGCATATGCTTTTTCAGTTCTGCCCACAAATTTTCTATAGGTTTGGGGTCAGGGCTTTGTGATGGCCACTCCAATACCTTGACTTTGTTGTCCTTAAGCCTTTTTTCCACAACTTTGGAAGTATGCTTGGGGTCCTTGTCCATTTAGAAGACCATTTGCGACCAAGCTTTAACTTCCTGACTGATGTCTTGAGATGTTCCTTTAATATAGCCAAATTTCCATCCTCAGGATGCTATTTTGTGAAGTGCACCAGTCCCTCCTGCAGCAAAGCACCCCACAACATGATGCTGCCACCCCCATGATTCCCGGTTGGCATGGTGTTCTTCGGCTTGGAAGCATACCCCTTTTTCCTCCAAACATAACAATGGTCATTATGGCCAAACAGTTCTATTTTTGTTTCATCAGACCAGAGGAGATTTCTCCAAAAAGTACGATCTTTGTCCCCATGTGCAGTTGCAAACCGTAGTCTGGCTTTTTTATGGCGGTTTTGGAGCAGTGGCTTCTTCCTTGCTGAGCGGCCTTTCAGGTTATGTTGATATAGGATGAGTTTTACCGTGGATATAGATACTTTTTTAACTCCAGCATCTTCACATTGTCTTTTGCTGTTGTTCTGGGATTGATTTGCACTTTTTGCACCAAAGTATGTTCATCTCTAGGAGATAGAACGTGTCTCCTTCCTGAGCGGTATGACGGCTGCGTGGTCCCATGATGTTTATACGTACGTACTATTGTTTGTACAGATGAACGTGGTACCTTCAGGCGTTTGGAAATTGCTCCCAAGGATGAACCAGACTTGTGGAGGTATACAATTTATTTCTGAGATCTTGGCTGATTTCTTTTGATTTTCCCATTATTTCAAGCAAAGAGGCACTGAGTTTGATGGTAAGCCTTGAAATACATCCACAGCTACACCTCCAATTGACTCAAATGATGTCGATTAGCCTATCAGAAGCTCCTAAAGCCATGTCATAATTTTCTGGAATTTTACAAGCTGTTTAAAGGCACAGTCAACTTAGTGTATGTAAACTTCTGACCCATTGGAATTGTGATACAGTGAATTATAAGTGAAATAATCTTTCTGTAAACAATTGTTGGAAAAATTATTATTTTGAGACCATCCTCTTGAAAATTAGCTCCCTGCATGCAATTCCTATGGCTTCCACAGGGTGTCAGATGTCTATGTTCAAGGTTTCAGGCTTGTAACTTCAAAAACAAATAAGTAATATCCGTTTTAGTACAGGGACACAGTCTTGGAAATTCGTGTTTGCGCTTGCCATGAAGACAGAATGCACCTGTTAAAATCGGTTTCCTATTGGACATACTTCTTTCCGCAATAAATGTTATAGTTTGATGACATTTTATGGTATCTGAGGAGTACATAGAAACGTATTTTTACTTGTTGAAACAAAATTTAGGGGTAGATTTTTGGATTCCTTTCTCTGCATTTTGAACGAGTGGATTACTCAAATCGATGGTGCCAACTAAACATACTTTTTGGGATAAAAGAAGGATTTTATCTAACAAAACACCACTGCATATTATAGCTGGGACCCTTTGGATGACAAATCAGAGGGAGATGTTCAAAAAGTAAGTGATTATTTAATCGCTATTTGTGAATTTATGAAACCTGTGCCGGTGGAAAAATATTTTGATATGGGGTACCGTCCTCAAACAATTGCATGGCTTGTTTTCACTGTAATAGCTACTGTAAATCGGACAGTGCAGTTAGATTAACAAGAATTTAAGCTTTCAACTGATA